>NW_006408520.1:9320146-9351763 GCF_000296735.1 Chrysochloris asiatica
GCCATCAGGAAAGAAGAGTGAGGAGTGGAGTGCATCCTTTAGACCCTGTAATCCTTGCATGTGAAACTCGTCATTACAGGAGACAGAAAGTTGTGACACCAGAGAAATGGCAGAGAAACAGTGGTGGCAGAAGAATCAAAGGCAGAGAGGCAGGTTTCCCTGCACATGAGTCGGGAAGAAAGCTTGCCTGTAGAGTGGGTGCATGGAGCTAGGTTTGCTAACCCACAGAGCTGAGCATCCTTGACCTGAGGCTTATGGTGGAGAGGAGTGTCCTTTGGGCATTTATCAGTAACGGTAAAGGATCTTATTTCATTGCCCTAGCAGGGCAGAGACTTAGCTGCATGGCTAAGAAGCCAGGGACCAAAGAGAGGCCTGCCTGTAAGCACAGATAGGAAGAGACACTTCTGACCAGGAGAACTGTATCCTGAGTTCATTTCTGGTGCTGAATTGCAACCTGTTAACTTCATTAATAAGCCCCATAATTGTGTGTATTGTCTGTGAGTTTTGTATGGCCATTGCAATGAGGTATCGAACCTAGCAGAGAAGTAGAGAGGGATGTGGGAAGGATAGTCGATATCACAATTGGTAGAGGAGGATAGAGTCATTTCTGACCTCTGCCTCATAGAAATCGGTTAGCTGATGAGTTTGATTCTCTTTCCCCCTTGTGCAATCAGAGGAGACCAGATGCCACTCAGTGCCCTTTATAGAGGCCATCTTCTAGGCTCCTTGCCATCTTTAGTGTTATAGTTGACCTGTGTGACAGTTCTTTTAAAAGTTTCTTCATCTCCTTTCTTTCAGCTTCTCTCTTCTGGCCTCTCTAAAACCTCTGTGAGGTTGATTGTGATATAAGAAAATTCCTTGTCAGCTTTAAAACGTGGTCATTCCAGCAGGGCCACTGGGAAATGAACAATAGTGGGTGGACCAGAGCCACTTTATTTGTATACTAAACTGATCAATTTCTGCAAGGTGAATAAAATAGACTAGACATGGCTAGACAGAAAATATCAAACAATCAAGTTGCATTAAGCTATATGCAGTCATATAGAAGATGTAATCAACCTGGTAAAAGGTGAAAAAATCTCTGGGCTAGAAAGCCAGGACAAAGGTAATGCCTCAAGAAGAAGGGGGAGGCAGAATCTCGAGCTATTTTTCCAAAGAACCATTACTTGTCTGTCAGTTTGTTATACTGTGGTGTCTTGTATGTTTCTGTGATACTGGAAGCTATGCCACCAGTATTTTTTTTAATACCAGCAGGGTCACCCACAAAGAGCTCTGAAAGCATAGTGGTTATGAGTTGGGCTCCTAACGTCAAGTCAGCAGTTTGAAACTAACAGCTGTTCTGTGAGAGAAAGATGAGACTTTCTGCTCCAATAAATATTTATAGCCTCAGAAACCCTATACAGGGTCACTATGAGTCAGAACCAGTTCCAAAGCATATAACCACCACCACCAGGGTTACCCATGGTGGACAGATTTCAGCTGAACTTTCAGACTAAGACAGACTAGGAAAAAAGAGAAGTGGACTAATTCTGAATGTTTAGCCACAGAAAACCTTCTGAATAGCTGCAGAACATTGCCAGATACAGTAACAGAAAATGAAAACATGAATAATGCCAGAATATTGCTGGAAGATGAGCCCCTCAGTTTGGAAAACACTGAGATGTGACTGAGGAAGAGCTGTCTCCTTAAAGTAGAGTTGACTGGGCTGAGGTGAATGGAGTACCTTTATTTGCTGATATAGCACAGCTGGAAATGAGAAACACCTGTAAACATCCATTAATAATTGCAATATGTAATATACTAAGTATGAATCTAGGAAAATTGACAGCTGTCAAAGCTGAAAAGAAACACATACGATCGATATCCTAGGCAATAATAAGCTGAAATGGACTAATGGTAATTTTGGATCTTATGATCACATGGTTTACTATGCCAGAAATGACAATTAAAGAGGAGTGGTGTCACATTCATCATCGAAAGAACTTTTCAAGGTCTAAAAGTTCAATGCTGTCTGAATAGGACAATATCCCTACTACTAAAAGGAAGACTCCTTAACACCACTGTTATTCAAATTTATGCTCCAACCACTAAAGCCAGTGATGATGAAATTGATTAATTCTACCAACTTGTTCAGTGTGAAACTGATCAAACATGTAATAAACATGTATTGAGGATTAGACTATGAAGGTTGAAACCAAGAGGAAGAACCAGTTGGCAACTATGGCCTTGGTTATAGAAATGATGCAGGGGGTCACATTATAGAATCTTGCAAGACCAATGACTTATTCATTGCCAATACCTTTTATTAACTAGCATAAAACATGACTATATATATGGACCTCACCAGATGGAAAACACAGATATTAATATTGACTACATCTATGAGAAGAGACGGTGAAAGAGCTCAGTATCATCAATCAAAACAAGGCCAGGGACAGACTGTAGAACAGACCAGCAATTACTCAGAGGATCTTGGCTGACAGCAGAAAATACCAGAAAGATGTTTACCTGTGCTCTATTGACTAGGCAAAGGCTTTTGACTATGTAGATCATGATAAGTTATGGACAACATTGCAGAGAATGAGTATTCCAGACCTCTTACAAAATGATCAGTTAACTTTGATGATGAAAAATTAACAAAGTAATTGGAAAAAAATAGACTAAGTGTGATTGTCTAACTCTGAAAGCTATGTAATAGTTCACAGTAATTAGTAATTGGTGTCCTGGTGTGGTGCTGTGCGTTAACACACTGGACTACAAGGTCGATTTGAGTCACAAGACTCGCAGTCCAAGTTCACCAGCCACTCCTTGGAAACCCTATAGAGGGTAGATGTGGGTGGGAACTGACTTAATCCTGGTGTGGCGCTGTGGGCTAATGCGTCAGACTGCAAAGTCATTTGAACTGCAAGGTCAGTGAATCAAGCTCACTAGCTGCTCCTTGGAAACCCTATACAGAGTTGCTATGGGTCGGAATCGACTCGATGGCACTTAAAAACCACAACAACATGAGTGGGAACTGACTTAATAGTACATAACAACAAACAATAATCAGTAATATCATGTTATAATGTACCTTTCAAAAAAAAAAATGTCTGATGAAGCACAAATGGCTTAAAGTAAAAAATGGTTATAGGTTTAGTATCCAATTCTAATCAATGTGATAAATGGTTTATTTTTCACTTTCCTTAAATCATGGCGTTCCTGTCATGTTTGTTCCATTTAGCATTGTTTAATAGAAATATAATGTTAACCACATACATGTTTTCTAGCTTTCTCATTGTCACACTGAGACCAAAAAAAAAAGGATAAAATTTCATTTTTAAATGTATTTTAATTTAGTCAGTAATATTTTCATCTCAAACATATATTAATACAAAATTATTAATGAGATATTTTGCAACTTGTTTTTCTGTGTGCCAAATCTTTGAAATCTAGTCTATATTTGATATTTACAATATGTCTCATTCAAGCACTAAAATTTCATCTAAAATATTTTATCTATTTATTTTTCATAACATTTGCAGTTGACAAAATGGGTTTACAGAGTCAGTTTGTTCCAAACATACTTAAACTATCAAGTATCAGCTATGATATGTAAATTAACTAAAATTTAATAAAATTGAAAATATATTGCCTCTAACACATGAGTCACATTTCAAGTTTTCAAAAGCCACAATAGCTAGGGGATACTATATAGGAGTCCTGGTGTGGCTCTGTAGGGTAAGCACTGAACCACAAGGTCAGTTTTAATTGCCATGTCAGTGGTTCAAACTCACCAACCACTTCTTGGAAACCCTATACAGGGTCTCTATGAGTCAGAACCAATTTTACAACACTTAACAACAACAACTGTATTGGACAGCACAGCTCTAAGATTTCTCAATCACTATTCAGTGCCTCAAGGAGCTCTGGCAGTGTTGACTACGAGCCAGGCTGCTAACCTCAAGGTCAGTAGTTTGAAACAACCAGCCTCTCCTTGAGAGAAAGATGAGGCTTTCTGCACCCGTAAAGGTTTACAGCCTCAGAAACGCTATGCAAGGTTGCTATGAGTTGGAACTAACTCCATGGCACATAACTACCACAACCACATTCAGTGCCTAAGAAAAGCAGTCCTCAAGAGAAGGATTGATATCATCAGAAAAGGAAGAAAGTCTCCAGCTTCAGTTTCTAAACTCCAAAGCTACATTTACTTATCACAAGCAAAATTTGTAGATCTGAGTATTTTATTACAAGCCAGTAACAGAGATAAAAGAACATATGTCAGCCTAGAGGAGGGGTAATGAGCACTTTCTGCTCTAATATGTAGGAGAATTGGGAGAGAGGGACAGGCCAGATGATAAATTTAAGCAGGCTAGCTCTTTTAGGTCAGAAACACTAAGAAGAGAACTGGTCGCACCAGATAATAGAAACCCCAGAGAGGTTAAGGAGAAAACAGAAAGAAGTATGTACGTTCCTTCTGCATTGAAACTCTAGGAGAACTCAACCTCTAAATATACCCGAGTGGCTTGTAGGTTGGGCAGAGGAGACCGCAAGTAATTGTCTGGCTGCTCTTAGGTTGTCTCCCCATCTCTACCATGAGATCACGCAAGCTTCCAATTATTCTCCAGTGTCCTTTTGAGAGAAGTGGAAAGATTGAGAAACGGAACAATTGAACATTTACTGAAAATCCCTTCCTCTCCCATCCTATTTCTATTCAATGCAAGACGGGTACTCATGATGAAGTTTAGATCTATTATGAACTGGTAAAGACATTATATAATTGTGGTACATGAAATGTCTGACTTCATTATACCACCACTTATTGAACCTCCATCACAGACCTGCATATCTGAATTGTTGTTGTTAGGTACCGTCAAATCAATTGTGACTCATAGTGATTCTGTACACAACAGAAAGAAAGACTGCCGAAACCTTCGCCACCCACACAATTGTTTTTACATTTTAGCCCATCGTCACTGCCACTGTGCCTATCATGTCGTTGGGGGTCATCCTCTTGTTCACTGACCTTCACTTTACCAAGTATGATATCCTTTTCCAGGGACTGGTCCCTCCTGACATCATGTCCAAAATGTGAGCGATAAGTCTTGCCATCTGGCTTCTAAGAAGCTTTCTGGCTGTACTTCTACCAACACAGATTTGTTTGTTCTTCTGGAAGAATACTTTCAGTATTCTTTTCCAACACCATAACTCAAGTACAAATCTTTTGGCCCAAAGTCCATGATCTTTCCACCATCAAATTGCCTCCCATCATAATTGTGTCATGCATATACCATCAGACACCTTTACATTACTATTTGGCAATTTTGTGAATGTGCATAAGAATATCAATCAAGGGTAAAATAATAAGACTTTCAGGAGCCTATGCAGCTGGCCTAATAATAAATGAACCAAAAAGTTGTATTCATTATCTCCATGCTAATTTGAAAAGAGGTCAGTAGTGAAAAGCCATGAGGTTGTATCCTTGATACTGTTTTGTATTTATTGGTGATATGTAAGGAGCTAATTTGAAGCTGGGAGCGAATACATGATAAATGACATACACACACACAAAATAAATACTTCACAATGATATTGACAGAATGGAATGTTATTTTAAAATAATGTACACAAAATTTTTTAGCCAGTTGATTTTTTGGGCAATCCCAGATGGCCAGGAGAAGGGGACTTCAGCAGGGAGTCCATGTAAGGAAGCCATGGAAGTTTTAGCAATACAATGTGTTTAATAGTGTTATGTGGTTATTAAAAAACAAACCTACTACTTTATTAGATTATATTAAGCTAAATAGTCAGATCGGGCTATCAGTTTAAATGCAATCTAATCTTTATTTCATTATGAAAAATGAATCAATGATAAAGACTCTAGAGTGCAATTCAGATTGGTTATAACAATATTCTGGGTGTTTAGAGAGCATGTGCATTGTTGTTGTTGCTAAGTGCCGTCAAGTTGGGTCCAACTCATAACAACACTGTATAGGGTTTCTAAGGAGCGGCTGGTGAGTTTGAACTACTGACCTTGTGATTCAAACCGACCTTGTGGTCGACTGCTTATCCTATGGTGCCACACAAGGACTCCATATGTGCACTAGGGCATTTTATTCTGGGCTTTATATTTTGGTAGTGTTTCCAAAGGAAGTGTCTAGGATGCTGAGGGATGCCTGCACTCACCACATACTAGTGAACAGAATCAAAGTTGCGAGAAAGAAGAGGTAGTTAGAAAGTATGCATCAACCAACTACAACTACATCCATTAGTGGATGTCTTCAGGGAGAGAACTTCAACAGGAGACAGAATATGGCAAAATACTGTAAGGAAAAAGGAATAAAAAATGAACACAAGAAATATAACAAAGTTCTACAAAGGCAAGGTCATGGTGCCACCAAATCTCAATGATTTTCACTCACTAAAACTGCCCACACAACAAAGACCATAAAGTTACTGTGTTTTCCTGCTTGGCCCTAACTCAACTTCTACTGTGCTAAGTGTTTTACCTATACTCATTTTATGTTAGTTAATCCTTAGAACACTGTTAGGAAGTACTTTTATTATTGCTCTCCTATTAGACATATGGAGACCAAGGCTTAGATATGTTGAAGACCTTGTCTAAATATGTGCCAGATATTTATGATTTATGTAGTGAATGCTCTAATCACTACACCTGGATCATCTTCCCATTTCAAGGTCCATAATCTTAAGGAGCTCTGGTAGCGTAGTGGTTACAAATCGGGCTGCGAACCTTAAGGTCAGCAGTTCGAAACTACCAGCCGCTCCACGGGAGAAAGATGAGGCTTTCTACTCCCGTAAGGATTTACACCCTCAGAAACCCTGTACAGGGTCGCTATGGGTCGGAACTGACTCGACGGCACTTAACAACAACAACAACAATCTTAATCTTAGAGTCCTGGTGTGTTGCTGTGGGTTAATGTGCTGGACTGCAAAGTGCAAAGTCAGTTTGAACCACGAGATCAGCAGTTCAAGCTCACCAGCTGCTCCTTGGAAACCCTATACAGGGTCTCTATGGGTTGGAACCAACTCAGTGGCACTTAATAACAACAACAATCTTACTCATACCAGGAGTCCTGATGTGGCACTGTGGGTCAATGTGCTGGACTGAAAAGTCAATTTGAACCTCAAAGTCTGCAGTTCAAACTCATCAGCTATTCCGTGGAAACCCTACACAGGGTCACTCTGGGTCAGAACCAACTCAACAGCACTTAACAACAACAAAAACAACAATCTTAATCACATTTGCAAAGTTTAACATATTCACAGATTGCAGAGATTAGGGTGTTAACTAGTAAGAGCACATACTCTCAAAATAAAAGCAGAGATTTATTGAAGATTCAAAATAGTTCAAACTGGAGCACATCTAATCTCACAAAATAAAATTGAATGCTCCAAAATTGTGGAATACCATAGTCATATTTATGAGGTAAAATAAAAAACTAAAGGTACAATATTCTGATTGGAATTTACAAGAACATGGAATCCAGAACTGGGAATACCTTGAAGGGCATAATGATTAATCAGAAACATAGTAGTGGGTGCTTGAGTTGATTAGTTTAAATACATGACTAAAGGGAATTTACTCTGTGCATACTTCCATCATATTTTCATGCTTTCTACACCATTCAATAATTTACTCATACAACCCTTCAATAATACAGGTCAAGGCTTGAATTTTTTTTCAGTTCTTTCAACTTAAGTGTGTTCTTCATATTTGGTTTTCAGCTCCAGGTCTTTACACATTTCATTATAATACTTTGTCTTCTGAGCTGGCGTTTGAAGTTTCCTGTTCATCCCTTTCACTTGTTCATTTCTTTTGTTTGCTTTTCCATGCTGGAAAGCAAACTTCAGAGTCTCTTCTGACACCCATTTTGGCCTTTTCTTTCTTTCCTGTATCAAAATAAATGGTAGATGTTCAACTATTTTAAGAGGTAACATATGATCAAGATCTGATGGTACTGAAGGAAGAAATCCAAACAGTACTGAAAGTATTGGCAAAAAACCAAGGTTCCAGATATAGATGGAATACAGATTGAAATCTGTCAAGAAACTGATGAAGCACTGGTGGTGCTCAAGAAATTTTAAAGACAGTTACCTGACAGCCGATTGGATGAGATCCATATCTGTGTCCATTCTAAAGACAGCTACCTGACAGCCGATTGGATGAGATCCATATCTGTGTCCATTCTAAAGAGAGGTGACCCGATGGAATCGGGGAATCATTGAACAATATCATTAATATCACATGTTAATGAAATTTTGCTGAAGATAATTCAAAAATGGCTACAGCAGCACATTGACAAGGAACTGTCAGAAAGCTGGCTTCAGAAGGGGACTTGGAACTGGGGATATCACTGCTGAATTAAGATGGATCTTGGCTATAAGCAGAAAATACCAGAAAATGTTTACTTGTGCTTTGTTAAGTATGCAAATGTTTTTGACTATTTTTTTAACAAGCTATGGATAACATTGTGAAGTATGGGTACTCCGGAACATCTGATTGTGCTCATGAGGAACCTGTTCATAGACCAAGAGGCAGTCATTCGAACAGAACAAGAGGATATTGAATGGTTTAAAATCTGTGTGCCAGAGTTGTATTCTTTTCCCATACATATTAAATTTGTATGCTTAGCAAATAATTCAAGAAGCTATATTATATGCAGAAGACCAGGGCATCCGGATTAGAGGAAGACTCATTAACAAGCTGCAATATACAGATGATACATACTTGCTTGCTGAAAGTGAAGAGGAATTAAAATACTCAACTGATGAAGATCAAAGACCACTGCCTTCAGTATAGGTTTTACCTCAATGAAAAGAAAACAAAAATCCTCACCGCTGGACTAATAAGTACCATCATGATAAATAGAGACAAGATTGACGTTGTCGAAGACTTCCTTTTGCTTGATTCCACAGTCAATACTCATAGAAGCATCAGTCAAGAAATCAAATGATGTGTTACACGGCGCAAATATGTTACACACATGTGTCAAGTATCCAAGTGCAAAGATATCAGTTTGAGAACTAAGGTGTGCCTGACCCAAGCCATGGTATTTTCAGTGGCTTTATATGCATGTGAAAGTTGAACAACCAATAAGGAATACCATAGAAGAATCAATGCATATGAATTATGATGTTGGAGAGTAATATTGAAAGTATCATGGACTGCCAGAAGAACAAACAAATCTGTGTTGCAAGAAGTACAGCCAGAATGCTTCTTAGAAGCCAGAATGGAGATACTTTGTCTCTCACATTTTGGACCTGCTTATTAGCATGGACTGGTTCCTGAAGAAGGACATTATGCTTGGTAAAGTGGAGGGTCAGTGCAAAAGAGGAAGACAGCCAATAAGACGGATTGACACCATAGCAGCAACTATGGGTTCAAGCATAATAACAATTATGAGGATGCTACACCACCAGACAATGTTTTATTCTGTTGTGCATAAGGGTTGCTATGAGTCAGAATGAACTCGATTGTTCCTAACAACAAGGGAAATTAAACAGTGTAATCAAAGGTAATTATTTTTCAATATTTCCTGAGGGTTACTGAGGACATTTCTGATGTCAATACCATTACTTAGGAAATTCTTTAAATATATTTTGTAAATCCACAAAGAAGGGGGAAAAACTTCCATTGTTATGTACTTAAGTCTGCAAGGTCAGTTTGCAAGGTTGGTGGCTCAAACTCACCAGTCACTCTTCAGAAACCCTGTACAGGGTTGCTATGAATTAGAACTGACTCAATGACATTTAACAACAAAACGTGTTTAACTGTTGTAAGGGAAATTAGCAAAGGCTAAAATGCAATTGGAGCCCTGGTATGACATTTAGGATAAGCACTGAACTGCGAATTGCAAGGTCTGCAGTTAAAACCCACCAGCTGCTCTTCAGAAAATTCTATACAGGGTCTCTATGAGCCAGAACCTACTCAAAGATACTTCACAACAACAACTAAATGGAGTTGAAACTCAAACCTGGGTCAGACTATTCTGTTTTGAATCAAATGCCTCAAATTTTGGAGCTTTCACGCAAGGATTTTGTATCTTTGTTGTTGCTGTTGTTGATAGGTTCCGTCAGTTTGGTTCCTACTCACAGGGACCACATGTACAATAGAGCAAAGCACCATCTTCACAGTCATTCATGTTTGGGGTCACTGTTTCAATCCATCTCACTGAAGAGCTCTCTTGTTTACTGATCCTCTACTTCACTAAACTTGGAAGTCGTTAGAGGGGTATCAGTCTTCTTTTCATAGACCTCCCTTTGGCCTACAGAGATTCACATCCATGCAAAGAATATCCATGCTGCCCAAACATCCACAAGTCTCAACCAATTATAGTATTGAAGAAGAGGCTGTGTGTGGGGTTTTCCAACTACACAAGGAAGAAGGAAAATCAAACTCAAAATCAGTCCAAGGATAATTCCTGTGTCCCACTTGCCTCCACCTTCCAACTTTTTGTTCTATCTGACACCACCCATGAGTCTCACAGCACTCTCTAAATCTCTGCTTGTTTTTATCATTCATTGCAGTGGCCACACAGAACTCACAGCTAATACAATTATGGGTTTCATTAGGAAAGTGAACAGGGTACAATTCAAGATCAGAAGTAACTCAGGAGACAGCAGTTCTCCAGTCAAGAATGCCTCTTCTCAGCTCTACTGCAGGCACACCTTGCTCTTTACCTAGTTATTGACCTCAGCCTCTCAGACACAGCCTCATAGCCTCTGCCTTGCTACAAGTGTTACAAAGTTCTTTTAGCACTGAGGATAAATGCTCAAAGGGAACATTCTACAAGCCAACATCCAGATTTACTCAGTGGGTTGGGAAGCCCATTGTTCTGCCGCTTGTACTGCCTCAGCTGCTTCCACTTTTCAGGGCAGGGATCTTGTGTTCCGCTCATGGCTCTTCCTTCTTGATGGTCCTGGGATCTTCTGTACCTCCTTAGAAGATGGTTCCATTTAAACCTAGCAGAATAACAAAACCAATCAATCCCCAAGTCAGAATCCCATACACATTTGCAAGGTTGCTTTGAACTGCAAGGTCAGCAGTTCAAGCTCACCAGCCACTCCTCGGAAACCCTATATAGGCTTGCTGTGAGTTGGAACTGTCTGGATGGCACTTAACAACAACAACAAAACCTAATCATTTTGTGGGAGTCTCAAAGACTATGGCTAGAAAAGCCATATCAAGTAAATCCACTTTATTACAAGCATCAAATCAAAATCCAAACTCTTGCCTAATTTTCAAATCAAAAGACGGTCCTAAACATTTATGGCCCAACCCTCATCATTTAAATTATCGAAATTAGTTCTGGGTGAGACTTATTTATGCACATGGATCTGTGAAACTAAAGAAACAAGTTATCTGTTGTAAGCTACAGTTGTGGGACAGGAATTGTTGTTATTAAGTGTCATCAAATTGGTTCTGACTCACAGCGACCCTGCATAAGGTATCCGAGTAGCAACTGATGAGTTTGAACTTCTGACCTTACAGTTCAAACTGATCTTACGGTCCAGTGCTTATCCTACGGTGCCACACCAGGACATCTGTAAAGGAATAGGATAGCAGTTATAGATATCCTCTTTTACAAAGGGAGATGATGGAATGAAAAATTAGTTACTGGTTCCAACTAGTTTCAAAATCCAGTATGGCAAACTCCATTTGGTTACAATGCCTGAGAATGATCTTATGTAGCTCTAGCCTCTCCCCTGTGAGTCATCCTGCCTTTTTCATGAAAGGTTAGGATAAGCACTGGACTGCTAATAGGAAGGTTGGCAGTCCAAACACACCAGCTGCTTCTTGGAAACCCTATGAGTAAGAAGCAACTTGACAGCACTTAAATAAACACAACAACAAAGTACATGTTTGTAAATGAGTAGTTTTATCAGCCTATACAATTTTCAGGGTCAGGCAGAATTCTTTCAGTTGATATACTTTCTACCCCTTTCAGTTAAAGCTGTGTTTCTACTGATATGAAATCCTCAATAACCATGTGGGTCTGCTGTGTATGTAATGGGAATCCACGCCATTGAAAAAGATTCTCCTCCACAAATTTTTCCTTGATAACCTCTATTTTTGGCTTTTACTGAGACTGTTGAAAGACATCCATAAGATTCCTAGATGCTTTCTGGTTTGTTTAGAGGGTATCTGTAAGTCATACTAAATATTTTTAAAGGGTCTCTCATGTAGTTGAATACCCTGACCTTTAGAATTTTCTGAGGCATGAGCAAAAATTTGTCCAGGCACATCTTGATTTTCTGTTTTTCTAGATCAAACTTTCTTGACAGTGAATCGCAATTTTGTCATATATGCAATCTGGATATGCTGAGAATTTACCAAAACATCATGTCAAATCCTTTTATTGAGCAGTTCCTCCTTTACCCCTTTGCTCTAGTATTTTCTTCTTGCCTTAAGCAGTAAATAAAAATAAGACTCTGCCATAAACATTTTAATTAGAAAATTTTTCAGCTAAATATTTAAGTTCATCATTTACAAGTCCTGCTTTCTACACACCTGCAGCATACAGTTCAGCTATGTTTCCTTTTGCTATATAACATTCATTTTCCTCTACTTTCCAATAATACTTTCCTCATTTCTTTCTGAATCTTTACTAGCAATGCATTTAGCATCCATTATATCTACTAACAGGGTCCTGGTGTGGTGCTATTGCATAAGCACTGGCCTGCTGATTGCAAGGTCAGTGTTCAAACCCTCCAGCCAATCCTTGAAAACTCTATATAAGAGTTGCTATGAGTCAGAACCAATTTGGTGGCATTTAACAACAATAACAACATGTCTACAAGTCTATTCACTCTAAGATGACTTATGTTTTCTCTACCATCGTCCTCACTTCCTTGAGTCCTCACTAGTAAAAGCACTGTTATTGTTGTTTGGTGCCATAAAGTCCATACTGACTCATAGCGACCCTATGCACAATGGAACGCAACACTGCCTCATTCTGGACCAACCTCACAATCATTGCTACTACTGAGTCCATCGCTGCCACCACTGTGCCAATCCATCTTGTTGGGGGCCTTCCTCTTTTTCTCAGACCCTTCACTTTACCAAACATGATATCCTACTCCAGTGACTGGTCCCTCCTGATAATATGTCTGAAGTATGAGAGACAACGTTTGACCATCCTGACTTCCAAGGAGCACAGTGGCTATGTTCTTCTAACACTAATCTGTTCATTAGTTCATTTGTTCATCAGTCCATGATGCTTTAAATATTCTCCTCCAACACCATAATTCAAATCCACCAATTCTCCTAGAGGCTTCCTTATTCCCTGTCCAACTTTTGCACGCATATGAAGTTATTGAAAATAAAATGGCATGGGTCAGGTAGGTGCACCTTAGTCCCCAGACTGACATATTTGCTCTTCAACACTCTAAAGAGGTCTTGTGCAGTAGATTTGCCCAATGCACATGTCATTTGATTTTGTGACTTCTGCTTCCATGAGTGTTGATGGTCAATCTGAGCAAAATGAAGTCTTTGACAACTTCAATTTTTTCTCCATTTATATGAATGTTGTTTATTGGTCCAATGGTGAGGATTTCTGTTTTCTTTACATTGAGATGCAACCCATATCGAAAGCTGTAGTCTATGGTCTTCATCAGTAAGTATTTTAGGTCCTCTTCACTTTCAGCAAGCAAGGTTGGATCATCTGCATATCACAGATTGTTAATGAGTCTTCCTCCAATCATGATGTCACATATTTCTTCACATAATAATATTTTCATATTAATTGCTCAGCATATGGATTGAGTAAGTATGGTGAAAGAATAGAACCCTGGCACACATCTTTCCTAATTTTAGACCATTCTGTGTACCCTTGTTCTGTTAGAACAACCACCTCTTGGTCTATGTACAGCTTCCTCATGAGCACATTTTAAGTGTTCTGGAATACTCATACTTTACAATGTTGTCCATAGCTAGTCATGAACCACACACAATTTTTTGTGTAGTCAATAAAGTCTTTGTGTAGTCAATAAAGCACAGGTAAACATCTTTCTGAAATTCTTTGCAAACAGCCAAGATCTATCTGACATCAGCAATGATAAATCCCTCATTCCATGTCCTCTTCTGAATCCAGCTTGAACCTCTAGAAGTTGTCTGTCAATATACGGTTGCAGTTTTTGTATTACCTTTAGTAAAATTTACTCGCATGTGATATCAATGATATTGTCCTACGATTTCTGCATTCCATTATGTCACCTTCCTCGAATGGGCACAAATAGGGATCTTGTCCAGTCAGTTTGCCAGGTAGTTGTCTTCCAAATTTCTTGGCATAGATGTGTGAGTACCTTGAGTGCTGCATCAGTTTGTTGAAAGACTTCAATTTGTATTCCATCAAGTCCCAGTGCCTTGTTCTTTGCCAATGCCTTCTATACACTTTGGACTTCTTTCTTCAGGATCATTGACTCTTGATCATATGCTATACCTTAAGATGATTGAACATCGACCATTTCTTTTTGGTACAGTGACTCTGTGTATTCCTTCCATCGTCTTTTGATGCTTTCTGCATCATTCAATAATTTTCCCATGTTGTTGTGAAGTGTCATCAAGTCAATTCCAACCCATAGTGACCCTGTATAAGGTTTCCAAGGAGCAGCTGGTGAGCTTGAACAGCTGACCTTGCAATTCAAATGGCTTTGCAGTCTGGTGCATTAACCCACAGCACCACACCAGTACTCCAATTTTTTTTTTTTTTTTTCCCATAGAATCCTTCAATACCACAAGTGAGGTTTGAGTTTTTTCTTCAGTTCCCTCAGCTTAAGAAATGCTGAATGAATTGTTCACTTTTGTTTTTTTAGCTCCAGGTCTTTGCACATTTCATTATAATACTTGACTTTGTCTTATCAAGCTGACGTTTGAAATTTTCTATTCTTCGTCCATTTGCTTTAGCATCTCTACACTGGAAAGCAAGTCAGAGTCTCTTCTGACATCTATCTTGGTCTTTTCCTTCTTTCTTATCTTTTGCTCTCTTTCTATATGATTTTCTTGATGCCATCCCACAACTCTGTGGTCTTTGGTCTGTAGTGTCTTTGGTCTTTAGCATCAAATCTCTTCATCATATGATCACTAAATTCAGGTGGAATATATTCAAGGTCATATTTTACCTCTGATGGACTTGTTTTAATTTTCTTCAGCTTCATCCTGAATTTGCATATAAGCAATTGATGGTTTGTTCCACAGTCTGCCTCTGGCCTTATTTTGACTGATGATGAGGAACTTTTCCACTATCGCTTTCCATGTATGCAGTCAGTTTTACTTCTGTGTATTGCTTCTGCTGAGGTCCATGTGTATAGTCGCCTTTTATGTTGTTTAAAAAAGGTGTTTGCATTGAACAATTCATTGGTCTGCAAAATTTTATCATGCAATCTCCATCATCATTTCTATCACCAAGGCCTTATTTTCCAACATCTGATCCTTCCTCTTTGTTTCCAACCTTTGCATTCCAATCACCAGTAATTATCAATACATCTTGATTGCATGTTTGATAAATTTCAGATTGAAGAAGTTTTTAGAATTCATCAATTTCATCATCACTGTCTTTAGTAGTTGGTGCATAAATTTCAATAATAGTGATATCAACTGGTCTTCCGTATAGATGTATGGATATTATCCTATCACACACAGTGTAGTACCTCATGACTGATCTTGATATGTTCTTTTTGATAATAAATGCAACACCCTTCCTTTTCAATTTGTCATTTCTGACATAGTAAACCTTGTGCTTGTCAGATTCAAAATTGTCAATACCAGTCTTTTTCAGCTCACTGATGCTTAGGATATAGTCCTGGTGTGGCACTGTAGGTTAATGCGCTCGACTGCAGAGTCATATGAACCACAAGATAGCTGGTTCAAACTCATCATCTGCTCCTCGGAAATGCTATACAGGGTTGTTATGAGTCGGAACTGACTCGATGGCACCAAACAACATTTCCATTTTGACAATTTCCTGTTTTCCTAGATTCATACTCCGTACAATCCATGTTCCTATTACTAATGGATGTTTACTGCTGTTTCTCTTCATTTTGAGTTGTGTCACATCAGCAAATAAAGGTCTCAAGGGTTTTATTTCATTGGCATCATCATAGTCAGCTCTACTTTGAGGAAGCAGCTCTTCCCTAGTCATGTTTTGAGTGCCTGGCAACCTGAGGGGCTTATCTTTCAGCATTATATCTGTTCATATTCTGGTGTTCTTCATGATGTTTCAGTATTCAATATTCTGATGCTGACAGTGTTCCGTTGCTATTCATAAGGTTTTCAATGACTAAATATTCTGAAGTAGTCCATCTCTCCTTCATTCTAGTCTGTTTTAGTCTGGAAGCTCAGCTGAAACCTCTTATATAAATACCCCACTGGTATTTAATGTGGCATAGCTTCCAGAATCACAGCAACACACAAACCACCACAGTGCTACAAACTAGCACACAAATGGTGGAAGAATATACTCCATCCTCTCTCCCTGGACTTTTGCATTCTTCATCTATATATTTATTTCTATATTTTCTAAGTTTATATTGAGAGCTTATTATCTGTCTGGCAAAATGCTAGCTTTGTACGGGGTTTCAATGATGAATTCAGACTTGGCTTCTGTGGTTCCTTGAATTTACATAATATGGCTTTTCTATCCAAAGTCTTAATTCCCACCAAGTGATTGGGTGGGACCTCATGAATAAGGTATACAGCACTCTAATGCTGGGATTGGGTAGTTTGCCCTTCTGTTAATTTTTAAAGGAGCCATCTTAGAAGCTGAGACAGAAGATCCCAAGACCATCAAGAAGGAAGACCATGAATGACACATGAGATTCAAACCTAAAGAAACAGTGACTACATAAGCTATGGTAAATGCAAGAACAGAGGCGATAACAGAGGAGGTGGCATGGAGAGAGAGCAGCTTGGGGCTCTAGGCCCATGGACTGAGTAAAGCTGAGTGCCTACAGACAGGAGACTGACTTAAAGAATGTGCCCTTTGGACATTCACAGACTGGCTAAAAGGACTTTGTTAAATGTGTTTGACTAGAGCAGAGGCTGAAATCAAGAGTGAGGGCATGCCTACGGTATGGCAGACAAGAGGCGTTCCTGACTGCAGAACTGCTGTATCGTGAGTTGGTTTTGATCTTGAATCATACTCTGTTCACTTCTCTAATAAGCCCCATAATCCTGAGGATTGTTATGAGTACTGTGTCACCATCACCATGGATAATCAACCCCAGATGTGAAGCATAGTGCTGTGGGAGGAATGATTGGTGTCAGAATAGTAAAGGTTGTAGAGTAGAGGCATATCTGACTCCTTCTTCATACGAACCAACCTTGGGCTGATTTTGAGTTTGATTCTCTTTCCTCCTTGAAGAAAATAACTAAAATAAGTAATAGGAATACCTTGTGATAAGGGCTCTGAAAGAGGATGAACAAGTGCTTTGAGAAGATTCTATCTAGGGCATCTTTCCCCTATTGTGTCTCTTTTGCTTAGGGTTCTTATACCATATGCCCTGGGATCTAACAGTAGATGTTTCCTTTTTTGAAGAAACCTAGCACAATATTTGGTGTATGGTGGGTACTTAGCAAGCATTTGCATGTTTTTCTTTGTATGTTGCATTTTCTCAATTTTAAAAAACACATTTTAATAACTCATTTCATAAATGAGTCAAGTCACATTACAGAGTAGCATGGGTAAGGTGGTTATATTTTAGTAACGGGGAACAGGCAAGCAAAAATCTTGCATGCATCTATTAACCCTTGTACATATTTGTCTAAACAAGAAAAAAGATTATAAGAATATACATCAATCTTGGATTGTTGCTGTGTGCCATTGAATTGATTCTTATTCATAGCCCCCCTGTAGAGTAGAACGGAACCAAACAGTTTCTAAGGCTGTAAGGAACTCTGGTAGTAGCATAGTGGTTACAAATTGGGCTGCTAACCTCAAAGTTGGCAGTTCGAAACAACCAGCTGTTCTGCGGGAGAAAGATGAGGTTTTCTGCTCCTGTAAAGATTTACAGCCTCTGTACAGGGTCGCTATGAGTCGAAACCAACTCCACGGTACTTAACAACAACAACAATCTTTATGGAGGCCAACTGCCACATCTTTTTTTCCCACTGAGTGATTAGTGGGTTTGAACTTCTGCCCTTTCCATTAACAGTCAACTGCTTAGCCACTGTGCCACCAGGGCTCCTACCAGGTTGTTAACTGTAGCAAATGTTGCATTTTGGCTTTCTGCATCTTTATGCTAATAGATGTTTTGGAATGAATGAATATGGAATGCTAATAGGTTAGATGAATTTGCATGTAAAGTAGTAAGCTGATCCCTATTTCCTGAGAACTAAGTGGATAGTATCCTGCTCAAATCACAGTCACAAGCTCTCATGTTTGTGTTTTATTTTAGATGCATTTTGACATCTGGTTAAATAAGATGGTTGGTTTCGTAAGTGAATTAAAAACCAAGAAAGCATAAATAATCAATTCCTGTCCTGTGTCCAACTCATTTAATAGATTCTTATGCCATAATTTCCTCTTTTGCAAATTAGGAGTAATAGACTTTCTGTAAGAGTAACACAATTAGACTGGTTAAAAGGCTATATTCATAAAATACTAAAGAATTGCTGAGTACAAGTGAAAATTCTGTTATTATTTTTTTTTTTTTTTGGTGACATCTGTATCAACTGATAATGTTCCAGAAAATCAGTATAGTATAAAGCACTGCCATGACCCACCTTGAAGATGAATGTGAACAAATGTCACCATTCTCCAATGATCCTTAAAATACATTCTCTTTCACCTCTGTCTCTGCACATTAAGATATGGATCTAGTAGACAAAGAGCTAAATAAATCCTAGGTTGTTATTAATATAGAAGTTTTCTCAAGAGTTTGCAGACTTGGTCAGCTGTGTCATTGGTTCCTTTTAAACCATTGCTAAATAACTTAGGAATCAACTCAACATTCAAAAAAAACTTTAGAAAGTTATGGCTCAAAGATTGCAATGTGTCTACACAATTCTGGGATGCCATGAACTGGAATTAACTCAATGACTATTGCTTTTTTACACAACTTGAAAAAGTAAGGGCTGGGCTACATTTGAGATGGGCTATGGGGATAAAAGGAAAGGTAGTAATTTTCCAAAGACATATAGACTCTTGTAGTGTGCTTTCTACATGGACCACACTTACTCTACCCTCATTCTTCCCCAGTAGCAGAGTGTATATTCTACAGTTCTACTGTCACCTTCTTTCTCTTTTAATTCCAGTTCTCTACCACTCATGCATATTTAGTTGATGGCTTGGCCATTTGCTCCAGGCAAGAAATCAATGAAGAAAGAAGAAATAAAGATTTGGATGTACCTAAGTGACCCTGTAGGATAAGCACTAGACCAGCAAGGTCATTTAAATCCCAAAGTCAGCAGTTCAAACTTACCAGTCACTCCTCAGAAACCCTATTCAGGGTCAGAACTCTGGTAGCATAATGGTTAGGAATCAGGCTGCTAACGTCAGGGTCAGCAGTTCGAAACTACCAGCTGTTCTGTGGGAGAAAGATGAGGCTTTCTGCTCCGGTAAAGATTTACAGCCTCGGAAACCCTGTACAGGGTTGCTTTGAGTCAGAACCTACTCCACGGCACATAACAACAACAACAACAAATGAGTCAAAACCAACTCGACAACACTTAACAACAACAAATGATCCATCCTCTACTTCCTCAGCAGTACCACTCATAATAGTCATGTTATGTATTCTTCATAATTATCTTGATTCAATGATTTTCTTCTGCATCATGAAGGTAGTAATAATATTTAACTCACAGGGTTGTTTGGAGACTTAATGAGTTAATTAATGCAAAATGCTTGGAAGAGGGCCTCCGATAGAGTGATCACTGATTAAATGTTAGTTGTAATTGCAATTGTAATGGTGGTGGTGGTGGTGGTGGTGTGCCGTGAAGTCAGTTCTGATTCATAGCAACCCTACACACGGTTTCCAAGGCTGTAAATCTTTACGGGAGCAGAAAGAAAGCTTCATCTTTCTCTCACAAAACAGCTGGTAGTTTTGAACTGCTGACCTTAAGCTTAGAAGCCCAACTCGTAACAACTATGCTACCAGAGCTCCTTGTAATTTGTATTGGCAGTATTAATCTTTTCCATTATAATTACACATTTATTTTGTCTTACTAAGGATAAAATAGCCTAAGGATTCTAACAGAGGTTAAAGACCACTTCAGAAGCAATCCGAATTTCATTCTGTATTCAAATGCACAAATCATATAAGGAATTTCTCTACATCACTGGAAACCTCAAGTGGTGTGATACCCTGCTTTGTTATTCATGTTGGCAGAGCTTTTTAACACATTTTCTCAGAATGGCAATAGCATCCTTTTCTCTTTTCATCTCTTCATGTTTCCTTCATGTATATTATTCTTCATAACTGAAATCATTAAGCTCTCCTGAATATAGATGTAGAATGTACAAGCATTCTGAAGGCTACGGGTTAAGATGGAAACAACTTTTTTTTTTTCTTTTTCTGACTATTGGGATCTGAGATAGATTGCAATGAGCTATTACTTGGCTAGAAAGAAGCTTCTTATTACATGGGGTATTTAAATATTCATACTGTCCTTTCTGTCAGCTAACAAGGTTACAATCTTTGCCCAGAAAACACACACACACACAAGTATGGAGAAGATAATCACTGAATTGCATTGCATTTTTAAATGGCTCTTAAGAACTATGGAGTCCTGGTAGGGTGCTGCGGGTTAATGCATTGGACTGCAGTGTTGACTAGATGGCACTTAACAACAACAATAATGTCAGTTATGGATCTAATACTGAAAATGTCTTTAGAAAAATCTCAGAAATGCATATAAATACTTTCTTCTGAACTGAATTCAAAGCAAAACACTTATTTGCCTAAGCATGAAGCAAAACCAGAATTTAAGATTTTGATTCATAGCTTGGTTTTTGTTTTGTTAAGTGTTGTCAAATCAGTTCCTACCGATAGCAACTTGTATAGGGTTTCCGAGGAGCAGCTCATGAGCTTGAACTGCCAACCTTACAGTTCAAACCGACCTTGCAGTCCAGTGCATTAACCCACAGAGTCACACCAGGACTCCATTAATCATATAAAATCAGTTTCTTAATTGTGCTGTCAAAAAGATATTTTTTATAGTCACTCTGCTGTTTAAAGTAACAACTCACACATGCCACTTGTACTCAACAAATTTACTTGTATAGTAATCAAAAACCAAACAGCCAAACCCATTGCCGTTGAGTTGATTCCAGCTCACAGCAAATCTATTAGACAGAGTAAAACTATTCCCATAGGGTTTCTAAAACTGTAATCTTCATAGAAGCAAACTCACATCTTTCTCCCATGGAGCTGCTGATGCATCTGAACCACTGACCTTTTGGTTAGCAGCTGAGCGCTTAGCCACTGTACCACCAGAGCTCTTGGTATGGCAGCACACATTATAAATTATAATGATGGAGTGATATAACAAATCAGACTGGAAGATAGACCAAGTCATTGTTGAGCAGCTCACAATTTCCAGATATATCATACTGGATTGTAATCAATGGACACTATGTTTTGCTTTTATAAAATAAATTCTAAAAAACTAACTCCAGAATACTGTAAGTAACATAATTAAAGATAAATACCTTTTTATTTTTATTTTTTATTGTGAATTGAGTGATAGTTTACATGGGAGAGCATCAGCTTTACATTCATTCATTCTATTGTATTTTGTTTTATTGCAATGATTACAATCCCCTCCATGCATCATCACTCAACAGCATTTGCTTTCATTCCCTCTGGGATTTTTTTTGTTTTTGTTTTTTGATGTACACCAAAGCACTCAGGAATATATAACCATTCAAACAACCAAAGGGCATACCCTGCAAGCCTGCCCGCTGACCGCCAGCATACAGCCTCTCTCCCTTTCTCAGTACAGGGTCCCCAGCCACTCCATCTTTCCAAGTCATGGTCTTTGCCTCCATCTCTGGCATCACTGCTTCTCTGGATAGGGACCGAACTCCATTCTTCTCCGTTGATGGTCCCAGGGTCCTCCTCTCCTGGACTGCAAGATCAACCACTCCCCTCCTTTGGTTACAAAATGTCTACCTTAACATTTGCAACATTCACAATCAGTTCTGATAGCAATTATTCACTACTGAACCACAAGAGCCTTGTCCTCATCTCCTTTCACCAGCCCCATCTAGATCAGTTGAAAACCACTCAGTGGAAATTCTACCTTCCCCTGAACCCTCTGAAACTAGACTCCCTCTTGAAAGTTTGTAAGGCAGTCACTTCATGCCTTTGTAGCGCCCCCCCGCACCCCCATTTTGGGTAGCCAATGTCTAAGTTGCCTATCCCTGTTAACCCTGTGTACCAAGGGAGTGGTAATGATCGTTGCTGTAAACATTCGTTTCCACTTTTGAGCTACTGCATCCATAAGCATAGGTCAAGTCCATCAAATTGTAATACATTTTATTTCCTCTTCTTTCTTCCGACACTGTTTTTTTAAATAGGTAGTGATACCAAAAATATAGATATGTGTTCATTGTGGTTTTGTTTTGAGCTGACACATTTACCCTTTTTAATGCTGATTTTTTGTTGTTTTGTCTGATAAAATTTACAGAGTGGTGGTGGTGTGCCATGGAGTCAATTCCAACACACAGTGACCTTGCATGCATAGGGGTTCTTAGACTGCAAATCTTTCTCCCATAGAATGGCTAGTAGTTTCAAACTGCTGACCCTGAAGTTAGCAGCCTTACTTGTAGCATAAAACAAAGTAATTTTACAATTTCAGATAACAGCATAAAAGCAAAGTAGCATTTATTTAGTAGAACTGTATCCATTTTATTTTTTAGATATGTTAAGAAGTTCTGACTTTATCAAGTGTCTTGTTGTTGTTAAGTGCCTTCAAGTCAGTTCCAAATCGTAGTGACCCTGTATAGGGTGTCCGAGAAGTGACTGGTGATTTTGAATCACCAACCTTGCAGTTCAAACCAATCTTGCAGTTGAGTGTTTATCCTGCAGTACCACACACCATCACTTATCAAGTGCTCATTGTCTCAGTATGGCATATAGAAATATAAATATTAAAAATGCCATCATCCAGTTTCCCTTCCTATAAACATTATCAAGATTGAATTAGACTGTAAATTCAGTTAAAAATGGTAAAGCAACTGTGGAAGTTGACTACTTGTTGCTGTTAAATGCTGTCAAGTTGGTTCTGACTGATAGCAACCAAAAAGCAGTTGATGAGTTTAAATTGCCGACCTTGTGGTTCACAGTCCAGTGAAGGCTACTTATGTATAACTAAATGCCTAATAAGATTTAGTTTCTTGGTATGGAAGTTTAGGATCTAGGTTTCATAAGACATCTGAGTTAATTAACTTAATAATGTTAGTTCTTTCTAATTCCAAGTTCATTGTGTAGTATCTGGATTTTTCAGAGCTTACTAATGGACAGCAAAGTACAATTGGGCTCTGTTCACTTGGAGCAACAAAGGAAAAAGAATTAACAACCTGTCCAAAATACAAGAGATGAAATGTCACCATTTTTGCTTCTAAGGAACATACTGGCTGCACTTCTTCCAAGACAGATTTGTTTGTTCTTTTGGCAGTCCATGGTACTTTTAATATTCTTTGTGAAATGATAATTTTAATTAATCAGTTATTCTACAGTCTTCTTTATTCATTGTTCAACTTACTCATGCATTTGACAACTCTCAGTATTTTCTCCTTTTATCAAGGTCAGCAGTTCGAAACTACCAGCTGTTCCGCAGGGGAAAGATGAGGCATTCTGCTCCTGTAAAGATTTACAGCCTCGGAAACCCTGCACAGGGTCGCTATGAGTCGGAACCGACTCCACGGCACACAACAACAACAACAACAATCATGTTATTTACTGGACCAGTTGTAGGGATTTTTTATTTCTTTACATTGAGATGCAATCCATGCTGAAGGCTGTGTTTTTTTGAACTTCATCAGTAAATACTTCAAGTCCTCTTTGCTTCTAGCAAGCAAGGTTGTGTTAGCTGCATATTGTAGGTTTTTAATGAGTCTACCTGCAATCCTGATGGCACATTTTCTTCATATAATACAGTTTCTTGAAATATTTGCTCAGCATACAGATGGAATATGCATGGTGAAAGGATACAACTCTGACACACACCTTCCCTGACTTTAAACCATTCAGTATCCCCTTGCTGTGTTCAAACAGCTACTCTTGGTGGTCTGTGTACAAGTTCCTCATGAGCACAATTTAAGTATTATGGAATACCCATTCTTCACATTTTTATCCATATTTTTTTAAAGATATATAGTTAAAATACCTTTGCATAATCAATAAAGCACCAGTTAAAATATTTCTAGTATTCTCTACTTTTAGCCAAGATTGATGCATATGACATCAGCAGTGATAGCTCTCTTTCTATATCCTCTTCTGAATCCAGCTTCAATTTCTTGCAGCTCCCTTTCAATGTACTGCTACAACAGCTTTTTAAATTAAAATCAAACACTAGTTTAACTATTATAGAAAGTCTAGAATGAGAATTGGGCTGTTTTAAGGAAATATCTATATGGAATCAAATTGACAACAACAATTTGAATGGTTAGTTAGAAAACGTAGAGGGCAGAGAGTTTATTTACATTAATGCGGAGGAGCAGAGTGAACAGTTTGAGAAAGGAGGGTGAGAATGTGGCATAACTTTTAGAATGTAATCAGTATCACTGAATTGTACATGTATAATTTATCAAACTGGTATATGTTCTGCTGCGTGCA
Organism: Chrysochloris asiatica; assembly: GCF_000296735.1. NCBI lineage: Eukaryota > Metazoa > Chordata > Mammalia > Afrosoricida > Chrysochloridae > Chrysochloris > Chrysochloris asiatica. Next base: position 9,344,930 of record NW_006408520.1, read on the forward strand.
TTTTCAACAACAACAAAATAAATAAGTCATTAGAAAGGGATTTATTGTTCTTAAGCACTGTAGACTCAGTTCCAATTCATAGGGACCTGATAAAGGGTTTCCAAGGAGCTTTTGGTGGGTTTGAACTGCCAACTTTGTGCTTAGAAGTCCATTGTTTATGTTACAGCACCACAAGAGAACTCATCAAAGGGGAATACATACAAATAAAAATATTTGTAACTTAGTCTATTTGTACTAAGTGCTTATAAAGTTGATTTATCATGTTACATAAGACTTAGACATTTATGGGAAATGGCCATAGTCGGTAAGTAAAACTTAATTATTTCTACCCTTAAATTTTGCTTTTTAAAACCTGCTTTTTAAACATTATAAACTATAGTTTTAATGATTTGAACCATACACATACATTCTTATGTGTATTTATTAAGCCTCTACTCTAATCAATACCCAAGGCACAATGTATACACGAAACATCGTAACATTCCTGGAATAAATCAGTCATTCAGCATGAGTGGCAAATATGGAGAATGGAAAAGGAAAATAGTGGATGCCTTGCATGTTATAAGATTAATATGTTATGTGTGTATATCAAGGAAATACCTTCATGAAAAGTCTTGTTTTTCATTTAATATTTCAGATGTATATTACCAACACAATCAAAACCAAAGGAACAAGACTTGCTAAGCCAGTTCTGTGTTTGGGCTTAATGTGTTTGGCCTTTCTTACTGGACTCAACAGAGTAGCAGAATATCGAAATCATTGGTCAGATGTGATAGCAGGATTTCTGGTTGGGATATCTATAGCAGTATTTCTGGTAAGTACACATTTATTTAGATATAATTGAGTTTTAAAGTAACCTGTAAGAAAGCACAAGCATGAATCACTGGATTTGTCAAAATGTGGCCTATCTTTAAGTCATTCGTTCTTCATCCTCTCCTGTTTACTTTGCCTAAAGTCAGGAGGGGTGGAGGGTTGGGAGGAAATATAAATTCTACACTCAAAGTATATCAAATATTTTCTTGCAAAATGGAACAGGGCTTAATATCCTCATTCCTCTGTGGCTAGTCCTTATGATTGTTTGGAAATATTTTAAACTCCCTAAAAGAAGGAGCTCTGATAGTGTAGTGGTTACGATTTGGGCTGCTAATCTCACGATCAGTAGTGCAAAACTACCAGCTGTTCCTTTGGAGAAAGCTGAGGCTTTCTGCTCCTGTAAAGAGTTACAGTCTCAGAAACCCTATGCAGGGTCTCCATGAGTCGGGGTCAACTTCACAGCACATAACCTCCACCAGAGGAATCCTGGTAGTATCATGAATTACAAGCTATACTGCTAACTGCAAGGTCAGCAGTTCAAATTTATTGGTTGCTCCTCAGGAGAAAGATGAGTCTTTTTATTCCCATTAAGATTTCCAATCTGGGAAACTTTATGCAGAGTCACTTTGAGTTGGAACTGACTCTGTAGCACACAACCACCTCCACGAAGAGCAGTTTGCATCCTGTAGCATCTAAGGCATCTGGAAAATACCATAGTGTCTCTCCACAGACTCTCTGTGAGTCTCTGTGAACAGCACTCTGACAGGTAGAAATCATGGGTAGGACGACCCTTCCTCTTCCTAATCAAACATTTATGGATGATTTCCAAGATTAATACCATCTCCAATAAAATCCTCCTCAGTGAGGTAGAGCATACACAGTGACTTCTAATATCGTCAGCACACCATCTACACTCATCTTACAAAAGTTTTTTGGAATGTGTTTATAGCTTTTAGTTGTTGGAAGTATATTTTAGTCTGGCTTTAGAATTAATTGGTCCATTATAGATATGGGCATGACGCATTTTACCCATGTGAAAATAATATGTAAACTATAAATTAATAAAACATAAATTTTTGCATCAAGATATTATAATTTAAGAAAGACTTTCTATCCATTTTGATTACATTTGAATTGGCAATTGCTTCTCACACTTAACTTTTCTTCCTTAGGTTCTGTTAAGTACTTAATAACAAGTAAGCAAAAATTTATTTGAACCCTTTCAGCTACCAACATCTTCCAAATACCTCAACACATTTCATGTAGCATATATTTTACTGAACATTTCAAATACACCCTGCCCTTTAGAATCTCCTGTTAGGAAGTGGTGACTCTGTTTTATGTTTTATTTTGGTTTGCTTTTTTGTGTGTGTGGGTTTTTTCCCTTAGTATCAGTCCCTCTGATTCCCCATTGTCCGTTGGACACTTAGGTGCATCTCTTTCTTTCAGAGATACCCTAAAGCATCATGAAAACTGGGTCTCAGACTGAACCAAAACCAATTTTTTTTTTAATTTCCCTTAACATAATTGAGACTTGATAACATTAAAAACAAAACACCTTCCTTACATATCATAAGAAAATTATCACAGGCAAATCAAAAAGCAGACAAATAGTCATAATTTTAAAGCACCAACCCTGATGTGGCACTGTAGGATAAGCACTGCACTGCTAATTGCAAGGTCAGCAGTTCAAATCCACCAGCTCCTCTCAAAAACCCTATATAGGGTCGCTATTTGTCTGAACAGACTCAACGGCACACAAAAATAGCAACAACAAAGTATAAACCGTAAGGTTCCCTGGTGGTATAGTGGGTTACTACTCACTGGACTGCTAACTGCAAGGTGAGCAGTTCAAATCCATGGTTTAAAGGTGGGGCTTTCCTGCCCCCCATAAAGATTTACAGCCTCGGAAACCCTATGCAGGGTTGCTACAAGTCAGAACCTACCAGATGGCTCATAACAACAGTGTAAGATGTAACTGCATTTCAGCTACATGAATTTAAAACGTCTTCACTTGCACCTCAGCAGGCTCCTTGCCCATCTTCCTGTGACTGTTGCCTTCTTCTTATTTACTGCCAGTAAACATGATGATCCAAATCCTAAGTCTCACAATCACTTCCCAATCTGAGAACATGTGATAAATGATGAGTTGAACTCTGCATTCCCCATGGTTGTCTCAAGACCCCCCTACTGAACATATTCAGAGCATTCCATAATGCTGTGAGTGAGCACACATCTAGGAAAAGGACCTTATAAAAAAGCATGTGACAATAACACCTTAATCAGCTAATAGTTAAACATAAAGTTTGCATTCATTCACAATCATGAAGATTATGCCTAACCAGTGCCAAACACTGTATCAAGAACTGATGATGCAGAGAAGCTCAGGTACACAACCCTCTCTCCTGTAAGAGTTGTAACCTGGTTTGAGGCTACGTTATCCCCTCAAATGCCATTTCTCTGTCATTCTTTGTGAGTACTGGTGTGGTGCTGTAGGATAAGCTAACTGCAAAGTCTGTGATTCAGACCCACCTGTGGCTCCTTGGCAATCTTATGCTGGACTGCTATGAGCTAGAATGGATTAATTAGACAGCACTTAACGACAATAGAATCCAGATACTATGTTTGAAGCTGGAAATACATATATGAAAAAGATACAGATCATTTACTTAAATAGAGCACCATCTGTTGGGATAAGATACATACAAAGAACTTTTGTTGTTGTTAGTTGCCGTAGAGTTAGTTGGCTTATGAATAAGAAAATGAAGTGGGTCCGTACCATTTTCATGATTATTGGTGCATTTGAGTTCATTGTTGAACATTTTGCATCAATCTGTTTTGTGGAAATTTCCCCTCATCTTACTGATCCTGTGCTTTACCAAATAGGACATCCTTTTCTAGCAAATGGCCTTTTCCAATGATGTGCCCAAAGTAAGCAGAACTGAATTCTCACCATTCTCGTTTCTAGGGAGCATGCTGGCTATATTTTTGTTTAGACACTGTGTCTTCTTCTGGCAGAATATGTTTAATATTCTTCACCAACACCACAATTTGAGTGTATTAGCTTATCTTTTGTCTTCCTTTTCCGCTACTCCAGCTTTCATATGCATATGAGGTGACTGAAAGGGCCATGACTTGAGTCAGGCTCACCCTAAGAGACCAAATCTCTTCAGATTAGAGACAGATCAGAAAGAGGAGGTGATAAATAAGATTGAAAATTTGCAAAGCAGATTGGGCTAGTTCAGTATGTAAGAAATGAGAAAGAAAAGAGCCCAGGGCACAAAACAATATGCAATATTTCATGCAGTAAGCATCTGTTAAACCCCTACTCTAATCCACAAGGAGCTCTGGTAGTATAATGACTACAAGTTACACTGCTAACATCAAGGTCAGCAATTCGAAACTACCAGCTATTTCACAGGAGAAAGCTGTGGCTTTCTGCTCCAGTAAAGATTTATAGCCTCAGAAACCCTATACAAGGTCGCTGTAAGTCAGAACCGACTTCACAGCACACTGCCACCACCTCCACCCCTATAATCCATACCCAGGGCACAACATATGCATGAAACATCACAGCATTTTGTAGAATGGCACGAGCCATTCAGCATGAATAGCAAAGTGAAGAATGGAAATGGAAAATACTAAATGCATGTTATGAGAATAATCCGGACTTTTGTTTAAATATATAGGTGACTCAAGACAATGCCTTGAAACAAAAACAGCCTGGTGAATCCCAAGTCCTCAGATTTTCATTATGTGCCATTAAGTAATTAATTTATTTACCTTTTCTGAGCCTCAGTTAGCTTTGAAAATGTGATTAATGCACACTCCCTTCTTAAGGAAAAAAAAAAAGAGTTACCAGAACAATTTATAGAGGTTAAAGAAAATACTGTATGTTCTGGGAATAACCACACAAATCAAATACATTTCATTACTGATCGTTTCTTCTCAGTTCCTTTCACCCTATAATATGATTTGTGCTGTAAAATCATTGTTGGTTGAAAATAAACCTCCAGGTGAAGATAAAAGAGATAGATTATGCAGAACAATGGAAATAAAATGGCACAAGAAGGGCTTCAGTGGGCAGGGAGAGAAGGAGAACATATCGAGAAGAATTTAGGAGTTGGAAGATTTGTTGCTTGCTGGAAGGTAGGAGATGCTGGGATAGGACCAGGGGGAGGGAGTGATCCATAATGATTCCTGAGTTTCCCATTTGGGAACATTGACTTTGAGCAGAGATTCCAGCTCTGGCTTGCAATATCCTGGAGTATTTGCAATTATCATGTGTGTGTGCATAATTCTAAAATGATTCCAGAATAAAATTAATGCTAACCTACACCAAATCTGCATCTCAGTTAAAGACATCCACTTCTCACTAGCACCTGGTTTCAGTGCCTAACATTTGCCTTTGACTCATTCTTGTTGTGTATCCCCCAACGGGTGATTCATCTAGTCCGGATTTGTTAACAAAAAAGTTTCTTCCCTGTCTTCTATGTCATTCTGACCATAACCCTTCAATTCTAGAGAACATTAGTCTCACCTGTATTATTTCTATAAGTTTCTAGCTGCCACCTCACTTCAGACTCTCTACCAAGTAGTCACAATGTAGACACATTATTTTTACAATAGAACTCACTGCTGATAATCACTCTAAGTCAAAGACAACATCCATCTAGCTGCATCAAATAAAATTTTTCCATTGGACTCCTGGGGTAGCGTGGCTATATTCTTCTGATGTTACCAATAGTGTTACCAAACTCGAGGGGTTTGCTGCTTCTTCTCTAGTTAAGAATAACTTAGAGTCTTGCCGATTTAAGCACAGCAGTTTTATTACTTGTAACAAGTAAGGGAACAGGGAGATCATTCTCAAAGCACGGTCTCCCTGAACAAACGATCAATCAGAGGACAAGATGGTCCTTATGATACATGCTCTCTTATCAAGCAGGACCTGACCTCTAGACCTTAGCTTGACAAGTATCTGAAAACAAGGCAAGGTTTTCCCCTATCAGTTAACTGTGTTACGGTTTTTTTTTTACCTTGTATTGCTTGGGAATGTTGAGGGGACTTTTTCATGGAAAAGTGCAAAGGGATGTCTGTTGCATGGAACAGGCTTGTTTATGTGAACCTTTTGTTTTAATGCAGAATTTTCTCATATGGTTTAACTCAAGGCAATCTGGGTAGGAATTCTTCAACTTAGCTGGTTTCATGAGCTGCTATAAAGTCACCCCAACTCATGACAACCCCATGCACTTTGGAAATGCTGAGCAGTCCTGCACCATCTCCACGATTAGCTATAAATCAAACTATTTTGATCCACGGAATTGTCATTGCCTGATTTTTTTAAAAACTCTTTTTTTAAGTATTGACATCATCTAAGCAGAACCCTCAAAAGATACATAATCTAGACCTGTATTAGTTAATGTTGTAACCACTAGCAACATGTCTTGATTTTTTTTTCCTATTTAAGATTTTAAGTGAAGATTTCATTTCCATAGTTGTGACCAGTGGCTATCTCATTGAATATAGCATACAGGTAGATCTCATGGAGCACAATTGCTTCCCCACAACAGACTTGGAGTCTGTGGAGGGAGTTACAACCAAACACTGAGGACTCCACCCCCACTCCCAGTCAGCTGACCATTCCATCACACATACCTGAATTCCTCTATTTGGAGGCAGCCTTAGGGGCATGAGGGAGGAGGGCACTGGCTGAGACATTGTTTATTGTAACTAGATGTCAGGCAATTCTTCCTCCTCTGTCTTAGTCTAGAGGCTGCTCAGCATTGCAGTAACACCCAAGCTCCAGAGACGTACAGGTGGTTGATGAGCATGAAAGACATTGGCGACAATTCTACCATTGAGTCACTACTGCCCCCACACTTGTTGTTGTTCTTCTTAGGTGCCGTTGAGTTGCTACCGACTCATAGCAACCTTATGCATAGCAGAATGAAACACTGCTCGATCCTAGGCCAACCTGACACGCTTGAGTCAATTGATGCTTCCACTTTGCCAATCCATCTC
>NW_006408520.1:9353051-9367693 GCF_000296735.1 Chrysochloris asiatica
TTCAGTATCATCGGCTCTTGATCATATGCTACCTCTAGAAATGGCTGAACATAAACCATTTCCTTTGGTACAGTGACTCTGTGTATGCCTTCCATCTTCTTTTGATGTTAGCCAACTATTTTTGTTTCCTCTTTACAGTGTTAATTCTGAACTTAAAATCCATTCATTTTCCTTCCTGTCTCACAAACAGACTCTGTCTATCCTGTACTTCTGCTTCAGTAGGAAAACATTTTTCTCTATATATTTTAGAGAGCAAAATGAGGGTTTGTGAATCAAACAAACCTAACTTCAAATTCTACTTTTACCATTTTCTCTATGCGTGATCTTGGACAAGTCACTTAGTCACTTATTTCCTAAAATGGAGACTCTTCCAGAATTGTATTTAAAACAGCTACTTCTACCAGACAAGAGAACATCTTCCCTCATCCCTCCTTCACTTTTCTCCTTCAGTTTTCTTAGCCATACCTTGCTTAGCTTTCTTTCTCTCCCTCTCTTTTTTTTCCCTGTCAGCGAATTTCTCATGGAAAGGACTTCTTATTTATTTGCTCACTGTGGTTCATTGTAAATGCTTGATAAATAATTGATGAATGAATAGATAAGGAGCTATTTTATTTACTTTGGAAAGCTCTTCTGATTAGGCTTTCTGCTCCCTTAAAGATAGCCTTGGAAATCCTATGCAGGGTTGCGATGAGTCAGAACCAACTCCACAGCACAAAACCACCATCAGAGCTCTTCTGAAGGTTAAGTGGAATCACTTTATGTATTAAGTGCAACCCAGTGTGTAAGACAGAGAAAACACTCAGTAATGATCCTCATCTTTGAAAGACTTCACTCACTTGAGATTCCAATGAAGCAAATTTCATCTTTTTCAGGAACTGTCTCTGGGTATCTGCTTTCCTCCTTTCCTCTGAATTTCTACAACACTTGTAGCTAGTCCTGTTAAAACCGAACAAGTAATTGCATTCTGTCTTGAATTTATCATCATATCCCATAGTTTCCTTAGAGTTGGTGCTATTGTTAGGTGTATGGAGTTTTCATGGTTAGAGAACAGAATCTTCAAACTGAGTAAAATGCAAAATAAATAGTAGTTGAATAATAGTTACAGATTGATGAATGTTACTTTATGAAGATACTACAAAGTCGCTCACATAGAAATTGTATTGTAATGTCAAGCTATGTGGTTCAAATTTATTGCACTATATAGCTGTGGTTTCTCATGTTACCATATATAATAGGATAACAATAATAGTTATTTAGTGTTCTTTGCTACATTAAATCAATCAACCCTCACAGCAACCTACTGAGATATACTTAGATTTCTCCTCATTTTGTTGAGAGAAGAAATAAAGGTCAGTGGTTTTAAAGATGAGGCAGTCTACAACCATAAACATTTACAGTCTCTGAAACCCTATGGAGCAGTTCTACGCTATTCTGTAGGGGAACTATGAGTCAGAACTGACTCATCAGTAATGAGTCCGCTTTGGGTTTTTTGGTTATCAACCTAAGAAATGGAGCTTACTTAGTCATCTATTGCAACGTTTTCACTTTCTAAGTGAGTAAATGCCCTGAGATTTACAGATTCAGGCATTTCAAGATCAAAAACAAGTTCTTTAGTTGTTTTCTACCATTATTTTCACAAGTAATATATTGTTTTTGTTAAGTGCTATGCATACAGTCCCGCAGTTCCAACTCATAGCGACCCTGTATAGGGTTTCCAAGGAGCAACAAGTGAGTTTGGACTGTCTTGCGGTCCAATGTTTATTCTGCAGTGCCACTGAGTAATATCAAATGTTGTTGTTGTTGTCAAGTGCCTGAGATTCGGTTCTGAACCATAGCGAACCTGTATAGGGTTCCCAAGGAGTGGCTGATGAGCTTGAACCACCAACCTTGTAATTCAAACCAACTTATTAGTTTAGCACATTAACCCACAGCACCACACCAAGACTCTAATAAGACTTACTAAATCATTGGCATGATTCTAAAGATCTGGTTACTTTCTTCTTTATACTTTAAATAATAATAATGATAAAGGATAATAAGTAATAGTTATTTAGTGTTCTTTACTACATCTACATTAAATCAATCAACCCTCACATGTTGGTGTTATTGTTAAGTGCTTTCTAGTCAGTTCCAACTCATAGCGACCCTTATAGGGTTTCCAAGGAGCAGCTGGTGAGCTTGAACCGCCAACCTTGAGGTTCCAACAGAACTTACAGTCCAGCGAATTAATCCTCAGTGTCACACGAGGACTCCATTATGCTAATTTTTTGTTAAGTACCTTCAAATCAGTTCTGATTCATAGTGACCCTGTATACAGTTTCCAAGGATCATCTGGTAGGTTTGAACCACCAACCTTGAGTCTCAGACACCTTGCAGTCCAGTGCATTATCCTGCAGCACCACATTATGCTAATGTTGTTGTTAAGTGCCCATGAGTCAGCTCTGACCCATAGCAACCCTGTATAGGGTTTCCAAGGAGCGGTTGGTGAACTTGAACCGCCAACCTTGTTGTTCAAATTGACTTTGCAGTCCTCAGGCACATAAACCCTCAGCCCACACACTTAATTATTATGCTAATAGATACCACTCAATGAGTATTTGCTACATTTTGGAGTCTTAGGACTCCTGGTGTGGCACTATAGGATAAGCACTGGACCTCAAGGTGGGTTTGAACCTCAAGGTCAGCGGTTCATATTCACCAGCCGTTCCTTGGAAACCCTATACAGGAGCACTATGAGTTGGAACCGACTCAAGGGCACATAACAACAACAACACTGTGTTTTAGGAATTTAAATATTTCACATAGGAAATTTCAGTTATTTCAGTTGTCCTGACCTTCAATTAAGGCAACAAGTCAACTGCTGCAACTTTCAAAAAGTTTTCTAAACCATTTTGTTGTTGTTGTTGTTAAGTGCCATAGAATTGGTTCTGATCCATAGTGACCCTTTATAGGGTTTCTGAGGAACAGCTGGTGAGCTTTAACTGCTGACCTTGTGATTCAACCCAACTTTGCAGTCCAGTGTATTATGGTTCAACCCAACTTTGCAGTCCAGTGTATTAGCCCACAGTACCACACCAGACGCCTTTCTAAATCTAAGGAATTCAAAATACAATTGCATTTATTTCAGAAGCCCATGCTAATTTTAAGATTAACTCTTTTTGAATCCTATAACTTCCATAATTATCTATCCTATCTATGCATGTGCGTAGGTGTGGCACTGGGGGTTAATGCACTGGACCGCAAAGTCGATTTGAACCTCAAGGCTGGTGGTTCAAACTCACCAGCCACTCCTCAGAAACCCTATACAGGGTTGCTATGGGTCAGAACCGACTCAATAGCACTTAAAAGCAACATTGTTATTTTATTTTAATAAATTTTACTTCAGGAAAACATTTTGTAGTTTTTTTCATCTAACACATTTTCCAGTGATTTTTAATAATGATGAAAAGAGAAACTGTGCGTGTGTGTTTGAATAAATGGGTGTGGAACCCCCTGACCTGTTCTTTTTCTTGTTATTTTTGCTGCCTAAAATTTTATCATTGTTATTGCATTCTTTATACTCTAGAGCAGGGGTCAATGGACAAACTACAGCCCACAGGCCGGAGTTGTTATCTTGACTCTTATTTTGTAAAGAAAGCTGTATCAAAACACAGTCATATCCAACTTTACAAATTTTTTATTGGTACTTCTGCAGTAAAATGACGGAGTTGAGTAGTTGCCACAGAGACTGTCTGCCCTGCAAAGCCAGAAATACTTGCTCTCTAGTGTTTAACAGACAAAATTAGATAACCCTTGTTCTAGAACCCTTGGTATATTAGCCCTTTATAGTGAGTGTCAGGAGTTTTAGTTAAGAACTCATCTCCAAGATCTTGCTCTCTCCTGTTTCAGTAGTCTTAATGGCAGTGTTAAAGTTGAGGTACCAGGCTTTGGTCTATGCTTTTGATGTGTAATTCTTCAGAGATGTGGAAAGATAATAAGTATAGACCAGTTTGCAAGGAAATTCTTTTTTTTTTACATTAAAATCTCATAGATTATAGAGTAATTTTATTTATAAGCTGCAGAGTTAACCAAGTTCTAATTGCCTTTTGAAAATACTCAGCAATAATCTCTACTAAAAGAAAAGGCTTCCCAGTGGAGCCTTGTAAACCTGTACCATTTAACTATATAGTCACATATTGTCTTACTTAACTAATACTGCTATAACAGAAATACCACCACAAGTGGAATTTAACAAACAAAACTTTATTCTCTAACAGTTTTGTTGTTGCTGTTGTTAAGTGCCGTTGAGTCAATTTTAACTCATAGCAACTGTGTACAGAGCTTCTGAAGAGCAGCTTGTGGGTTTGAACCACCAACTTTGTGGTTCACAGTCCAGTGATTATCCTAAAGTGCCACAACAAGAGTCAGAGTAGGCTAAATATTTGAATTCAGAGCACTAAGTAAAGGGGAAAGCTTTCTTTCTCTGTAGACTCTAGGGGAAGGTCCTTGTCGCCATTCAATGTCTGTGGGCCCAGTGTCTTGGCTCATAGAGGTCTCCAAGGAATACTGGGTCCAGGAGGTTCTTGGTGCAGGTACCATACGTCCAAAGGATGTGCTCCCTTCCAGGTTCTTCTTTCTTGGTAGTATAGTATCCATGTCCACCCTTCTGTGCTCACTTTGCTCTCCTTTTATTTTTCCTAAGATCAAAAGCAATGCAGGTCACACCCCAGGAAAAGTCCCTTTACATTGGATTAGGACAATGATTGAATTAGAGTGTTGCATGAGTCGGAAGCAACTCGCTGGCACTTCACAACAACAACAATCTCTCACCCTAGTCCTCTTTCAATTGATTGATTGGTCCCCTCAGATTATGCCTGATCATGGTAGTGATTGCATCATTACAAAACTGCCAAATTACCCCATTGCATGACTTCTAAACCATTGAGAATCATGGCCCAACTAAGTTGATACACACTTTGGAGGAACAATTCAATCCATGACAGATATTAAGCATTTATTAAAATATATGAATGTTAGGTTTTAGCTATGAATGTTGTTGTTGTTAAGTGTCGTTGAGTCGGTTCCGACCCATAGCGACCCCTGTACAGGGTTTCCGAGGGTGTAAATCTTTACAGTAGTAGAAAGCCTCATCTTTCACCTGAGGAGCAGCTGGTAGTTTCGAAACACTAATCTTAAGGTTCGCAGCCCGATTTGTAACCACTACGCTACCAGAGCTCCTTTTAGCTATGAATAAGTTCTGAATATTGATTTGAGAATAGAGTATAAAGCACAGAAAAAAAAAAAAACACTCAATAATTTATTTAGCAGTTAATATAAACAAACCAAGGAGTCCTGGTGTGGCGCTGTGAGTTAATGCACCAGACTACAAAGCTGTTTGAACTGCAAGGTTGGCAGTTCAAGCTCACCAGCTGCTCCTTGGAAACCCTGTATAGGGTTGCTATGGGTCAGAACCGACTCAACAGCACTTCACAAGAACAACATAAACAAACCATAACAAGTAATTATTTTGTGCATTAATTTATTCTTTCTCAATATATTTGTCCACCTACATCAAAAGCTTGTGGAATGCATTTTAAAAATGCTTAACCCTAACGCCCATTTTCTTCCTAAAACAGACTCTTTAGGGGAGGGTTTAGGAATATGCATTTTTAACAGTGCCAGAACTTTATTTTCATGCACAGTAGAGTTTGAGAACCTCTAGTTTAGTTAAGATTCTGTCAACTATGATTCTTGATCAGTTAAAACAAGGATCGATTTCCTATTATTAAACGGACTTTTATTTCAGTAATAATTCCAGTAAACTATTGTTGAAATGTCAAGTATGTATGGGATACAATCATAGCCACAAATTAGATTAATTTAACGGTAGCTACTAAATTTGAGAATGCCAATTGTAGAAGGTTTATTATGAGTATAATGATCTTGAAGCAATAGGAAATAATTAGCATTTAAATTAAGTTGTAGGTTAGTCACATTAGAGAAACGTTGGCTTGCTATGCATTTTTATAATGTTATTTTTGCATTGATTTTTAGCATGGATTATACCTTAAGTAATGAAATTTTGGAATAATAAGATTTTCATTACTAACTGAACTACATATTAATTGTGAATATTCTTGAATCTATATCTGTTGAACTTATTATTAAAACATGTGCAAGATAAATATGAATGTAAAGTTATGTACATGTAATATTTAAATAGTTTGAATACTTTGTCACTATGGTTACATTTATAATGCCACTTAAAAGGGTTATTGTAAGAGGAAGCGTGATTTTGCTTTAACCATAATTGTTTTCTGAAATTTCAGGTTGTGTGTGTGGTAAATAATTTCAAAGGAAGACAACCAGAAAATGAGCATATACACATGGATAAGCTAGCACACATGCCAATGATCAGCATTCCTCGAGTAGAAAGTCCTTTGGAAAAGGTAACATCTGTACAGGTGATTAAATTCTAGGATGTGATTATTACCTGGAGAGAATGAATTTCTTTGTGTTTATCTGGAGAGTGCCTACACATTCATTGTTGATTTACTGAAACAATCTGAGTCTAATGTGGTATTTGGCAAAACTTTTGCCACAGAAAGGATTATTTTAGAACAATGCACATCACATTTTAATATCTCTTTGTAGCCCTCATGCTGAGTACATATAAACTGAACATGTTCAGCTTCTAAATAAGAAACATTTGGAATGGTCTTATGTGCAGATCAAATAATAGGACAATTTACTGGAAAGTATATGCATTTTTTTCATAAAAACTTTCTATTTCTTTCATGTTCCACTTATATGAGAAAATGCTTAGTAGAATGCCTGACACATAATCAAGACATAATAAATATAGGTTGAACCTCAGTGCTAAAGGTATGGCAGCAGGAAAAAAACAATCATGTGCATCAAATGAAAAAGACAAATGAGGGTCAGCTTGGGATGAATGGACCTAGACCATGTAGCTCTTTAACCGGTAGAACAAAGTCTCATTGGGCTTGGCAATGAGCACAGAAGTCCCATGCTGATTTGTCACACACAAAAAAGTGTTGTACATATAAGTGAAGCATACCAATTTTGTGTGTGTGTGATTTCAGGCCAGTGTCATAGACACCTACCTAATAGGAATTCAGACAAGTGTTGGCAAAAGCTTCTCTTTAGTGGACAGAGTAATATTTGTTAACTGATGTGCAGTAATGTTCAAAAGGTTACCACTGACTTCCCCTTAGCTGTGTCCACATCCACATTTTGATCAGTTACTTAGCTGAAGAGTTTCATTTACATGTTTAGACTGTATGAATTATGTATGTATGTTTAGATTCATTTCGATTGTATGAATCTGTGAGGGATACATTGGATAAAAGAATAAAATTCTTGAGAGACTTCAATAAGATAAAATTAGCAATTAACTAGTAATACAATGCATAGTTTGCATTTGGATTAACAAACAAAGTTTATGTTAACGTCTTAAATAAAAATGGATTGGTTCCTAATGTTTTTTAAAGCTTTTATTTTGAATTGAGTGATAGTTTGCATGGGAGAACACAGGTTTTGCACTCATACTATCATATTTTGTTTCATTGCAATGATTACAATCCCCTCCATGCATCGTTATTTAACAGTATTTGCTTCTATCCCTTTGTTATTTATTTTGTTGTTGTTGTTTTTTTTATGTACACAGAAACACTCAGGAATAGATAATCATTTAAACAACCAAAGGGCACATTCCGTAAGCTTGCCTCCTGGCCGCCAGCACACAGCCTTTCTCTTTCCATAAGACTGGAGTACTCAATTGCTCTGTTTCTCGAGTCATCATCTTTGCCTACATCTCTGGTGTCGCTGCTTCTCTGGTTAGAGTCCTATATTCTGCTCATGTTCTTCTCCCTTGATGGTCTTACAGGCCTCTGTTCCTAAAATGTAAGATTAACTACTCTCCCCTTTATGTTCTAAAACTGCCTTTATAGATGTGACAATTGCAATTAGTCATAATAACAATTATTCACTATTAAATCAAAAGAATCTGATCCCCATCTCCTTTAAACAGACCCATTTAGCCAAGATAAAAACTATTCAGTGAGGATTCTCCCCCGACACACACACACACACACACTGAATCTAAACTCCCTCTCAAAAACTTGTAAGCTACCCACTTCACACTTTTATAGCACCTCCCCCCCTTTTTTTTAGGTAGCCAAGTCAGTACACAAGAAGGGGGAGAGGGATAGAAGAACAAGTTAGATAGGGGAACACTTAGGCAGGTTTGCATGGGCTAAATGGGACAGAGGTAAACAGTGTCGTATGCTCAACCTTGGAACAACGTGTCTTTTTCTTGTAGAGGTGTTGTAATTTTCTATAGATTTTAGAAATTAATCACTTGTCTGATAAGTCGTTACAAAAGATTTTTTCCCATTCTGTGGGCTCACTTTCTACTCCTTTGGTGAAATCTTTTGAAGCATTTAACTTCCTAATTTGTAGTATGTCCCAATCATCAATTTTGTCTTCTTTTGTTTGTGCAATCCTCACAATGTTTGGTAAATTATGTGTGTCCCGTATTGTTGTCGTTGTTGTTAAGTGTTGTTGAGTCAGTTCTGACCCATAGCGTCTCCGTATAGGGTTTCTGAGGAGCAGCTGGTTAGCTTGAACCACTGACCTTGCAGTTCAAATGGCTTTGCAATTTGACTCATTAACCCACAGTGCCACACCAGGACCTCTTGTGTCCTGTATTGTTGTTAAGTGCCGTCTAGTTGGGTCCGACCCATTGCAACCCTGTATAAGGTTTCTGAGGGGTGGCTGGTAAGCTTGAACCACTGACCTTGCAGTTCAATTGACTTTGCATTCCAGTGCATTAACCCACAGCGCCACACCAGGACTCCTTGCATTTCAGTAGCCAGTAATTATCAATACATCTTGATTGAATGCTTGATCAGTTTGAGACTGAAGAAGTTGGCAGAATTCTTCAATTTTATCATCACTGACTTTAGTGGGCTTTTAGTGGGTGGTGCATAAATTTGAATAATAGTACTAACAGAAGACAAGTTCTACCTTGTAAGCATATGGATATTTCCCTATCATAGGCAGCATTATACATCAAGATAGTTCTTGAAATGTTGTTTTTGATAATGAGTGTGACAGCATTCCTCTTCAATTTTCATTCTCAGCATAGTTAACCGTGTGATTGTCAGATTCAATATGGCCAATACCAGTCCTTTCCAGCTCACTAATGCCAGGATATCAACGTTTATGCATTCTCTTTCATGTTTGACAACATCCAGTTTTCCTAGATTCATACTTTATACATGCCATTCTTTGATTAAGAATGGGTGTTTACAGTTGTTTCTCTTTATTTTGAGTTGTGCCACATCAGTAAGTGAAGGTCCTGAAAGCTTTTCTCCATTCTTGTCATCTTGGTCCACTTTACTTTGAGGAGGCATCTGTTCCCCAGTCACATTTTGAGTGCCTTCCAACTTGAGGGATTCATTTCCTGGCACTAATTCTGACAATATTCTGGTGCTCTTCCTCATGTTTCAATAATCAGTATTCTAGGAACGCTGCTAGCAGTTCAGAAGGTTTTCAGTGACTAATTATACAGAAGTAGTCTGTCTCTCCTTCTTCCTAGTCTGTCTTAGTCTGGAAACTCAACTAAAATCCATCCACCATGGGTGACCCTCTTGGTATTTAAAGTACCAGTGGCATAGTTTCCAGAATCACAGCAACACACAAGCCATCATAGTACAACAAACTGACAAGACGTTTGGTGGGTACTTCAGTTAGGTCATTAAAAATACCCTAACTTGGATCAGGCACTCCTTGGTTATCAATGTGACATGTGACGTCTTCCTTTTTAAAATTTTAAAGATATCTTTTGTAGCATATTTGCCCATTCTGATCGATTACATCATTTGCTTTCTTGACTGCTGCTTCCATGAGCATTGATTGTTAACCCCAATAATTTTAAATCATTGACAATTGTATTATTTTCTCCATTTAGCATGATGTTGCTTATTAATCCAGTTAGAGTGTGTAACTTTTTTATAATTTAGCATGTGTCAAGAACACAGTATGGCTGCATAAAAAGCTTATGTCCCACTTGGAGAAATGATACCCTAGAGGAAGTTGTTGATTTTTTTTTTTTCTGCACTGCTCTGGAATATTGTATACAACTTAGAATATTGTGTAATTCACTTGACAAAGCATTTTTAAAGTGGGGATTAATATAAAGTAGTTGACACCACAAATATTTGTTAAATGAATAAATGAAAATGTGTTGGATGGTGAGTAATGCTGAAATCATGCATTATGAGATACTTGAAGGAATGAAGAACTGTCATGTGGATGAAGGATGATACTTCTTCTGAGGCAGTCTCAGAAATCTCACTATTAGTACTAAAGAAAGGAAAGTGTAGGGAGATAAATAATGGCTGGAGAAAATGAAAAGCTTTCTAAAACTGGAGTGGCTGCTTTAAGAGAAACTGATTTTTATTTTGACTAAAGATTTCAAGCGAGGGTAGAAAAAAAGTAACTTTTATATGATACTGTAAAAGAAATTCAAGCATCAGCGTGAGGCTAGAGGCATTAGATGTTGATGATAATAATTATATAAATTCCACAGAAAACCATTTCTAGTGCTTTACAGGAGGTCTGGTGTTGTGCTGTGGGCTAATGCACTGGACTGCAAAGTCGGTTTGAACCACAAGGTCTGTGGCTCAGCCTCACCATCTGCTCCTCGGAAACCCTATACAGGGTTGCTGTGGGTCAGTACCAGTTCAATGGCACTTAACAACAACAACAGTACTCTACAAGTATAATCTCCATCCCTTATAATAATTTTTGAATCTGGCCATGATTATAAAGGCAAAAACCACTACAGTAGTCCACTTGAGTCCCTTTTAGTTATTGAATTCTGTTTTAGCTATGCCAAGTTACAATCTATAAATCTCAGCCTGTCTTACAATTAGGTATCTCCACATAATGGGGTGGCTAAAATGAAGCTTAGAACAATGAAATGTGAGCAGAATGTGCACATACAATCTGTAGATCATCTCTTTGAAGACTGTTGACTTGGGTTTCTCTACCTCTCTTGATAAATGGGAAAGACAATGACTGGAGAAAACTTGGAATCATTTATGTTTTTTTAAATGGCCAGTCCATCCTGCTAGCCTGGATCCCTGGATGAGCTCATGGAGAGGAGACCACATACACACACCAGACAGTTTTGAGAGAGAAACACTTTTCTTTTCTATGCCATCAGATTGTATTCATCTCTTTACTACAGCAGTTTAGTCGACAGACTCAAACCTTCAATCTTTCAATTAGCAGCCAAACCATTAACTATTTTTACCATCCAGGGACTCCTTCACTTTGGTAGTCAGAGACTCAAGTTTGATTGAATTTGATTCTCTTCTTTAGTCAACGGAGATCCATTAGAACCATACCCTGCTGAGTCCCAACTTTCCACTTAGCTCATTTCATTTCCAGTCAAAGACATAATGATGTCCACACAGTGTAGTCTGCTCCCAACCCTCATACAGGGTCATGAGTTGAGAGGCTGAGAATATACAAATCTCTTGCTTTCCTTGGGAGCCCTGTGCTGGCAGGACATCTGCTTCTGATTATCTTCCAGGAAGCTCCTCAAGAGTAAGGCAATGTCTTCAGGGAAGCGCAATAGCTTTCTCTTCTTCTGAGCATTTGGGATAAACACATTGCTTTGTATCCTAGTATCACACTGGGTGGAAAATGAATAGACATTTACTCCCTGCATTTGGATCTTAGTAATTAGACAGTAAACTTGGCCCACTATGGAGAGGAAGGGAGGCCTGTATTAAGGTTTGGTATGCAGGAATGACCATAAGTTTTAGAATCATTAAGCTAGGCTCTCATTTTCTGTTTGTCAGTTTTGTGCAAATAAGGTAAAGCAAAGTGTTTCTTTTAGAAGTTACGTACTTATATAACCTCTTATATTCAAAACACATGTTTGATAAACTGTAAGCAACAGAGTAATTATAGCATGCAAGCATTCTTTATTTTTATGCCAGCAATTTATCCTTTAATTATAGGGAGTTTGTCATATAGTTAATTACCATATTTGATGAGGAAAAGTCATGGTTTTTTCTGAAAGCTAAGTAAATTTGAACATTGATTACATTTAGTTTAGTGAAAAGAATTAGTTATCTGTGAAAACTGGCCCATCACATTCCAATATCCACTAGATATTTAAGCAACCTTTCATAATAGTTGTTTGTATTATCAAATCATGAAAAGTGTATCAGTAGTAAGTAGTTGAGGAAGGATCCTGGGTAGCGCAAACGGTTTGAGCTCTATTTTTAACCCTGTTGTTGTTAGGTGCCACCTAGTCACTTCCAACTCATAGCAACCCTATGCAAAACAAAATGAAATGCTGCCCAATCATGAGCCATCCTCACAAATGTTGTTATATTTGAGCCCACTGCTGCTTCTCATTTGAGGGGGTCTTCCTCTTTTTTGATGACCTTCCACTTTAAAAAGCCTGATGCCCTTTTCCTGGGACTGCTCCCTCCCGACAACATGTCTGAGATCTGAGAGTCAAAGTGTCACCATCCTCAATTCTAAGGAACATCCTGGTTGTACTTCTTCCAATATAAATTTGTTTGGTCTTCTGGCAATCTATGGTACTTTTAATCTTCTTCTCCAACCCCAGAATTTAAATACATTTTCCTTATTCATTGCCCAACTTTCACATGCATATGAGGCTATTGAAAATAGCATGGCTTAGGTCAGGTGCACCTTAGTCTTCATACTGTTATCTTTGCTCCTTAACATTTTAAAGAATCTTTTACAGCATTAGCAGATTTTATTTCTTGACTACTGATTCCATGAGTGTTGATTCGGACTGACCTAGCTGTACTGTGGAAGAAAAGTTCTGATGATCTTCAATTACGATTAGAGCAAAAAAAAAACAAAAAACCCTCAAACAACCCGATGGAGCAATTATGTTCTAACACAAGGGGTCTCCAGAATCAATTCAACTATAACTAACAAAGACAGTAAATTGCTGACTCAATTAAGATACACTTCTACAGCTGAACACAGTACAGTGTAGTGTGTTGCTTCTGTTCATAGGTTTTGAAGGTAAATTTTGGACACATTTAACAATGAGCAATTTACTTAAATAATATGTGAGTTAGTTTTCTTGTTAACACGATTATTATGAAGATCCAATAAGCTAATAATAATAATGATAGTCTGTTGTTGTTGTTGTTGTTAAGTGCCATCGAGTCGGGTCCGACCCATAGCGACCCTGTACAGGGTTTCCGAGGGTGTAAATCCTTACGGGAGTAGAAAGCCTCATCTTTCTCCCGTGGAGCGGCTTGTAGTTTTGAACCGCTGACCTTAAGGTTCGCAGCCCGATTCGTAACCACTACGCTACCAGAGCTCTAGGAAATCCTTAATTATTGTTATTGTTAGGTGCCATCCAGTTGGTTCCATTTTATAACTACCAGCATCCTGGTTTGGCACTATAGGACAAGTACTGGACTGTTAACCACAAGGTTGGGGGTTCAGATCCTCTGTCTGGTCCTTGAAAACCCTATTCAGAGTCACTATGGGTCCAAACTGTGATTGACAGCACTTAGCAAAAACAACATATTTATCACAGAACTAAATATTGCTCAATCTAGGCCATTTTCACAATTCTTACCCTGTTTGAACCCATTCTTGAAGTCACTATGTCACTCTATCTTGATCACTGTTTTCTTTTTATTGACCCTATACTTTACCATGAATGACATCTTCCATAGGGATTCATTGCTCCTGATGATAACATGGCACCATCATCTCTTTTAAGGAGCATTCTGACTGTATTTATTTCAAGATATATTTGTTAATTCTTCAGAAGTTCATGATATATTCAGTATTCTTTTACAACTCCATAAGATAAATGCATCGATTCTTTGGTCTTTTTAGTCACTGTCCTGCTTTACATTCATCTGAGTAATTAAAAATACCATAGTTTGAGTCAGGCTCACCTTCGTCCTCAGAGTGACATTTTTGCTTTTTAAAACAATAGATTTGCCCAATGCAATATGTCCTTTGATTTCTCGACTGCAGCTTCTATGGGCATTGATTGTGGACACAAGCAAAAGGAAGTATTTTGAAAACATCAATTTTTTTTCTCCTCTAATCATAATATTGTCAGATGGACCTTGGCTGAAAGCAGAGAATACCAGAAAAATGTTTACCTGTGCCTTATTGAATACGCAAAGGCTTTTGATTGTGTAGATCATGACAAACTCTGGACAACATTGTTAAGTATGAGTATTCCGGAACACTTAATTGTGCTCATGAGGAATCTGTACATGGACCAGGAGGCAGGTGTTTGAACAGAACATGGGAACAATGAATGGTTTAAAATTAAGAAAGGTGTGCCACAGGGTTATATTCTTTTGCCATACATATTCAACCTGTATTCTAAGCAAATAATCCGAGAAGCTGGGTTATATGAAGAAAACGTGGCATCAAGATTGGAGGAAGACTCATTAACAACCTATGATGCACAGACAATACAACCTTGCTTGCTGAAAGTAAGAGGACTTCAAATATTTACTAATGAAGATCAAAGACCACAGCCTTAGGGATGGATTGCATCTCAATGTAAAGAAAATAAAAATCCTCACCACTGG
>NW_006408520.1:9368348-9370423 GCF_000296735.1 Chrysochloris asiatica
ACTTGCAGATAATACCCACTTGACCTGGCTTCAATGACTGAATGATCTGAGTTCGACTAGGAGAAAGAAGAGGAAAAAAAGAGTAATATGATACAATTTGATGAACTCGACCTACACCTATGGATGCAGTAGCTGAAAAGAGAGAATACATCTTTACAGGGAGGATCATTCCCACCATCTTCATACACAGGGTTGACAGGAATGGGCAATTTGGACATTGACTACCCAAAATGGGGGGCTACAAAGGCAAGAAGTAACTGGCTTACAAGCTTTCAAGAGGGAGCCTAGATCCAGAGGGTGCGGAGGAAGGTACAATCTCCACTGAGTAGTATCCAATCTGTCTGGGTGGGGCTGATGAAAGGAGATGGGATAGGCCTCTTGTGGTACAATAGTGAATAATTGTTATCAGGACTGACTGTGAGGGTTGGAAATGTAAAGGTAGACATTTTGTAACAAAAGAAGGGGAATGATTGACTTTGCAGTCCAAGAGCAGAGATCCCTGGGACCATCAAGGGACAAGAGCAGAGTGTGGGACACTACCCAGAGAAACAATGATGCCAGAGATGGAGGCTGGGAACTCTAGACCCAGAGAGGGAGAGGGGCTGTGTGCTGACGACCAGGGGACAGTCTTGCAGGGTATACCCTTTGGTTGGTTGATGATGCATGGAGGGGATTGTAACCATGGCAATGAAATGATGTACGTTAGGATGAGTGTAAAACTAATGTTCTCCCATGTAAACTATCACATAATTTACAATAAAACATTAAAAAAAAGAAAGAAAGAGGCAAGCCTGCTGCACAAGACCTTTTAAAATTGTTGAAGAGCAAAGATGTCAGCTTGAGGACTAAGGTGCGCCTGACCCAAGCTATGGTATTTTCAATAACCTCATATGCATGTGAAAGCAGGACAGTGAATAAAGATGACTGTAGAAGAAATGATGCTTTTGAGTTATGGTGTTGGAGGAAAATATTGAAATTGCCATGGACTGCCAAAAGAACCAACATATCTGTTTTGGAAGAAGTGCAGCGAGAGTGTTCCTTGGCGGTCAGGATGGCCAAACTTTGTCTCTCATACTTCGGACATATTGTCAGGAGGGACCAGTTGCTAGAGAAGGAAATCATGTTTGGTAGGGTGGATGGTCATAGAAAAAGAGAAAGACCCCCAACGAAATGGATTGGCAAAGTGGCAGCATCAATAGGCTCAAATGTGACAACAATTGTGAGGTTGGCCCAGGACCGGACAGTGTTTCATTCTGTTGTGCATAATGTCGCTATGAGTCAGTACCGACTCAATGGCACCTAACAACAACAATCATAGTATTATTTACTGATTCAGTTGTGAACATTTTTGTTTGCTTTCCATTGAGTTGCAATCCATACTAAAGACTGTAGTCTTGCATCTTCATAAGTATTTCTTGTCCTCTTTG
The DNA here is from genome assembly GCF_000296735.1 of Chrysochloris asiatica. Lineage (NCBI taxonomy): Eukaryota > Metazoa > Chordata > Mammalia > Afrosoricida > Chrysochloridae > Chrysochloris > Chrysochloris asiatica. The sequence continues at coordinate 9,369,776 of NW_006408520.1, forward strand.
CTTTCAGCAAGCAAGATTGTGTTGTCTGCATATTGTAGGCTGCAATGACTTGCTCCAAAACCTGATGCCATGTTCTTCATATAACATATCTTCTCGGATTATTTGCTCAGCATGCAATAATATGGTGATAGGATATGTATGTTAAGAGGATATAACCCTGGCACACATTTTTCCTGAAACCATTCAGTATCCCCTTATTTTGTTTGAATAACTGTCACTTGCTCAATGTACAGCTTCTTCATGAACACAATTACATGTTCTGGAATATTCATTCTTTGCAATGTTACTCATAGTTTGTTGTGATCCACACAGGCAAACATCTTTGCGTAATCAATAAAGCTCAAGTAAATATCTTTCTGGTGTTCTCTGTTTTTAGCCAAGGTTCCTCTGACTTGGGCAATGATATCCCTACTAACACTTCCTCTTCTGAATCTGGCTTCAATTTCTGGAAGCTCCAAATTGATGTACTGCTGAAATAATTTTTTTTAACTTATTTGAATCAAGATTTTACTAGTATGTGATATTAATGATATTGTTAGATCATGCCCATATTCCATTGGGTCACTTTTCTTTGCATTGGTCACAAATATGAATTTCTTTTCATTGATTGCCCAGATACCTGTCTTCCAAATTTCTTGACAGAGATGA
>NW_006408520.1:9371818-9377581 GCF_000296735.1 Chrysochloris asiatica
AGCACAGCTTGGATTTCTTCCTTTGGTACCATCAGTTCTTGAACATATGCTAATACTTGAAATGGTTGAACACCAACCATTTCTTTTGGCTACAGTGACTCTGTGTGCTCCTTCCATCTTCTTTTGATGTTTTCGGCATAATTCAATGTTTTGCCTATAGAATCCTCTGGTCTATCTAATGCATCACAACTGTTATTGAGACAGTCTTTAAAGCCAGGTGGGATATACTCAAGGTCACATTTTGGCTCTCAAGAACTTGCTTTCATTCACTTCAGATTCAGCTTATAATTGCATATAAGCAATTAATAGTATGTTCCACAGTCTGCCACTCGCTTTGTTTTGGCTGATGGTATTTGTTATTGCCATTGTCTCTTCCCACTGATGCAGTCAGTTTAATTCCTATGTATTCTAAAGATGAGTTGCATGCATATAATCACTTTTATGTTGTTGAACAAAGGTATTTCCAATGAATAAGTCACTGGTCTTGGAAAATTCTATTATATGATCTCTAGTATCATTTGAATTCTTTCACCATACTTATTCAATCTGTATGCTCAGCAAAACTTCAAGTAGTTGGATTGTATGAGCAAAAACATGGCATCAGTATTGGAGGAAGACCATTAACAACCTGTAATATCCAGGTGATGAAACCTTGGTTGCTGAAAATGAAACTTCATTTACTTATTGATGAATATTAAAGACCACAGCCTTCAGTATGGGTTGCACCTCAATGTAAAGAAAACAAAAATCCTCACCACTAGACCAATAAACAACATCCATATAAATGGAGAAAAGATTGAAGTTGTCAAAGACTTCATTTTTCTTGGATCAACCATCAACGTTCATGGAAACAGCAGTCAAGAGATCAAACAATGTATTGGATTAGTCAAATCTGCTGCACAAGATCTCTTTAAAGTGTTGAAGAGCAAAGATGTCAGTTTGAGGACTAAGGTGCGCCTGACCCAAGCCATGGTATTTTCGGTAACCTCATATAAATGTGAAAGTTGGTCAGTGAATAAGGAAGACCGTAGAAGAATTGCTGCATTTTAGTTACGATGTCGGAGGAGAATATTGAAAGTACCATGGACTAACAAAAGAACAAACAGATCTGTGCTGGAAGAAGTACAGTCAGAATGCTCCTTAGAAGCCAAGTTGGTCAGATTTCATCTCTCATACTTCAGACATATTATCAAGAGGGACCAGCCCCTGGAGAAGGATATCATTTTTGGTAAATTAGACAGTCGAAGAAAAAAAGGAAGACTTCCATCAAGATGAATTGGTACAGTGGCAGCAGCTGTGGGCTCAGGCATAAATATTTTGTGAGGTTGGCATGGGACCAGGAAATTGTTTCATTCTGTTGTGCATAAGGTCGCTATGCATTGGTACTGCCTTCATGGCACCAACAAAAAACAAAAACAGTATCATTTCTCTCAACAAGGCTATGTTTTCCAGGACTGATCTTTCCTCTTTGCTTCCAACGTTTGCTTTCCAATAACTAGTAATTGCCAGTGCATCTTTATTGCACATTTGTTCAATTTCAGACTGAATAAATTGGTAGAATTCTTAAATTTCATCGTCATTGTCTTTAGTGATTGTGCATAAATCTGAATAATAGCCATATTAACTGATCTTCCTTATGTTGTTGTTGTTAAGGGCCATCAAGTCGGTCCTAATCATAGCAACCCTGTGTAAGGTTCCCTAGGAGTGGCTGTTGAATAATGAACCTTGTGGTTCAAAACAACCTTGTGGTCGAGTGCTTATCCTATAGCAACACACCAGGACTCCATGTTCCTTGTTGTTGTTAAGTGCTGGTGAGTTGACTACAACCCATAGCGACCCTATATAGGGTTTCTGAGGAGCAGCTGGTGAGCTTGAACTGCCAACCTTGCAATTCCAATGACTTTGCCGTCTGTTGCATTAACCTGCAGTGCCACACTATCCTATCACAGACAGCATTGTACTTTAAGACAAACCTTGAAATGTTCTTTTGGACTATGAATGCCATGCCATTCCTCTTCAATTTGTCATTTACAGCATAGTAAAGTATACAATTTTCTGATTCAAAATGTCTAATGTCAGTCCATTTCAGGTCACTAGTGCTAGGATATCTATTTTTATTCATTCCGTTTCATTTTTGACTACTTCCAATTTTCCGAGATTCTTATTTCATATTTTCCATATTCATATAAATAATAAATGTTTGCAACGACTTCTTCTCCATTTGAGTTGTGCCTTGTCAGCAAATGAAGGTCCTGAAAGTTTTGCTCCATTCACATCATTATGGTGAATTCTACTTAAAAGGTTAGCTTTTGTCCCAGTCCTATATCGAGGCACTTTATCTGACAGTGTTCTACTGCTATTCATAATGTTTTTATTGACAACACAATCAGACGTAGTTAATTTCTCCTTCTTCTAAATCTCTCTTAGTCTGGAAGCTCTGCTGAAATGTATCCACCATGGGTGACCCTGCTGATATTTAAAATACTAGTGGCATTGTTTCCAGCGTTACAATACACGAGCCAGTACAATACAATAAACTGGCAGATGAATCTATGCAATATCCTATAATTTGAAAGAGTGAGGACAAGAGATAAGAGCAACCTCTCAGAGAGTTGAGTCTATTCCATTTAGAGTATATACCTGTCAATGCCTTGGATGAACATCTGTTTAAGACAAGACTAGCAGGTAGACAAGCATAACCTTAAAAGAAAGCTTTCGGGCAAGAGGGTTTTCTCTCAACATACTTCTCATTAATATGGAATTCATGTCACATGAAGGGACCCTTTTCTAAACTGAATGGACAGCCCCTCAACTGGATGGGTATTACCAGCTTTTAAAAAGCAGTACCAAAACAAACAGAATCAAACAACTACTCCATCCTCCTGGAGCAGAGGTTAGGCAGACAGTGCTCCATCTAATATATTAACATTAGAGGAAAGAAACTGTGTAGAAACCACAACCTCTTTCCACAAATGTCCGTGGTCCCGACTTCTTCTCCCATTCCATCTCCTGGTAAATTGTCAAAATGATGGCATAAAACTCCCAAGATTTCAATTCAAGATCTAAGTGGAAGATTTCAAGGTTCTTCTTGGAAAGAGTTAAGGGATCTTTGATTAATCCATTCTCACTCATTTTAGGAATTTTCATAGATATCTTTCCTGAACTCATCACAATAAAACAAGACAATACCTTAAGTCATTTTAAATGATTTCATTGCAGAGAAGAGATAGAGAGATTTCAACAGATAGAACATGTTTTTGAAAAATGATTAACTTTTAGAAATGTAATTAAATTTCCTTAGATAGCATCTGCTTCACACTGACAAGAAAATTAAAGAACATGTGTAGAATGAGAGATGAAAGATATCTGGCATACTTAGAAAACTAACGTTAAGAAAACAAATACTGCAATGGCAAAATAAAAACCATAAAGAATGAAATCTGCTTTGGAGAGAGTCAAATCAGTTATTGAGTGCAGGTTCCAGAATACACAGGTATAAGGAGCTCTGGTAGCGTAGTGGTTACGAATCGGACTGCGAGCCACAAGGTCAGCAGTTTGAAACTACCAGCTGCTCCGCGGGAGAAAGATGAGGTTTTCTGCTCCCATAAAGATTTACAGCCTCGGAAACCCTGTACAGGGTCGCTGAGTCGGAACCGACCCCACGGCACACAACAACAACAACAACAACAACATAGAATATACAGGGATTGTTGCTGCTGTTGTTAGGTATCACTGACACAGTTCTGACTTAGTGACTCAGGGTGACCCTGTGAACTGCAGAAAACCTCGCCTGTTTCTGTGCCATCCTCACACTCATTCCTATATGTAAGCCCATTATAGTAGCCATTGTGTCATTTGATCTTGAGAATCTTCCTCATTTTTCTCTGATCCTCTGTTTTACCAAGCATGAAGTCCTTTTCCAGGCACTGGTCCCTCCTCACAACATGTCCAAAGTAAATGAAACAAAATCTCTACATTCTTGCTTCTAAGCAGTATTCTGGCTGTACTTCTTCCAAGACAGATATGTTGGTTCTTAAGGCAGTCCATGGTAAGGAATACCAAAGAAAAATTGATGTGTAAATTGTGATGTTGTAGTTGCTAAGTGCTGTTGTGTTGGTTCTGACTCATAGTGACTCTGTATAGTGTTTCTGAGGAACGGCTTGTAGGTTTGAACCACCAACCTTGTGGTTAGCAGCCCAGTGCTTCTCCTAAAGCAAAGCTTTTGGGACCTTTGTTTGTTGCTGAGGCACAACACAACACAAAATGAGAAGAAACAACTGCAAACATTCATTGATAATGAAAACATGGAATATATGAAGTATGAATCTTGGAAAAGTGGATGTTGTCAAAACTGAAATGGAACTCACAAAGATCAGTATTGTAGGCATTGCTGCTGTTGTTGTTGGTAAGTGCCATCCAATTGATACCTACTCATAGCACCTCATGTACAACTGCCTGGTTCTGCATCAACATCACAATAGTTGCTATGCTTGAGCCCATTACTGCTGCCACTGTGCCAATCCATCTCATTGGGGGTCTTCCTCTTCTTTCTGACCCTCCATGTTACCAAAAACAATATCCTTCTCCAGGAACTGGTCCCTCCTGACAGTATGTCCAAAGTATGAGAGATGAAGTCTGGCCATGCTTCCGAGGAGCATTCTAGTTGTACTTCTTCCAACACAGATTGGTTTGCTGTTTTGGCAGCCCATGCTACTTTTAATTATCTCCTCAAACACCATAACTCAAATGAATCTATTCATTTTAGGCATTAATGAGCTGAAATGGAGTGGTACTGGTGATTTTTCATTGGAAACTCATATGATTTACTACAAAGAATGTGGTGGCTCTATAGGATAAACAATAAGCCAGAACTTCAAACAAGAATGGCAGTTTGAGCCACCAGTTACTCCATGGGAGAAAGACAAGGCTTTCTGTTCCTGCGAAGAGTTAACAGCCTCAGAAATCCTTTAGAGGATCACTGTGAGTTGGAACCAACTCAACAGCACTTGAAAAAACAAAAGCATGGTGAACTATGCGGGAAATGGCAAATTGCACTGCATTCATTGTCAAAAAGTGCATTTCAAGATCTGTTTTGAAATAAAGTGCAATCTCTGACAGGATAATATATCCATGCACCTACAAGGAAGACCAGTTAAAACAAATATTATTCAAATTTATGCACCAACCACCAAAGTCTGTGATGAGGAAACTGAAAAATTCTACCAGCTTCTTCAATCTGAAATTGATCAAACACGCTGTCAAGATACATTGATAATTATTGATGATTGAAATGCAAAAGTTGGAAACAAAAAAGAGTGTGATAGTTACGGTTTTGTGTCAGCTTGACCTCCTAGTGGTTTGGCAGTTGAGATGCAGTCATCCCCATGGTGAGATCTAATACAGTGTAATTAATTCTATGATAAATGGCTATGAACAGTGCAGTTAGCTCTATGATGACTGACTATGAGCAAACATAGTTAACTGTGATGATTGGTTATGAACAGTCAATCAATTGAAAGGATGTTTACCAGTGAGTGTGACCTGTTTCCAGTATAGTGGATACTCTGACAAAGACTGCTAGTTTTCTCCTGGGTCTGGATCTTGCATTTGGCTCGTCCTCCAACTCTTGGTTCTTTGGACTTGAGCTAGTGGCCTGCTTTATTATCTGCCTACCTGCCAGACCTGGATGCCAGTCTGCTGGACCTGCCTTCTCATCTTCATTCATCTCACCCAGACTTGGGACTCTCTCACCTCTACAATTGT
>NW_006408520.1:9378446-9380015 GCF_000296735.1 Chrysochloris asiatica
TGGAGATCCTATACAGAGTCACTATGAGTTGAAATTGACTCCACGGCACTTAACAACAACAACATGGTCAAAATGGAGTCCTTTTGTGGCACTGTGGGTTAATGTGCTGGGCTGCAAAGTCAATTTGAACTGCAAGATCAGCAGTTAAAGCTCACCAGTTTCTCAGAAACCCTATACAGGGTCTCTGTGGGTCAGAACCGACCCAACAATAATTCACAACAACAACAACATGGACAAATATTGAACAATGCAAGATTAAAGCAAAGTACAATAAAATGAGGTATGCCTGTATAATAAAAATGCAGGAGAATTTAATTGTTCCGAAAAAAAGATAATAGATATGGAGAATGTCCCACAGATATGTAACATAAAAGTCATTGCATATCCTGAGAAAAGCAACAATGCTTAGAAATACAGTTTAAGAAGATTTTTCTTCCAAGAAACACATGAATCTTTGGATTTAAAGAGTCAACTAAACAAAGTCATTACTGTTGAGTTGACTCTGGCTCCTATCAATTTTGTAGGACAAGTAGAACAGTCCCCCAGGATTTCCAAGGCTTGAATCTTTATGGACGCAAAGTGCCACACTTTCTAGTGCTGAGCAGCAGGTGGATTTGAACCACAGACTTTCAGTTAGCTGTTGATCACTTACTTATCCACTATACCACCAGTGTTATTTGAAGAGTTAACTAGGTACCACATAAAGTTAGACATCTACTGGCGGTGGTGATGTGCCATGGAGTCGGTTCTAACTGTATAGGATTTCTGAGGCTGTAAATCTTTACAGGAACGAAAGCCTCATCTTTCTCGCACAGAACAGCTGGTAGTTTCGAACTGCTGACCTTGTGGTTCGCAGCCTGATTAGTAAATACTACAATACCAGAGCTGAGAAATATTTAAGTACTAGACATACATTAGTACATAAATATTTCTCAATGAATTTTTTAAATTCCAATACTGAAGAAAGAATCATAAAAATATTGGGTAGATGGTAGTAGTATTGTTCTTAATTATTAACTACCACCTTCCTTAGGCAGTGTCCTTTCTGCGTCACTATTTTAGGCTTGTAAATAGAATGTGAGCAGACATGACTTATGCCTAATAAACCATAAGCTTGTCAAGCTATTGTGACTTCCTGCCAATATTGTTACTCCAATGCCCTCAGCCAGAGATGATCTTGTTCCAGGTAGGAGGCTTGCTCCCTCAGCTTGGGCCCCTGTATTGGGATGCATGAGACCAGCACCTAACTGATAACCTGGAGCAGATCCATAGAACCTGACCACCAGCTGTCAGTTAGCTGAGCTGAGCTGATGAGTTACCAGGCATCCAAAATACCTGATTACGACAATAAGCTAAAATGTAAGCCACAGTCAAACCTTTCATCACTCTCTACTATAGTACAAGCAAGAGAAGCCTTACAAGAAGTTGCCTGGTCTGCTCTGCCCTTTCCGTATTTCTCCAGGATCTGTCTATGGGCCCTGGGGATTGTGGGGGGATATGCTAGTGGTAGAAAAGTACTCAGTATGTTGTCAGATTGTCTACAAGTTCCCTCTTTTCTCCTATAAGGAG
>NW_006408520.1:9384326-9416099 GCF_000296735.1 Chrysochloris asiatica
CACCTTCCAACATTTCCAGCCTTTTGCATTCCTTGGGAATCTTATCCCATTTGTAATAAATGCTACCTACCCCTGTCAGGGACCTCTACAACAGTATGAATCTAAATAAATGAACCTCACGGATCCAATTCTACCACCAGCATTCACTTGGGGCATATGTGTCCCACATAATCATATCAAAATCTATATTACTTCAAAAACTTTTTCCCTTGATGCTTTCCATTACTGAAAACACATAGTCTCTACAAAACAGAAAATAAATCTGTCATAAATCAACTAATAAAGGAAATGCCATGTTCAGAAAGGAGAATAAATTGAAATAGAGCAATAATGAAGCATAAAATCCAATCTAGTCAAGGCACAGCAATTGGTTTCCATTGATCTGGAACAACAGAAGAAGGAGCAGCATCAGGAATAGAAGGAAAATATGGAATTTGTGTTAAATTGCTTCCATGAGCTTCTTCCTTCTTTGCCATATGAACAGAACTAGTTGGTGCCTGGTACAATTACTGCATTTCGATCAATAACTCTATAGAAGAACCCTGATCAAAGAGAGTAAATGCAGAACAAAATTTCAAATGATCATATAATGTGACTTTCTGAAGCCATGAAGGTTGCCGTACTCCTGAAACTATTGCCCTGAGAGAATCTTTAAACCTTAAACTAAAAATATTTCCTGACATCTTAAAAGTAAACAATAAGTTAGCTTAACTAATAAAAATGTCTTCCTTGAGCAACATGCTCTGTTAAGAACTAACTATTTGGAATCAAACTGACAACAGCAAATCAAAAGTTTAGGTAGAACCTTAGGGGATAAGGAATTGATATTAATGGAGAAGGAGCAAGTCAGAAAAGGGATCAAGAATGGTTACACAACTCAAGGATTGTAATTATTGTCACTGAATAGTTCATGTAAACTGTTGAATTCGTGTGCATTTTTATATCAACATTTCCAACAATAATAAAATAAATTAAAATTAAATTAATTTAAATATTCCAATCTGAGAGGTTACTATAAAAATCCAGGTAAATATAAAGAGAGATGCACCTGACCCAAGCTATGGTATTTTCAGTAACATCATATGCATGTGAAAGCTGGACAGTGAATAAGAAAGACCATAGAAGAATTTGAGATATGCTTTTGAGTTATGGTGCTGGAGGAGAATGTTGAAAGTGTCATGGGCTGCCGGAAAAAAAAACAAACAGATCGGTAGTGGAAGACTGCGTGCAGCCAGAGTGCTCCTTGGAAGCCAGGATGACCAAACTTTGTCTCTCACACTTTGGATCTATTATCAGAAGGGATTAGTCATTGGAGAAGGATATCATGTTTGGTAAGGTGGAGGGTCAGAGAAAAAGAGGAAGACCTCCAGCGAGATGGATTGGCAAACTGGCAGCATCAATGGGCTCAAGTGTGGCAAGAATTGTGAGGTTGGCCCAGGACTGGGCAGTGTTTTGTTCTGTTGTAATAGGGTCGCTATGAGTTGGTGCCAACTCAATGGCACCTAACAACAACAACAACAACATAAAGACAACATGCACTCTACTCAATAAAGCCATGTAATAGTTCATCAATTGTGCTATTTTGCCTGACCCAGTATTATCTGACAATGTATGTTTCTAGTCAGATAATGATTCTGATCATGATTTACAATGGTAAAATAGAATACTTTGATTAACATACGATATCTCCTGAATGAAAGTGGTAAGTGGTACTATTACATATAGAAGTTTTGCTATTCTTTGGTGCCATTGGATCATTTCCAAGTCATACAACAGAAGAAAATGCTACATGGTCCTGCACCATGCTGATCATTGTTGCCGTGTTTGAGCCCAGTGTTGCCGTGTTTGAGCCCAGTGTTGCCGTGTTTGAGCCCAGTGTTATAACCACTCTCAATCCATCTTGTTGAAGATCTGCCTCTTTTTCATTGACTCTCTACTTTATCAAGCAGGATGTTCTTTTCCAAGAGCTGATTTTCCTGATAAAGTAAATGCCATATTTAATTGCCATGGCAACGTCAAAGGAAAATTGTATGGCTAGGAAAGTTCTAAGAGAACTCCCACTGATTCAAGGAAGCAATGCATTGGCCTTTGCATTGATTGGTTTCAGAAGTCAAGGTGAAGCTTGAGCTGATTTTAAGCAGAGTGGGGAGGTGAACAAAGAGACAGGCATAAAGTCCTGAGTTTGAAGTCTCATTCAGTTGCTTAATAATAAGGTATTCTTTCTATCCTTATTTGAGAAAAAAAATGATACAATAATAGTTCCCTGTAGGGTAATTAATTCCTAGAATTAGCAGATCACAAATTAATTTCTTGACATATAGTAGTTGCTTAACAGAAATTCTCTCTTGCAGCAATAGTAATTCCCTCAATAAGGATTTTTACTTTAGTTCATAATAGGTTGTTGTTCTTGTTGTTAAGTTCTGTGGAGGAAGAACTGAAGAGTTTGAACTGCCAACCTTGCAGTTAGCAGTCCAGTGCTTATCCAACAGTGCCACACCAGGATCCCTTCATATTAGGATACCCCTATAAATATAATGAGTCCTGGTGTGGCTAAGCACTGGACTACTAACCTGGCTAGCCACAAGATTGAGAGTTCAAACCCACCAGCTGCTCTCAAAAACCCTATACAGGGTCACTGTGAGTTAGAACCTACTCAAATGTACACAAGAACAATAAGTAACTGATGGATTTAAACATTTATACAGATTATCTATGCCATACACAGAGAGAGGGTCAGCAAAAAAGAGGAAGCTCCCACCCACCCCCACCCCCAGTAAGATGCATTGACACAGTGGCTGCCAACAATGAACTAAAAATCGTGAGGATGACACGGAATCGGATAGTGTTCCATTCTTTTGTACATAGGACTGCTATGACTCAGTGTTGACGCGACAGCACCTAACAGCCACAATATCATATATTGCATTTGTTGTTAAGTACCGTGGAGTCGGTTCCGACTCATAGTGACCCTGCACAGGGTTTCTGAGGCTGTAAATCTTTACGGGAGCAGAACACCTCATCTTTCTCCTGCGGAACTGCTGGTAGTTTCGAACTGCTGACCTTAGGGTTCGCAGCCCGATTCGTAACCACTACACTACCAGAGCTCTGTGGCAAAAATTATTACAGTATTAAATGATGCATATATTAGTGCCATCACAATAGCAAAAGCAATCCTTTGGTTTCTTGCCAAGATAAATATCATTATATATTACTGGGTTCCCTATAATAAATTTCTTAGAGATTTCAGAGTGCTGTACATGAACACTATGGCAGTCTATTTAAAATTCAGTTGCTTTTCCATAATGCAAATCTTTGTTTTACAGAGCTGCTGAACTGTAATATAAATGTTATATGGGACCTTGTCAAAACAACTTTATTAGTGATTTGATATTAGAGGAGGTAGTGAAACTAGAAATATTTGTAGTTTAGGCATTTTTTCTTAATCTAAGCTTTGAGCAGTTATAAAAAGTATAAGAAGCAAAGCAATGTTTACATGCTCTAATTTGCTTTTATTTTTTTAATATAATTTTGCTTGAAAATAGTAAATGGAAAATGTGAGTTTAAAAATTCCAACTGGTATCAACATTTTAGGTTTAAAAAATTAACACATTCTATTACTGTTTTGCCATATGCCGTTTGCCCTACTTGTGCTCACATATATTCAGCGTTTATTTTTCCACGTTATTATTTATAAATCATAATATACTATATGGCTAATAAGAGCCAGACTTAACTTTTTTCAGTTATCTAACAAACCATTTGTCAAAGTGTCTTTTAGTAAACTATTTTTGAATATAAACACCAAACTTTCTCATTTGTGTGAGTAAATATAGTGTTGATGATTGCATCATTAAATTCTATGAATCATTCAGTCATTAGCTAATGAAGGAAAGAATAAAACAATAGTTGATTTAAAGAATCATTTGCAAGACATGTATAATCAGTCATACATGGGAAATCACTCATACCCATGTAATCACTCTCTCCTTTAAGATTTGTTCCCTTACAGTTATTGTTACTGTTATGTGCAATCAAGCTGGTTCTGACTCATGACAACCCTATGTACAACAGAACGAAACACTACCTGCTGCTGCGTCATATTCACAATTGTTATTATACTTGAACCCATTGCCAATTCTACTGTGCTGATCTACCTCATTGGGGGTCTTCCTTTTTTTTTTTTTTTGCTGACCCTCCACAGAAGCATGATGTCCTTCTCCAGGGACTGATTGCTCCTCCAAGCATATCCAAATTATGAGAGATGAAATCTAGCCATCTTAGCTTCTAAGGAGCATTCTGACTGTATTTCTACCAAGACAGATTTGTTTGTTCTTCTAACAATCCATGGTACTTTTAATATTCTTCTCCAACACCATAACTCAAATGCATCAATTACAAATTTCACATGCACATGAGACTATGGAAAATACTGTGGTTTGGGTCAAACACACCTTAGTCCTCAAACTGACTTCTTTGCTTTTGAATACTTAACAGTACAGTATCTTAAAGACACCACTGATAACATCACAATCAGGAGCATTACAGCACTGTGCAACTTTTTTGTGGGGAAAATGCAAAATTATATTTGAATAAACTAGGAAAACAAACCAAAGAGTAACTGAATTTACATGTCAAGAAACAACCTTTGTTTGCTTTTTGCTATTTTGCGTAAAGAAGCAACCAGGAAGCAAACAAGTATTATGTGCATATTGTTGTTGCTAACTGCTGTTGAATGCATAGTGTTTAAAGTTCATAAATAAGGGAAGGAAAATAAAAATGAATCGGAATTACCCACACCCCACTACAATAATAACTGAAAATGTGTTTTCTGCTTTTGGGGGTTTTGTTTTTAATAAATATCCTTCAAGACCGCATGAGTAGAGTGTGTGAGTCGAGTGTGTGACTCATACAGACTAGCGCTGTGTATTTTGTTCTGTAATATGTTTTACTCCTAGCATTACACCATGGGCATTGTTGCAGATGAGTAAATATAGTAATCATATCAAGCATGAGAATAAAAGCTAAATTTTACTGAGTGATTCCTATAGGTCTGAAATTATGCAAAGAACTTCACACACAAAATATCCGGTTTTTTTAGTGAGATCATTGAGCATGTTTTATTATTACCATGTTATGGAGAAGGAAAGAGAGAGAAGTTAAGAACCCTGCCAAAGTCACTTAACCTTTGTTCTCTGAAAGGAAACTAGGAAACCAGATTTCTCTGACTTCAGAATTCATGTTCCTAATTCATGTATATGATCAATGTACATCACATTGAAAACTTACAATCTGTGTAAATTATCTAACCATCACCTTTTTCAGACGTAGATGGTTGCTTCCAATTTTACACAATTATAAACAGTACTAGGGTGGTCATGGTGATGGTGGTGGTGGTGTGCCGTGGAGTCAGTTCCGATTCATGGAGACCCTGTATAGGGTTTCCAAAGCTGTAAATCTTTACAGGAGCAGAAAGCCTAATCTTTCTCTCCCCCAGTACTAGGGTAAACACCCCTAAAATATATATCTCTGTGAACGCAATTAATAACTTACTTAAGATCAATTCATACAAGTAAAAATACTGAAACTAAGTGGATAAATATTCTTGATTGATATAAATAAACAGTCCTTATTTCCTGTCTAACAATGGAAGACATTGTTCTTCATAATCTCCACCAATATCATAGGCCCAAAACAAATACAATAACTCATTTGAATTTGCATTTTTGAACATTTTCCAGTTTGTTTTTTATTTATTTTTCTTGTGACTGGCATACCTTTGTGATCCTTCACCTTCAAACTTAGTTACATCACCGTGGCTACTGCTCCTGATATTTGTAGATTTGGGGGGTTTAGGAACAAATTAAGGCATAATTTACTCTTTTTTTATTTTTAGTATGAAGTTTTGTGTTTTAATACACACATATTGTTGTTGTTAAGTGCTGTTGAGTCATTTCTGACTCATAGCAACTCAGTATAGAATTTCCAAGGAGCAGCTGGTGAGTTTGAACCATGTTAACCTTATATCTCAAACTGTCTTTGTGGTCCTGCGATCTTCTACAGTACCACACCAGGACTCCATACTTTACACACATACTGTCTTGTAACCATCACTATAATCAAGTTCTAGAACATTTCTATCACCCCAAAGGGCTCATAACCAACCACTTTTCCAACCCTCAAGCTCTGGTAACCATTGGTTTGTTTTCTGTCCTTGTACTTTTTCCTTTCCCAGAATGCCATATAAAAGGAATCAAATAGCTTTTGTATTGTGACTTCTTTCACTTAGTAAAGCTAAGTGTTGCTAATGACACATGTTGTTACATGTGTCGTTAAGCTTCTTTCCTTTTGTCACATCTGACATCCATTGTCCAGATGTGCCACAGTTGGTTCACTGAAGAATATTTGTTTCCACCTTTGAGTGACTATAAATACAGCTGGTATAAATGTACATGTGCAGATTTTTGTGTAAATAGACATTTTTTCTTTCTCTTGGAAAAATATTTAGGAGTGAGATTGCTGGGTGGTATGGTAAGCATATATTTACCTTTCTGGTTCTTTTTAAGTGCCTTAAATTGGTTCTGACTAATAGTGACACTGTATAGGATTTCTTAGGAACTGCTGGTGAGTTTTAACTACTGACCTTGCAGTTTCAAACCCACTTTGAGGTCAAGTGCTTATCCTCCTACTCCATAACTTTATTTAAAAATAATAATAAATCTAGACTATCAGTGGCTAGTGACACTGATAGATTTTAAAGATGCTGAAAGTATTTTAAGAAGCGTTGGTGGTTCAGTGGTTAAAGCTTTCAGCTGCTGTTCAAAAGGTGAGCAGTTTGAACCCACCCTCAGCTCCATGAGAGAAACATGTGGCAGTCTGCTTCTGTAAAGATTGTTGCTATTGTTGTTGTTAAATGTCATCCAGTTGGTTCTAACTTATAGTGACTTTTTGTAAAGGGTTTCCAAGGAGCTGTTGTTGGGTTTCAACAGCCAACCTTGTGGTTAAAAGTGCCACTTCTCTGTAAAAATTACAACCTCAGAAACCCATTGAGGTAGTTTGACTTTCTCTTACAAGGTCGCTATGAGTTCGCATCAGCTGGACATCAGTAGGGATTTGTTTTATGGGAAATGATTCTGCATATGATTCATCTGGATTTTTGCTGACAAGTGCCTCTCGATGAAAGTGGGCAATTTTTAAAAAGGAGTTATAATCAGCTTCTGATTATGCAAAGATTCATCATGCAATTGGGCCATTATCTCTGTCCTTTGATTTTTCTGTCAAGTAGCATTGGTCTGCTTACTTAGCAAATCTAAATATTTAAAGAAATTCTAAAAAATTTAATAAATTAGTTACACTAAAATATTGGTACATAGTAATGCATGGGGAGCATTTTTGGGTATAGGTTATCTTTCTTATCGTCAGTGGTTCTGTATACTCAAATTTTTATTTGTTATCAGATTCCTAATATGTAAATCATGTAACAGATATCAAATAACCAGTGCTGTGGTTACATTTCCCAGCATTCATGGGAAGTCTAGTAGGGAAATAAATAATTTTTTTAAGTACAAGGGAGCTTCAAAAAGTTCATGGAAAAATTACATTATCATTGGTTTATTTTTTCCAAGAACTTTGTGAAGCCCCCTCATAGATGCAGAGCAGATTAATAATGGCTATGTTAGAGAAACACATAAAGGGGGCTCTAGAGCTGTGGTAGTGTAGTGGTTACGAATCGGGCTGCGAACCTCAAGGTCAGCAGTTCGAAACTACCAGCTGTTCCGTGGAGAAATGCTCCCGTAAAGATTTACAGCCTTGGAAACCCTGTACAGGGTCACTATGAGTCGGAACCGACTCCACAACACATAACAACAACAACATCCAAGTTTGGGGGAGTGAGGTGGCTCTGTTGTATAAATACTGGGCTGCTACCCACAAGGTTGGCATTTGAGCCCATCATATGCTCCTTGGAAGAAAGATGAGGCTGTCTGTTTCCGCACAGATTTACAGCTTTGGAAACCCTATACAGGGTCGCTATGAGTTGGAATCGACTTAAGGGCACTTAACAACAACAATTGAGGTTTGGAGTCTCTCAGTAGTGCAAACAGGCACTCAGCTATTAACTTGTAAATTGGTAGTTTGAATTACCCAAGAGGGTACCTCAGAAGGGAGGTGATCTTCTGTTGGAAGTCAATAATCATGAAAATTCAATGGAGTGAAATTTTATTCTGCAACATATAGAGTCTCACCATGACTCAACATCAACTTAAAAGTGACTGGCTTACCAGAGTTAGCAGTGTTTTCAACATCATCCAAGAAAAGATCTAATGGAGAGTTCTGATTTAGCCAAGTGAGAAAGGAATGTTCAAGGTAGAGGAACCAGCTTGCACAAAAGTTTTGTTTGGCAGGGGGTGCCCTCACCAGTTGATTGAGCATGAGGACCAGGTGAGTGGAAAAGAAATCGAATTCACAAGGAGAGTGATGGACTGTAACATAGGAGTTGAGTTAAATGCTGGTAAATTTCAACATGGTCAAAGAACCTTTGCAGTGTGAGGGAAATGGAAGGACAGGAGATAAATAGGGATTTCATATTTCAAACATGATTGGTGATTGAGACTATAGCTGTGAATATAGGCAGAATGCTGGTAAAGTAAAAGTCATTAGACTTAAAGACGTTAGGAAACTTAAGGGCAGAGCGTATGACTACTCACACCCAACCAGAAACATAAACCTATTAAGGCAACAGCTTTACATGAAGTTTCATGTCAACACATTTGGAAAACCCAATTAAAGTGAAAGAAAAGTCCTTACTGCGAGTTTCTCAACTTTAGTGTGACAATATGCATTAGGAATTACTAAGAGAGGAAGAGAGTGTATAGTTTTTCCACAGCATGCTTAAATACAAAGATATATTTTTGGAAAATAAATCAAGGTGACTGTCTTTTAGATGATAACTGTTTTGCCAGTGGAGGGATAGCATTTTTGTAAAAAGAACCAAGTTTAGATCCCTGATTGTAATTACTTTGCAAATCAGTCTCTTTTCTAAGTATTAAGGATAGTGATTTTCACACTGGTATGGAAGGGAGTCTGTCCCTTGTGGTACTTGTTACAAATGCAGATTTCTGGGATGCACCCTAGGTATTTTTATCCAGGAGTAGGAGTCCTGGGTTTGAGTTTGAGGATCTACACTGTTCCCAGCATCTCATATGATTTGATAGTAGAGCCAGAATTTAGCCTGGATCAAGCCGGGCCTGCAATTTCTGATACCATGGCTCTTAATATTAGCTGCACAGTAGAATCTTGCCAGGAGCCTTTAAATCCCTGATGCCCTGACCATGCAGGCTTCTAGTCTCTACGGTAAGACTCCTGGTGTGGTGCTGTAGGATAAGCACTGGACTCCAAACCTGAGATCAGCTATCAAACCCACCAACTGCTCCTTGGAAACCCTATCCAGGGTCACTATGAGTTGGAACCGATTTGACAGCACTTCACAACAACACAGGTAACACTCAGGCATCGGTATATTTTAAAACTCCCAAGATTCTAAATAACAAGGTTGAACACCGGTGGTGGTAGTAGTGGTGGTGTGCCTCCGAGTCAATTCCAATTCATCATGACCCTGAATGGGGTTTGATGTTGTTAGGTGCCATCGAGTTGATACCAACCCATAGTGACCTTGTGCACTGCAAAACAAAACACTGCCTGATCCTGGGCCAACCTCACTATTGTTGCCATGCTTGAGTCCATCGATGGCTGCCACTTGGCCGATCCATCTCATTGGGGGTCTTCCTCTTTTCCTCTGACCCTCCACCTTACCAAACCTGATATCCTTCTCCAGCGATTGCTCCCTCCTGACAGAATGTTCAAAGTATGAGAGACGAAATTTGGCCATCTTGGCCTCCAAGGAGCACACTGGCTGCACTCCTTCCAAAACTGATCTATTGGTTCTTTTGGCAGCCCATGGCACGTTCAAAATTCTCCTCCAACACCATAACTCAAAGGCATCAATTCTTCTATGGATTTCCTTATTCACTGTCCAGCTTTTGCATGTATATGAGGTTATTGAAAATACCATGCTTGGGTCAGGCATACCTTAGTCCTCAAGCTGACATCTTTGCTCTTCAACGCTTCCAAAATGTCTGTGCAGCAGATTTGCTTAATGCAATACGTCGTCTGATCTCTTGACTGCTGCTTCTGTGAGTGTTGATAGTTGATCCAAGAAGAATGAAGTCCTTGACAATCTTTTTTCCATTGATAAGAATGTTGTTTATTGGTCCAGTGGTGAGGATTTTTGTTTTCTTGACATTGAGATGTAATCCATACTAAAGGCTGTGCTCTTTGATCTTCATCATAAATGTTTTAAGTCCTCTTCACTTTGAGCAAGCAAGGTTGTATCATCTGCATATGGCAGGTTGTTAATGAGTCTCCCTCCGATCTTGATGCCACATTTTTCTTCATGGAACCCAGCTTCTCAGATTATTTGCTCAGCATACAGATTAAATAAGTATGGTGAAAGAATACGACTCTGTCACACACCTTTCTTAATTTTAAAACATTCAATGTTCCCATGTTCTGGTCGAACAACTGCCTCTTGTTCCATGTACAGATTCCTCATGAATACAATTAAGTGTTCCGGAATACTCATACTTCGCAGTGTTGTCCATAGCTTGTCATGATCCACACAGTCAAAAGCCTTTGCATAGTCAGTAAAGCACAGGTAAACATCTTTCTGATATTCTCTGCTTTCAGCCAAGATCTATTGGACATCGGCAGTGATATTCCTTGTTCCACGGCCTCTTCTGAATCCGGCTTGTACCTCTGGAAGTTCTCTGTGAATGTATGATTGTAGCCATTTCTGTATTAACCTTTAGGGTTTATGAGGCTGTAAATCTTTCTTTACAGGAGTAGAAAGCCTCATCTTTCTCCCACAGAGTGACTGGTAGATTCGAACTGCTGACCTTTTGTTTAGCAGTCCAACTCCTAATCCACTACTCAAACAGGGCTACTTGAGAACTGGTGATACTATTGATTTGTTTCTGAAAGACTTTGGCTCCTCAGGACTTGGAGATTGTTTGTAAGACCTGCATCCAATGCGCTAGTAAAAATGGCCTGCTTCTGAATTAATTAGTGTATTAGTGGGAACAGCCTGGAGATTTTCTCTGAAAACAGCTCTTAGCCCCTCTCTCACTGTAGTACAAAAGGGAAATTCTGAATGGAAACAAATCTCTGAACTAATATAGCACTCTCAACTGATGTAGAATTACCCCCCACCAAGGTGTGGCCGCTGTGAGTCAATGCATCAGACTGCAGTGCAGTTTGAACTGCAAGGTCAGTGCCTCAGCCTCACCAGCTGTTCCTCAGAAACCCTATACAGGGTCAGTATGGGTTGGAATCGACTTGACGGCACATAACAACAACAACAAAGAGAGAGAAACTTTGGACTTTTGGTGTGTTGTAAGATAAGCACAGGACTGCAAGGTTATTTTGAACCACTAAGTCTGTGGTTCAGACTCACCAGTCACTCCTCAGAAACCCTATACTGGGTCACTATGAGTTGCAACTGACTTGACAACACTTTAACAACAACAAGGGTAAAGAGTATTCTACAAAGTCTATTTTCTCCCAAGGGGGCAAGTCATTCAGGTTCTATAATATTTTAGATTTTGTGCCTCCACATCACCAACTGAAAAAAAAAACAACAACAAGAAATTGCTTAACATGAATTTTATAAGTGATTTTACAGCCTCAATTGTAGATATTTCTGAGCTTCTTTTTAAAAAGATCTAATATTTGCTCTGGTAGCGTAGTGGTTATGAATCGGGCTGTGAACCGCAAAGTCAACAGTTCGAAACTACCAACTGCTCCGTGGGAGAAAAATGAGGCTCTCTGCTCCCGAAAAGATTTACAGCCTCAGAAACCCTGTTCAGGGTTGTATTGGTCAGATCCGACTCGACAGAACTTAACAACAACAATATTATCCTTGCTAAAAAGTGTCATGAGGAAACTTAATGTAACTAAATTGAGTCTTAGCGCACATAGGAATACTTAATAAGCTATTTGCTTTTCTCTTTTCCTTTTCCTTCCTATTGCACCCTCGAAAGACACATGAATGAAGGAAGGAAGCAAATAGTAAAAGCAGGACAATATTTTGGGATATGACATTCGTCTTATCTCCCTTTGTAAAGTGTAGGCTGTAACTGTTTAGGTTTCGAATTGATGTTTGATTTAATTATAGGACCACAATTAATGATCCTATGTCCTTAAAAAAAACCTCATACCCACTGCCCTCAATTCGGTTCCAACTCATAGTGGCCTTATATAGGGTTTCCTACACTGTAACTCTTTACAGGAGACAGCCTCATCTTTCTCTCACAGAGTGGCTGGTGGGTATGAACTTCTAACTTTGCAGTTAGTAGTTCAGTGTTTATCTAACAGTACCACCTTTTTAAGTTGTTGTTAAGTGCTGTCTAGTTAGTTCTGAGTCATAGCGACCCTGCACAGGGTTTCTGAGGAGCAGTTGATGGGTTTGAACCGCCAATTCTGTGGCTAGAAGTCCAGTGGTGAGGCTATATAGCTCCACACCAGGTGTTCATTGCTTGTATGTTGTTGTTGTCGCTGTGAAGTGCCGTTGAGTTGGTTCCAACCCATAGAGACCCTGTATAGGGTTTCCCTAGGAGCAGCTGGTGAGCTTGAAATGGCGACCTTGCAGTTCAAATGACTTTGCAGTCTGGTGCATTAACCCACAGCGCCACACCAAGACTCCTTGTATAGATAACTAGAAATGAATAGTAGAGATGTTTGGGGAACAAATACCTTTTTGCATATAATTTCAATAAAAATGCATTCAGACAGATATTATCATCCTCACTTCACAGATGAAAAGATTGGGATTTTGAAAAGTCAAATTGCTTATAAAAAGTTAAGTTGTGATGGAGCCTACATTCAAACACTAGGCAGTGGAATTATTTGACTGTGAAATCCATTGCACCATACAAGCAACACCAACCAAGACAAAGACACACATATATCTAGTCTAAGTTAACAAACCAAACCATGCTCATTACCTTAAGTCAATGCCAACTCACGAACGATTTTCATATAACTAATGAACGCCCTACCTCAGCATTTGAGCTAATGTAACAACATAGTACTTTGAATAACCTATTACTTTATCCAATAAAGATTTCATTAAGATATAAAACACATGTTGTAGGTGTCCAGAAACCAACGTATTGAGAATGGCCAAGAAGAAAACTCACAGGAAAGATCTTTTAAAGATTGTCTTACAAGGCTCTTCAGCTGGATAATGGGAATGAGCCACTGTGAACACCTTCAATTAAGGCAATAAACGTATGTGCGCTAGAGCGCACTGGTGTTGGAGCTGATTTGCACAACTGTGGCAAATTCAGAAAAAGAGATCCTTCTGTGCAGGTTTCTATTACAATCAAAAGAGATTTAGGAACTAGAGCTTTTTATTATTATTGTTTAGCTTTCAAATATTTTTTTCAACTGATTTTTAAAATTTCATTGATGAGAATTTAGAATATCTCAATCAAATTGCTGTTAACAATGGCATTTCTTGTTTGGCTACTGCTTTAATTCTGAACTTTTCCCTGGGGTGCTTTTTTTGTCCCACCCACCCCCATTTTTTTTTTTTTTTTTCAAAAAAGAGGTAAGAGAGTAGCAGATTTTTGTCGAGTGGTAATACATCACCAAATTTTCATGTCTTCAAAAAAATGGCTTTTTTCAAATAACATTTTAAAAATAATTAAAGGGTATACTTTCTATAAATGAGATGTAAATACTAAGATGAGAGGTTTATACAGAAGTCAGAGCTTTAGAAATTGATACCCTACAGATTTAAGAATTTACTGAATTCAAGAATTCCAAACTGCTGTTTAGAAACAAAAGTGTTTTCCCAATGGACACCTGCACTCAAGGACTGGATTCAATTGTTTGCTCCCTGGTTTGCTGTGGACTTGAGTGGACACATTCTAATGAATGTTTCATGTAGCATATTTTAATGTTCATTTCACTGACATGAAACTCTGTCATCTCAGCTGTAAACATCTGTGTGTTTAATTGCTGAAGGTACCAATAACTGTGCTGATGCGCATTCTTCTTGTGACCGATTTAAACTTATGCATGAATTCTTGGTGTGCCTGTTTGTTATTTGAACTACCAACTATTAAGAAAACTTAATGTTACTTATTTAGAATTCAGCCAGATTAAAAAGGGAAGTCCCTTGGCACAGGGATTTAGCGTGTCTCTTGTTGTTAAGTGCTGTTGAGTCGATTCTGACCCACAGCAACCCTGTATAGGGGTTCCAAGGAGCAGATGATGAGTTCTCTTGGGGAGTCTGTATTTCTCAGGAAAGGAAGTTTGAAAACAGAATGCAATTCAGATTTTTTTATATTCTTGAAAAAAGTGTTGATCGTAAATGAACATTAGCATAGCTCCCCTGGTGGTGCAGTTTGTTAAGCATTGGGCTAACTTCAAGGTTGTCAGCTCAAACCCCCAGCTTCCCAAGGGAGAAAAATAAGACTATCTGCTCCTATAAAGATTTGCTGTCCAGGCAGCCCTAATGAGCAGTTCTACTCTGTCCTATAGGATCAGTGTAGAGTCACTATCGGTCAGGATCAGCTTGATGTTGTTGTTAAGTGCTGTTGAGTCAGTTCTGACTCATAGTAACCTTGTATAGGGTTTCCGAGGAGCAGCTGGTGAGCTTGAACCGCCGACCTTGCAGTTCAAACGTGTTTGCAGACTGACGCATTAACCAGGACTCCAGTGAGACAGAGTAAATCTTTATAGAAGCAGATGACTTCATCTTACTCCCCTGGAGCAACTGGTAGGTTTAAACTGCCAGCCTTCCAGTTAGCAGCTGAGTGTTTTAACCAGGAGTCTTAAAAAGAATAAAGCAAAAAAATAAAATAGCGTCACTATAGAAACTACTGTGAAAACCCTAAAAGCAGGTAATGTGATAACAGAACACTTTTGTAATGCTGCTGTCTTTGGTGGGGGCTGTCACTAGTGTTTTGGAATCCTGGTATGACACTGTAGGTTAATGTGCTGGACTGCAAAGTCGGTTTGATCTTCAAGGTTGTCAGTTCAAGCTCACCAGCCTCTCCTCAGAAACCCTGTACAGGGTCGGATGGCACTTAAGAACAGTCACTAATGTTATGTCTCGATATGACTGCATATGTGGTATAACTGTGTTATATAAATTTTTTACTGTAATATTTGAGCACCATAAGATGACTATCACATATTTAAATCCACTTAAAAATCAGCCATTTAACAGGGTTTCTTTGTATACAACACTGTTACTTTTGGGGAGATGAAAAGATTCTGTAAAGAATCATATGGTTGAGATAAACAGACATTGCAGAATCTAGAGTCTGAATTCATGCATCAAAAATGAAGTGTATTTAAGTAGATTTTTGTCAACTAGCAAATGCCATTTCAGTCTGAGTGCTTCACCACCTCATTCTATGCCATCTGTCTCACAGGGAGCAATTAATCTGAAACCCCAATGTGCAGCATTAAAATTCCTCTAACAATGAACAGAATATTAATGTGTCTGGCATTGTCATTATTCGCTCTCCAAATTTCAAAGTTAATTTTGGAAAAAGCAGATAAAATATTTTATTCTGTTT
This sequence comes from Chrysochloris asiatica, assembly GCF_000296735.1. NCBI lineage: Eukaryota > Metazoa > Chordata > Mammalia > Afrosoricida > Chrysochloridae > Chrysochloris > Chrysochloris asiatica. The sequence goes on from NW_006408520.1 coordinate 9,399,974, forward strand.
GCTTAATGAAGGACATGGCCTATCATGTATCATTAGTAGCTAAAAATGTAATAACACATGAATTCACTTTAATAACGCTGCATGTTTTTGCAACTCAAACATATAAAAACCATAGCTTTACATTATTAGTCTAGCAGCTGTTTGTAAAAGTACTAAATATTTTATGAAACCAATTTTCTTAAGACTCTGACTTTGCAATTATTCTTTTCTTTTTGCAGAACCACATCACCGCCTTTGCGGAGGTCACATGATATTGAAGCAGATGGTCTTTCACTGCATTGGACATCATCCCTTTTCACAATTCATTCGTAGCACCCAAAGTTTGTTTGATCACAAAAGAAGTTTTTAGAGTCATCTAATAATTTTTATAATTTTACAATCAGTGTCAACCTGTTCCCCCACTAGACTGTGAGCTCCTCAAGGGCAGGACTTTTTTTTTTTTTTTTTTTCTCTGTACTCCCAGTACCTACAATGCCTAGCACAAAGTAGGTGTTCAATAAAAAGTTATTATCCAGATGAGCAAATTTATTATTAAATACAACATTCACTTTAGTTTCTCACAGTATCATTATGATTATGTTAAAAGAGACCTTTGGAGAGTCATCTGTATAAGAAAACCCTCTATTGGAGGCAAGTTAACCTTTTGACTTTTTCATTTATCTGTTCAACAGTATGCCATATTTAATTTGAAGTGGATTTTGAAAGTCATGGGGGGTTTATTTTTATTATTCAGCATGACATTATTTCCATTCTAACAGACTTCAGTGTGTGAAATTACTTTTAGAAAGTATGTTCTATACTAAAATAATATTTGCACATTATATTATGCTATATTTCACTTATAATATCATTCATACTATACATTCTAAGACTGGTGCTTCCGCTTTTGAGGGGGAAAATGCCAATTTTTACTGTAATAAGTAATGTATCAATTAAAAATTATTTATTTGGACTTTTTTCCTGAAAATTGTGGATTGATTGTTGACTTAGAATGCAAGCAGTATTTCAGATAATTTAAAGGACTAAATTCATCAATGGTACACATTATTGAGCAATCTTCTCCTGATAATAGTGTGTCAAGAGTAGGCAAAGGCTCCTTTCTTAGGTTTTTTTTTACTAGTCAGGATTCCATGTAATTTAAATGGGAAATAATTGCACCTTAATACATAATTTACACTATATAAAATGGTTGGCATATCTCATTTTACATTTAGGTATTCTTTATAGCTTCCAATGTATATTCACTATTTCATTAATCCTCAGAATAACCCCATGTAAATGTTAAGAGTAGAGATAAAACTTAATAGAAGAGAAAGATGAAACCAAGACATGGTAAATAATATACTAAATTCTACACACCATTCTACACAATAAGTAAGAGGTAAGGTTGAAACTTAAATTCTGGTTTTCTGGCCCAAAACTACATATTGAAGGAACTATATTCCATCAAATATGCTACAACTGCCAGATCATTTGGACAAATCAAGACCTTTCAGAGGTCAGTAAAGTCCTTTGAAACTACCTATATTTTAAAATATTAAGAATACCAAAAAGCTATGCAGTATTTCAATATTGAACACGTTCAAAATATGGAAATAATAATGACCTATTTATAACTAAGGAATCCTGGTGTGACATTGTAGGTTAATGCGTCAGACTGCAAAGTTGTTTGAACTGCAAGGTCAGTGGTTCAAGCTCATCACCTGCTCCTTGGAAACCCTATACAGGGTCACTGTAGTAGGAATCAACTCGACGGCACTTAACAACAAGAACAACAACATTTATAGTTATATTTAATAATAATATCAAGAACCTAAATGTCTTTGTCAATGCAAAGTCTGCTTCAAATGGTTCTTTTGCCACCCCTACTCCAACCTCCAAATCCAATCCCTTAGGAAAGGCTCCTAAGAGCATACCATATGTTGAGGATGTGGAGTTAAAGCTGTAAATCATGATATATAAGGAAGAGCAACAGGACCATGAGGAAGCCATAATAGTTACTCCTTAGCAATACTGCAATTTCTGAAACTACTTTGAGCTTACAAGCACTGAAATGACTCTTTCTAACCTGGAGAGTATTAGAGATTATAAACTTTAATTTTTTTATTCTTTAATTTAAACAGAAAATATTAAAACCAAAGACCTGTCAATTACTCCCAATGTCACTTGCCCGTTTCCAGCATTGTGAGAAGGCAAATAATTATACTAGCCCCAAAAAGGAAACAGAAAAGAAAAAAAAAAAAATCCATGTTCCTATTCATTTCAGACCTTCTATTAAAGTTTAGAATTTGCAAAGTTTGGACTATCTTGACCCTCTTTAAAAACATTTAAGATAATTACAGCAGTGGGGAATGACTTACTGAGAATAAAAGTGAACAGGATGATCACATGGTCCTAGGAGACAGGACTACCATTAAGACTTTCATAGTTAGATCATTTCCATCCTTTGTAGCTTCTTTTTTCCAAGGAAATGTGGAAATAGCAGGACTATAGAGCCAATTCCCACTCATAGTGACACTATACACAGAACTGTCCCCTAGGTTCTCCAAGGCTGTAGTCATTATAGAAGCTAAGTATCACATCTTTCTCCCATGGAGCAGCTGGTGGATTTGAACCACCAACCCACCAGCAGCTAACCACTAACAACTGCACAACCATGGCTTCTTCTCCTGTTGGAAGCCCTACTTAAATACTGCTATATTAACATTGTATCTTTGCACTTTGCTAATCTGGAACTGAATGAATTACAATTCCTTTTTTTAAAATAAAAAAAACTTGTTTAACACAGGGTCACAGTAAGGTAATTTCTAATATGTAAATGTCATTTATTAGTCCAAAATTATACAATGAATGATCCTGACATGAGGGAAATTCAGAAGATAATATATATGTATACATACATATATAATCAAATATATATATATAATTGTGCAAGGCAAAAAGGCAGCAAAGAGCCCTTAACCGTGATGATGTCACTGAGAATAATGAAAAACACATTTAAGGAAATATTAATATGTAAATATGTATATATGTAGTCTAGTAAAAGCAAACAAACATATCTTTCTGATGAAGACATCTCCTTTTTATTCTAGTTATATGGGGCCCAGGTCAGTATAAATCGGTCAACCTGAAAATTTCGGTAGTCTCTGTTTGCATGGCAGAAATTCTGCTCATGTTTTATCTGAGTCCTATGATTATTTAAAAGGGTCTTTTATGTTAAAAGAGAGGTGAACCTTCTTTGACAGACTTTGTCGATTCCACTTCTAACTGGGCCTCTCTTTTCTCAGGATCTACCCTAGCCAAATATCTCAGTTACATTTATCATACCATTTCCTTTGTGAAAGAGCAGTATGGGAGAAAATTATTCTCTGCTGTGTATTGTATTTTTCAAATAAAACTTTAAAAATTAAATTAAAAACAAAAAAGCAATGTTTGATTTCTTTCCCATGTATTAGTCCTTTCTGCGGGGTGGAAGAATAAAGAATGTTTGTTAATGAACATGCAAATCAGAATTGCCTGAGGTGCTAGAGAGTGTTGGAAACGGATCACAATCCTCAGATTAGATCAGTTTTGCAAGCCCCTAAATGATTTTCTGCATCTCATGGTCTATCCTGAGATCTTACTCAGCTTGTTTGTATGTGACAAACCACTGTAAACTAGTCAGGACACTAGATAAATTTACGATGTACTGCACAATCCATCCTGTGTTCCTGGAGACTTTCTGTGTATGACCAAGGTGGCTGAGGAATGGGTGCAAACAATTACGCTCTTGCCTCTAGAGCACCAGTTAATACATTTTCATTGCATGCTGTAAAAGAAAGTTGCCCCGAAACATATCAAATAACTTTATTTACACTCCCGAGCATTGATCTTTTCATAATTTGCAAGGTATGATCATTCCGATAAATTTTGTAAATTATAATTTTTTTCAAAAATAACTATCGTGAGAGAATTTCTCCCAAGAATGAAAATAAGTTTATCAAAATATTTTTTTCTATGATCTCTATTTTTGATATTAAGTGGCTAATGTGGTAGAACTTCAGGACATAGCTAAGGTTTAATAAAAAGAACTGTACCTTCCTCCCTTTACATTTTATGAGCTATGTTGTTGGTAAGTGCTGTTGAGTTTTCAAGACTTTTTAATATCTTTGAGGTAGCCAGAAAGCCTCATCGTTCTCCCACAGAGAAGCTGGTTGGCTTGAACTAACGACTTCTTGGTTTGAAAGGTGGCTCTGTAGGATAAACAAGGAACTGTTTATCCTACAGAGCCACCTTTCAAATGGGTGGCCTTGTTCACAAGGCGTTCCAGAAAAGAAAATATAGATAAAAAGACATAAAATCACCAGCATCATCAAATGAAAACAAAGTTCACAGCTCATCAATGGCGTCCTTAAGAAGGGCAGTATAATAGTCTCCATTCTCTGGTCTGTTCACCTTACTGCCCTTCTTAAGGATAAACAGGGGACTGTGAACCAAGATGGTTGGCGGTTCAAGCTCACCAGCCTCTCCTCGGAAACTCTATACAGGGTCGCAATGGCACTTAACAACAACATTGCTATAATCTGTGTGTAAATGGCCCTTGCTGAATTTTGAGAGTAGGTGGCGGTTTTATCACTGTAACTTTATGTGGGTTTCTTGGGAGGGGCATCAGTGCTCAGACTGCTGAATTATAGGATCTGGGAGCTCAGAGACCCTGTCTGTCTTTGTAACTATTGTTTAGTTAGCACATTGCAAAGTAACTTGTGAAGAACCACTTGATAAAAATGTGTTGAGTGAATGGAATGAAGGCTGGAAGGAAACTTTGAGCCTAAGCAATACTACTAGTTGTTGTTATGTGCCGTGGACTGGGTTCCGACTCATAGCGACCCTGTGCAGGGTTTCCGAGGCTATAAATCTTTACGGGAGTAGAAAGCCTCTTGTTGTTGTTGTTGTGTGCCGTGGAGTCGGTTCCGACTCACAGCGACCCTGCACAGGGTTTCCGAGGCTGTAAATCTTTATGGGACCAGAACGCCTCCTCTTTCTCCCGCGGAACCGCTGGTAGTTTCGAACTGCTGACCTTGCGGTTCACAGCCCGATTCGTAACCACTATGTAGCGTAGTGGTTACGAATCGGGCTGTGAACCGCAAGGTCAGCAGTTCGAAACTACCAGCCACTCCGCGGGAGAAAGATGAGGCTTTCTACTCCCGTAAAGATTTACACCCTCGGAAACCCTGTACAGGGTCGCTATGGGTCAGAACTGACTCGACAGCACTTAACAACAACAACATGTTACCAGAGCTCCTTAGGGCCCCCGATTAATACTCAAAGGATCTCACTGTTTTGAGTAAGTCTTTTTTTAAAAAAATGAATTTACTTTTAATCTTAGAGCAACTTTTTCTCTTTCTGTTGGAGAGAAAAAATGCACTCCCCCATCCTCTTTTTTTTTTTTTAACAAGTGAGTGTTTCAATGAAAATGAAAACAAACACATTTATCAATGATAAATGGTGAGGAACCAGTGACAATGGAGAAATTAAAAGCACAAAACAAGAACAGCAGTTGATTGTTGTTGCTGTGTTGTTGTGAAGTGCCGTCGAGTCGGTTCCGAACCCATAACGACCCTGTATAGGATTTCTGAGGAGCAGCTAGTGAGCTCGAACCACAGACCTTGCATTTGCAGTCTGGCGCCTTAACCCACAGCGCCACACCAGGACTCCGATTATAGCAATAACTAAAGTTAATTTTTACTTAAAAGTTAATTTTTGCTTTAAATTGCTCCTTAAATAACATTGTGTTATTTTGCTATGCTTTGCTGCTGTTCTTAAGTGCTGTTGAGTTGGTTCCAACTCATATAGGGTTTCCAAAGAGCAACTGGTGAATTTGAATAGCCGACCATGTGGTTCAAACCCATCTTGCTGTCTACTGCTTATCCTACAACGCTACACCAGGACTCCAGTAAATACAGTTAACTTTAAAAACTTTTGTGGCATATAGTAGTAAGCATCTACTATCCCACATTAATCTGTTTCAGTTATGCTATTTTCTCAGATGAGCTGGTCTCATATATGTATCTGCGCCAGACTGCAAAGCCATTTGAACCGCAAGGTCCGTGGTTCAAGCTCACCAGCGGCTCCTTGGAAACCCTATATAGGATCGCTATGGGTCGGAACCGACTTGACGGCACTTAACAACAACAATAATCAGATAGTTCGTGCTGAGGTTCTTAGCTAAATTCACACATATAGGGGTTATCTGACTCCAGGATAACTTTCCTAGGAACAACCAAACTTTCTTTTCTATGGAATCTTACATATACACTAATTTGTTGTTGTTGAGCACCATCGAGTCTGTCCTCACTCATAGCCACCCTGTATAGGATTTCTGAGACTTTTAAATCTTTGCAGGAGTAGAAAGCCTCATCTTTCTTCCACAGAGCAACTGGTGGTTTCGAACCAACGACCTTGAAGTTTGCAGTCCAGTATCATCTTATAGAGCCACCTCACTCCCCATATATTAATATATAGCATATATAATATAAAAGTGTTATTGTTGTTAAGGGCAGCTGAGTCAGTTATGACTCATTATTAACTCTGTGTAGGATTTTTGAGGAGCAGCTGGTGAGTTTGACCACCAACATTGTGGTTAGCAGTCTAGTGCTTATCTTACAGCACCATATAATAATATACTGGAGCCCTGGTATGACACTGTAGAGTAAGCATTGGACTATTATTAATGGCAAGGTTGGTGGTTCAAAACTACCAACTGCTCCTTGGAAACCCTATACAGGGTTACTATGAATTGGAACCAACTTGAGGGCACTCAACAACATCAACAACAACAGCAGTGTTGTTGTTAAGTGCCATCTAATCAGTTTGGACTTAAAGCGACCCTGTATAAGGTTTTTAGGAAACAACTGGTGGTTTTGAACCACCAATACCTTGTGGACCTTGCAGCTAGCAGTCCAGTGTTTATCCTACAGAACCTCACCAGGACTTCCAACTTGAGGGCACTCAACAACATACAACATAAAAATGTAGCTTTATTAAGATAATTTATCACAGCTCTTTTTATTATGATTATTCAGTCACTTGTTTTTCCCTGTTCTTATTAAGAAATGTTGGTCTTATCAATAATTAAAAATGTGTTGGTATTTGTGGTACTTTGAATTTGCTTGATAAAGCTTTTCAATGCATTGTCTTCTTAATTTTTACTAAGTAATTGGGTGGGATCATGAAAATAAGGTATATAGGACTCTAAGGCTGGGATTGGTTAGTTTTGCCATCCATCTAAATTAAAAGGAGCCTTCTCAGAAACAGTAATGAAATATCCCCAGATCTTCCAGAAGGAAGAGCATGAGTGGAACATAAGATCCCTATTGATAAAAATGGTGACAGCAGAGGCAGTGGCATGGAGAAATAGAGCCACTTTGAGCTCCAGGCCTATGGACTGAGTAAAGCTGAGTGCCTACAGACAGGAAACTGGTTTGCAGAATGTGCCCTTTGGGCATTCATAGACTGGCTAAAAGAGCTTTGTAACACTTGCCTGTGCAGGCCAAGGGGCCACACGGCTGAGAGGACGAGAGTGAAGCATGCCTGCAGAATGGTAGAGAAGAGGCATTCCTGACTGGAGACCTGCTAAGTCTGAGATGATTTTTTATCCTAAATTGTACCCTGTTTACTGCTCTCATAAATTCCATAATCATGAGTAGTGTTATGAATTCTGTGTAGCCATTACAATGGATTATGGAATCCAGATGTAAAGTAGAGAGTACTGTGGGAGGAATGTTTGGTGTTAGAATAAGGTAAAGAAGGTTATAGGGTGGAAGTATTTCTGACCTCTGCTTCACTGGACCAGTCCTTGAGCTGATTTTGTGTTTAGTTCTCTTTCCCTCTTGTGGAGTCAGAATCAGACATGGCCCTCACATGATTTTTGCAATATTAGAGTGTCTCCTCAACAATTCAAACTATTCATTGAAAGAAGAGGAGCATGGTGGAGAGTTGGGGTGGATCTCCGGGAAAGTGCATTTTAACAAATAACTTGAACTTGATACTTCAAGCAATCTTTGTAAATTAGATTGCTCAAATTTTTACTTAATATATAAATACACATAACCCACCCAGTGTCAGTGTTTTGAACATGAATCACTTCTTTTAATACTCTAAGTAAAGTAAAACTCTTAAGAGTTATGAAGAGCTCTGGCAGTGTACTGGTTATGAATCCGGCTGCGAACCACAAGGTCAGCAGTTCGAAACTACCAACTGTTCTGCAGGAGAAAGATGAGGCTTTCTGCTCCTGTAAAGATTTACAGCCTCAGAAACCCTGTATAGCACACAGTCATCCAGGCATGTAGGGGAGGATATAGGGGAGTTTGTCCCTCTGATCTAAAGACTTTCAGAGGCTGTGATTTTTCTATTTTTTAAGCATCTTCCTTATGGCTTTCTCTGCCCTCTGCTGTTAATTCTCATTATTTCTTGTCTTAAAAACTATCCTAACAACCTTCTCACTCACTTCCAGTCTGCTGTTCATTGTCTTAAAATGTTCTCTTCTATACTTATGTCCTATGAAGAGCTAAAGGATGTCAAATAAGCCCAGTTACCCATTGTGTTATTACATCTAAAGTTAGTCAGTTACATCCAAGTGGCCTCCACTACTCTCTTAAGAAATAAAATATGTGGCTTTGTGATAGCTATTTTCACCCCTAATGTTACTCTAGTTCATTTGTTGTGCATCTTATTTCAGGTATCCCTCTATGGTTTAGATTAAACCATCTGATTATCAGTAATGGAGCCATGATTACATATTTGTTCTGGGTAAGTATATCTTGATGTAGGACATTTTTCTCACTACTAAAAATAATAAATTGCAGCATGAGATTTCCTGATGTCATGTGAAAGCCGAATCTGAAAAGGTCCAAATTGATGTCAAAAATTGTTTGCTCTCTTAGAGGATGATTTTAGTTTCTGATTAAATGTTAGTATAATTTTATTGTACACTAAATGTAAACCCTTGGGGTCCTAAATTGTGCAGATTGAATGTAAAACTCAAATACTGTGAACATTTTCAACTCTCTTACTTTATTTGTAATTCAGTGCTTTGTATTATAGGCGTAGCGCTTGTATACACCAGATAATTCAATGATATGGAATTGGAATTCTTAAATGTGAAACTTATAAGACATATGGTGACAGCATCTGGGATCATATCCATACAATTTCAGATGAGTTTCTAGAAATTTTGCAGACATAAGGAAATACCAGCTGGGCCAATATCAAAAGAAACTCTATAACACTGTTCACATTAACATTATCTAGTTTTTAAAGGAGTGACATTGCCATTTTTCAACTTTTTTTTTTTTTTTTTGCTGGCTGTTTCTAATTCAACAGATTTCCAGGAATGTTTCAAAGATAGTAGAAGCAATAATAATATCATTCCTCTTCTAAGCAGGTTAATCTAGATGTACGTGTGGCATTGTCTACATTATTTATCTTCTAATGGAAATGTATTTATTTTGTAAATTGTCACTAAAGTTTATTTACTTTTTAACCTGGATAGCAAACCAAGCAAAAATTCTATTCCTAATTACCTTCTGTGGTATTTTGGAATAGTGGGAAAGGACCAGACAGCACCGGACTTGAATATTGGTTTCTTTATCCCTAGCTTTGTGATGGGATAAGCTTTGAGCTACTTTAAGCTAGTTCAAACCCACTAGCTTTTCCTCAAGAGAAAGATAAGGCTAGCTGCCCCCATAAAAATGTATAGTCTCAAAAACCCTTTATAGGATCTTCCTGAGTCTGATTGGACTCAATGACCATGAGTTTGGTTTGGTTTGGATAGCATATCAGTCAGGTTGCAGTAGATTACAGCAACAGACCCCAAAATCTCAACCAAAAGCCGTTAATGCTATTTCTGACTCACACTACATGTCAACCAAGGGTCAGCTGGAGACTCTGATCTATTTCATAGTCATTATAAACTTGAGACTCAGACTGAAAGAGGAAAAAAAAATATGGAAAATAGTAATTGTGGCAGAGGGAAAAATAGATCAATGGTAATGTATGTTGTTGTTAAGTGCCGTCAAGTCGGTTCCGACCCATAGAGACCCAGGATAGGGTTTCCAAGAAGCTTGAACCGCCAACCTTGCAGTTCAAACGGCTTTGCAGTCTGGCACATTAACCCACAGCGCCACACCAGGACTCCATAATGTATACACACCAGTAATGTATACTTGCCTTCTAATAGTGTATCCCAAAGAGGCACCCTTCACTTCTGCTCCTGTTAATTGGTTAAAACAAATCACATGTCTATGCTTGTCTTCAGTGGAGTGGGGGAGCACCTAGGAAGTAAGAGACAGCACCAAATATCTAAAAACAGTCCCAATGACCATCTGTCAGAACTGATACAGACGTTCATTGAAAGTAAGCCCTTCATTTATTAATTCAACCATGTTCACTTACCCCTTCTATGTTCTAGGCACTGTTCCATACAGTAGTCATATAGCAACGTACACGATAAAGTCCCTGCTCACAGGGAACTTCCATTTTATTGCAGGAATTAGCAAAATAAAGAACATAAATTTGTAATGCAATTTCATGTAATTCTAAGTGTTGTGAAAAAAGTAAAACGTGAAAGAAGACTGAGAGACAAATATTGGAGTGGGGATATAGAGGTGGATATTTTAGGCAAGATAAGCAAATTTACTTGCATACTGCAAATCTAGCGCAGGCACCCAATCATGTTTTTTTTTTCTTTCACCCCAACATCCTACTCACCAGCATCAACAACAGAAAGCTTAAAATCAACGTTGCAACTATTCCATTAACATAGAAATATCATCAACATTCCCAATTCTGGCAAGGCTGTAATACAGCTGATACAGACATTTCTGCTGGCAGTGTAAATCCATTTGGAACGTTGTTTGGCAGTACATTTGATGAGGCACTAAAATGCTCAGATCCTTGACCCAGTAATTTTATTCCCAGGAATAGGTCTCCAAAAGTGATCTAATTTAATAATAAAAATATACAAACATTATTGTTTCAGTGTTATTTATGCTATCAAAAACAACTTGAATATATAGCCATAGGGCAATGGTTAGATGGATTAAGGCTTGCCAATTATATAGAATATTATATAGTCATTAAAATGAGAATTAAGCAGATTATGCAACAAACAGAAAAATGTTTATGATATAGTTTATGATAATCTTATGATATAAGATTAAAATAACAGGAGGCAAATTAAATTCCATGATGAATTTTATATGAAAATGGTAGGATTAAAAGAGAACATGCAAATTTACGATACATAATTTATTTTACTAGATCTTTACCATCAACATAAGTCTAAAAAGTACTTCTACAATATTGATTGTGTAATTAAGCCAAAATTAAAATTTAAGGGATGGGGAGATAATGTTCTTCACAATGGATTTGATATTGAATGAAGTCCTTATATTTAAGTTATCTAATCTGTTTGAATTTATCCTATACTAATGTTGTTGTGGAGTCTTGATGGGGTACTGTGGATTAATGTGCTGGACTGCAAGATTGCTTTGAACCGCAAGGTCGGCAGTTCAAGCTCACTAGCCACTCCTCGGAAACCCTATACAGGGTCGCTATGAGTGGGTACCAACTCAACGACACTTAACAGCAGCAACAGCAATGTTGTTGTTAAGTGCCATCGAGTTGGTTCTGGCCCATAGGGACTATATGTAGGAGCAACTGGTGAGTTTGAACTGCTGACCTTGTGGTTCAAACCGACCTTGCAGTCCAGTACTTATCCTACAAGCCACACCAGGACTTCTATACTAATGTGTAATCCTAAAATCAGTACTTTTGTTATGAGTGGTGGTTTCTAAATTAAATCATGTGTGTAAATGATGCCGTGTATATTAAATTTTTATAACTGGAGATCAGCTGTAACTTCTAATACAATGCACTAAAATAGAGATTTTACAACTCGTTGCTGCCAATTTGATTCTGAGCCATGGCATCCCATTGTTTTACAATAGAACTGCTCGTTGCTACAATAGGGGTTTCCTGGCTACAAGCATTATGGAAGCAGATCGCCAGGCCTTTCTTTCATGGTAATGCTGAGTGGTTTAAAACAAACAATTTTTATATTAGTAGTTGAATACAAACCACTCTGAGCACTACCTAGGTATCTAGATAGAGGCCAGGGATGCTGTAAGCCCCAAAAATATACAGGGAGTTCCCATAACAGAATTATCTGACCCAATATGTTAATAATACTGAAATTGAGAGAATATGAGGTTGACAAACTTTAGTCTTTAGAAACCTAGGCTTTAATTTTAATTCCACCACTAACAAGGTGACACTTAAATTCTGCCTACCCCTTTTCTTACATGCAAAATAGAGATAGATAATATTTATCTTAACTCACAGGATGGTTCTAAGAGCAAAATATGAGACATTGTTAAAGTGCTTTAAGAAGCTAAAATGTGCTATATAAATTAGGAACAATTAGGAACTAGCTTACAGTTGCTTTTGGACTTTTTGATTTGTCATGTTTCCCTAGAGAATATTAATGAAAACCATAACAAAATTATGCCACTATCCTGACACTCTCCAGATAAAATAATTTAGCTTCCCTAATCAACTGTCTGTTTCTGTTTTACATTTTGAATTTCTCCATTGTCACTGGTTCCTTACCCTCAGCTACAAAATATGCCCAGGATCCTTTGGTAACCTTTCTTCTACCTTGGTTCCAACTCAAGTTGCCACCCTCCTTCCATTTCTTACTTCCAAATCCTCACCTCCCATTCACTCCACGGACTTCTGGTGTGGTGCTATAGAATAAGCACTAGACTGTGAACCACAAGATCAGCAGTTCAAACCCACCAGCTGCTTCTTGGAAACTCTATACAGGGTTGATATGAGTCAGAACAGACTTGATGGCCCTTAACAACAACAGGGCACTCCACTACCAAATGTCATATAGCACACTCGTTTCTTCATTGCAACTGCTCAGAATGACTTCAACCTTTCATATGGCTTCCAGAAGGAAGTTCAAACACCACTGAAATGTGGAGTATTAGGCTGAGTCTCTGTCACCAAAAGAGGGGTGCCTGGCAGGACTTCAGTCCTAAAAATGACCTGGGTATATATTGTCCTTGTTCCCATGACAAGCATGCAGAACAAGACAGCAATTTGATTAGAAAATAAAACATACAGTTAAGATCAGGCATTGGGAATGATGCAGAAACCCAGAAACCCAGGGTTATCATCTAATTTATTTAACAAACACATATGCAGTTAAGTCAAAAAGTATTGCTACAACATTCCAGTCCAGACATACCTGAGCGTATTTCAAATAAAACATGTTGAAGCATGTCTCTGCAATCAGTGTATGGCTGTCTATAGTCCTTGCGTGTCAGGCTATTCTAAAGCACTATAGAAATATTAATTCATTAGATCCTTAGAAGGGAGGATAACTTGTCATCTTTTTATCTGAAGGTACCTATGATAGTGCTTGGCTAATAATAGGCCTTTATTAAAACCTTTATAAAAGGAAGGAAGAAAGTAAAGAGAGAAGAAGAGAGAGGAGGAAAAGGCAAAGGAGGGAATGAGCAAAAAGGAAAGGGAGAAGTTGTAAAGAAAGATGATAAAGAGAAGGAAGGGATTGCTACTTTAAAAAGACTAGATTGAATCTACATAAATCTGTGTTTTCTAGATCAGGATTTGTTCTAGGGAATGGAATGAAGCAAAGAATGTAGTTGAGTGATTAAGAAGGTTATACTCTCTTTGAGGGAGGGACGGAGCAGATAGCAACAATAAAATGGCTAGTATTATTGATCATTTGCATTGTACTAGTATTGGGCATGAATTAACCATGTGATCCCTACATATAGCCTTAATTGTTTATATTGTTTCTAGCTTCCATTTTACAAATTTGTTGTTGTTAAGTGCCACCTAGTTGGCTCTGACCTATAGTGACCTAGCACAGGGTTTCCAAGGCTCGACTAGTTAAAACATATATAGCGATTTGCTATCGGTGACAAAGATTATAAAGTACAGAGTTGAAATTCAAGTTAGAGTCCCTGCTCTCCACCACTATGTTCAACCCAAGCTGGGAGCAAAGAGAGCCTGGTAAAGCAAATTAAAACATGAAGCAATCAATAGGATGCCCCTTTAAAGCAATCAGGACTACTTAAAAAAAGCTCATTCTACAGAGTCCATTCTAATAGCATTTCTAGCAGAGTCAGAAAGGTATACAGAGATATGAGGGATTGGAAAACAGAAAAGATAAAATGATAGTCCTTGGCATTTCTATCAGATAAATAAAATAAACACCTGCTTAGAAGACAAAAAATAACAAATAAACTCTAGTATAACTCCGTGCTTTAAACAACCTGAAACTAGTCTTTTTGTTAAAAACAAAAAAGCAAAGTCATCTTATGTAGCAGATTTTTTTTCACGTTTTTATTGTGAATTATTTGATACTTTACATAGGAGAATATTAGCTTTACATTCATCCTATCAAATTTTGTTTCATTGCAATGATTATAATCCCCTCCATGCATCATCAAACAACCAAAGGCAAGCCTGCCCCCCAGCCATCAGCACACAGCCCCTCTCCCTCTCTGAATCCAGAGTCCCCAGCCTCTCCATCTCTCCACATCACCATCTTTGCCTCCATCTCTGATGTCACTGCTTCTCTGGATAGGGTCCCACACTCCACTCTTCTCCTCTGATGGTCCCAGGGACCTCCTCTTGTGGACTGCAAAGTCATCCACTCTCCTCCTTTTGTTACAAAATATCTACCTTTACATTTTCAACCCTCACAGTCAGTCCTAATAGTAATTATTCACTATTGAGCCACAAGAGTCTTATTCCCATCTCCTTTCATTAGCCACATCCAGGCAGACTGGAAAACCATTCAGTGAAGATTCTACTTTCCCCTGAACCCTCTAGAGCTAGGAAAGCTTGTAAGCCAGTCACTTCTTGCCTTTGTAGCCCCCACCCCCATTTTGAATAGCCAATGTCTAAGTTGCCCATCCCTGTCAACGCTGTGTACTAAGGGGATGGGAGTGATACTCGCTGTAAAGATTTGTTCCCTCTTTTGAGTTACTAAGTCCATAAGTATAGGTCAAATTCATCAAACTGTAGCAGATGATTCTTTTTTCTTTTCCTCTTCTTTCTTCTTTTCATCGAGTTCTGATCATCCAGCCATTGAAGCCAGGTCAAGTGGGTACTGTTTGCAAGTATGGATGTTCTTGTGCATCTCCCCTCACTTCATATCGGCTGGATGTTTCCTTCTCTACTCTAGTTCTCTGTGGCCATGTCACTGTCTCTGGGCCCAGGAGTCCTCAGGTCTTGCCATACTGCTGGCCAACCAGGTCTCAGTCTGGGTTCACAGGAGTCTATTGAATGTGGTAGGACTTAGCTCACAAACTTCATGGTATTTTTCCCCCATTTCCCCTTATAAGTGACCAATGTGGTCACTAGCCAGACCACATGCCTGCTTATGTATTCCCCCTGAGTCTTAGACTTAGAAGAGGGTTTGCCCTGAAGGGACCCAACTGCTTGCCTTAATGGCTGCCCAATGAACAACTTGCTTGTTCTTGTGGTAGTCAATTGTACTGCCATTATTGTTTTTGATTTTTCCTGCTGATCTTTCTTTTATAAGAAATATCTTCTGTTCTTCTAGCCAGTTTAGGCTGGTCTGCTTGTCCTTTCAAGTGGAAATTTCCCACCTCAGATGATTCTGGTTGGGGTTCAGGATTCCACCTATGGTGTCATGCAATGCAAAGGCTTCACAGGAAGTCTTCTTCACTGGGCAAGTTCTATAACCAGTTTAGGTATTGCAATCAGTTATAGGCTAAAGACAGTCTTACAAGCTTTCTATTGTGATGTTTCTGGCTATTCTTTTCTCTCCCTCTCAAGTGGCTGTTTTACAATGGTAAGCAAAGGAAACCAAGATTCAAAAGATAGCCAAGCATTTAACATTATATCCCTTCTTTTACCCCATTTAATGTGGCAAAAATATAGAAAAGCATTTTAATTTTAATATTTGTACAAAAAAATCCCTTTTGTTTATATATACTAGCTGAAAGGAGGAAAAACCTTAATAGTAAAACTAGCTAATCCAAGAGAACAAACAAGATGGCTGATCGGGTGGAAGTACAGT
>NW_006408520.1:9418434-9422208 GCF_000296735.1 Chrysochloris asiatica
GTTTGCATGGCCTAAGTGGGACAGACATAAATAGTGATGCGTGTTCAACCTTGGAACAACAGGGCTCTGTGATATAGGGATCAAGGCATAGTTTGAAGAGGGGAAAGAATACTAAAATGCTTGACTTTCTTATGAATATTGGTTTCCCTTGCCTACTATTGTAAAATAGACACTTGAGTGGGATAAAAAGGAATGTTGGTAAACATGATTACAGAAAACTTGTAAGATTGTCTTCAGCGTATAACTGATTGGAATACCTAAAAGGGGTTCTAGAACTTGCCCAGTGAAATAGGCCTCTTGTAGAGCCTTTGCAGAGTATTGGACCTTAGGTAGAATCCTGAATCCCATCCAGAACCTTCTGAGGTGGGACATTCCCACTAACAAGGATAAGCAGACCAGCCTGGAACAGCTAGAGTGACAGAAGATACATCTTCAAAGAAAGACCATCAGGAAAAGCCCAAAACAGAAATGTCAGCATAATTGGATACCACAAGAATAAGCAAGCTGTTCGCCAGGAAGCCATTGAGACAAGAAATCAAGATCCTTCAGGACAAACTCCCCTCTGAGACTAAAACTCAAGGTGAACACATGAGCAGGCATGTAAGCTTACTGGTGACCACATTGGTCTACTGGTGAGACCTGGGGACATCTGATGCAATGGACAAGGACATAGCCATAGAGGGCTAGAGCTGAGAATGAAGTATCCAGCTGATATGAAGTGAGGGGAGATTCACAAGAACACCCAAACTTGCAGACAGTACCCATTTGACCTAGCCTCAATGGCTTCATAATCAGAACTTGACTAGAGGAAAATTTTTTTAAAACTTAAAAAAAAAATTTTTGATAAAGGAAACAAGGGTAAATTACTACAATTTGATGAACCTGACCTATACTCATGGAGGTTGTTGTTGTTGTTA
The DNA here is from genome assembly GCF_000296735.1 of Chrysochloris asiatica. Taxonomy (NCBI): domain Eukaryota; kingdom Metazoa; phylum Chordata; class Mammalia; order Afrosoricida; family Chrysochloridae; genus Chrysochloris; species Chrysochloris asiatica. Next base: position 9,419,352 of record NW_006408520.1, read on the forward strand.
TGTGCCATGGAGTCGGTTCCAACTCAGAGCGACCCTATACAGGGCTTCCAAGGCTGTAAATATTTACGAGAGCAGAAAGCCTCATCTTTCTACTGCGGAACAACTGATAGTTTCACACTGCTGACCCTGAGGTTCACAGCCCGATTCGTAACCACTACACTACCAGAGCTCCTTACTCATGGAGGTAGTAACTAAATACCAAGAGAGAGGGAAGGAGTCTTTACATCAAGTATCAATGCTATCCCACTATACACAGGGTAGATTGAGATGGGCAACTTAGATATTAGCTGCCTATAACAAGGGGTTGTTGTTATGTGCTGTGGATTCAATTCCAACTCATAGTGACCCTGTACAGGGTTTCTGGGGCTGTAAATCTTTACCGGAGTAGAGAGCCTCATCTTTCTCCCGCAGAACAGCTGGTAGTTTCGAACTGCTGATCTTGCGGTTCACAGCCTGATTCGTATCCACTGTGCTACCAGAGCTCCTTAGGAAGGCTATAAAGGCACGAAGTGACTGGCTTACAAGGTTTCATGATGGAGTTTGGATTAAGAGTGTGTGGGGTAAGAAAGAGTTCCCACTGAATAGTTTTCATCTGTCTAGATGGGTCTGGTGAAAAGATATGGGGATAAGATTCTTAGGATTCAATAGTGAGTAATTGTTATCATGACTAGTTGTGACTGTCACAATTGTAAAGGTAAATGCTTTGTAACAAAAACAGGGGAGTGGTTAATCTTACAGTCCAGAAACAGAGGACCCTAGGACTATCAAGGGAGAAGAGCACAAGCAGAATGCGGTTACCTTATCTAGAGAAGCAGCGATGCAAGAGACAGAGGCAGAAACGGGGTCATGGTGAGGGGGACCCTAGATTCATGGGAAGAGAGGGACTAAGAGCTGATGGCCAGGAGGTGGACTTGTAGAATGTGCCCTTTAGAGGTGTAAATTATTATATATGCCTGAGTGTTTGTTTGTTTGTTTGTTTAAAGAGCTAAAGTGAATAGTTTGAAATACTGTTAACTGATGGTACATGGAAGGGATTATAATCATTGTAATGAAACAAGGTGTATTTGTTGAATGTAAAGCTGATGATCTGCCCTGTAAACTTTCACTCAATCCACAATAAAAAACTTAAAAAAAGAGCGGGGGAGGATAAAAGTAAATACTGTTGACTGATGGTACATGGAAGGAATTGTAATCATTGCAATGAAGCAAAATATGATTTATGGAATGTAAAACTGATAATCTGCCCTTTAAACTGAAATTCAATCCATAATAAAAACTTCTTAAAAAATATAAAAAAAGAAAATTAGCTAATCCAAATATTTAGAATACTAAATGATATGGAAATAATGGATAATATGGAAAGCAATAGTAAAAGTTCCCCTTTAGCCAAGACTAAAATAGGACACTGAGGATGTCCTACTTTTTGACATTTGTTCAGAGGGTTTCAGCTTTAGAAGCTGAGACACGCCTTTTTTTTTGCTCTCCTTTGGTGGCTTGCATGTTGCAAGGGTCCTGAAAGTCATGCCACAGGTGTTTTGAACATAGACAATTTATCCTTGTTAGCTTTCAACAGAACAGCTAGATTAAGACAGACTGAAAAAAGGCATGATGGTCTATTTCTGAACAACCAGCCAATGAGAACCATACACAATAGAACATTATCTGAGACACAATAGTGGGGGAAATAGGTGAAACTTAAGAAGATAGCCAGTTGTTCTGATTTCTGGTATCTTTTTAAACTCCATCTCATCCCCAATCTTTGTTTTAGTCTCAGAGCCTTCAGACTTCTTGATCTTGTGAAAATCGTGGTCTATATGTTGCTATAACAGTTACCACAATTGGATGACTTTAACAAACAGAAATGTATTCTCTCAAAGTTTAGGAGGATAGAAGTCTGAATTCAGAGCATCAGCTCTAGGGAAGAGTTTCTGTGTAAACTTTAGGGGCAAATCATTGTCGCCTTTCAATAATTTTGGGCCCAATGTTCCTTGGAGATCTACATGACTCTTTGTATCAGTCTTATCCTGGGTCTAGGAGGTTCTCAGCACAAGGATCCTGGATGCAAAGGATCTGCTTTATTTCTAGCTCTTCTTTCTTGGTGGGAGTCAGGTCCCTCCTTTCTGCTGGTTTCTATCTCCTATTATCTTTTGTGAGATTAAAGGGATGGCTCAAGCTAGGATGTGAATTGAGTAAGGTGAAACATGAGTCAAACCCTCTTATAAAGCCCATCCTAATCCTGCCTCATCAACATATGTGGTGGTTGTCGTTAAGTGCCATTGAGTCAGTTCCAACTCATAGCAACCCCGTATAGGGTTTCCAAGGAGGTACTGGTGAGTTTAAATTGCTGACCTTGAGGTTAGCAGTCCAGTGCTTATGGAACAGCACTACACCATTTATAAATTAGGATTTACAACACACATCACAAAATGAAGGATAATTTCACCATCACAAAGTGGAAGACAATCACACAATACTGAGAAACATAGCCTAACCAAGTTGACACATATTTTTGGTGAACACAACTGAATCCGTGACATTTATGTACCTCAGAAACTTTCATGTTTGAAATCAAAAGTCAATTCACAGTCACATTCATAGTTAAGTCACCCAACCTACCAGTGGTTGTTGTTAAATGCTGTTTAGTCAGTTCTGGCCCATCGCAACTCCATACAGGGTTTCTGAGACTGTACTTCACGTGGGAGCAGCAAACCTCTTAGTCCTGGTATGGTGTTCTAGCAGTCTGAACTATTAACCTCTAGGTCAGCAGTTCAAACCCCCAAGCCACGCCTCAGAAATTCTATACAGGGTCACTATAAGTCAGAACAGAGCTCACTCAACAGCTCTTAGCAACCACATT
>NW_006408520.1:9422433-9435732 GCF_000296735.1 Chrysochloris asiatica
CCACCAAAGGGCACATTCAGCAAGTCTGCCTCCTGGCCTCCAGCTCTCAGGCCCTCTCTTCCCATGAATCTAGAATCCTCAGCTGCTCCCTCTTTCTATGTCCCCATCTCACACACCTATTTTACAAAAACATTGATACAAACCAGAAAATATGTTAATATGTGTCAGTGTTCAAGAAATCAATAGGAAAGGTGGATCTTTTTTTTTTTTTTTTTTTTGATGCAGAGTAAAATTTGGTCAATTGACAATTTTGTTATAGATAAATTGATCTGCAAATCTATGTAATCTAATGTAATTGGAATTCCTTTTCTAGATGTCAGTCTCAATGTTTATGAAGGTTCTGGAAAACTTCTCATTCTATTTTTGAGACTAAATCGTTTCAACTCTTCAGTCTTCTCTTCTACTACCCATCTATCAGTTTGTGGTAGCTTGCATGTTGCTATGATGGTAGAAGCTATGACACCAGTGCTTAAATACTAGTGGATTAACCATGAGGGAGAGGTTTCAGTAAACTTTCCAGACTGAAACACTAAGAAGAAAGAACTGGCAAACTGCTTCCAAAAATTTGCTAGAGAAAACCATAGGGTCACAGAATACTATTCATGAATTTGATTCACTTTCTTTGGAATGTGTTATCAATGGAGAAGGACATCATGGAGCATCAACAAAAGTGAAGAAAAATCCCAATAAGCTAAACTGACACAATAATCACAACAATGGACTCAAATCACATCAGGAATCATGAACATTTTGTTCTGTTATACAAGAGTTGCTATGAGTTCGCAGGTAGCAACAAGTCTTAACTTAGAGGTCTCATGACATCTTCTCTATGTTGTTGTTAAGTGCCATCGAGTCAGTTCCAGCTTGTAGCGGCAATATATAGGGTTTCTGAGGAGCAGCTGGTGAGTTTGATCCACTGACCTTGCAATTCACACCAACCCTGTGGTTCAAACCAACTTTGCGGTCCAATGCTTATCCAAAAGTACCCCACCAGGAAGCCATAATAGCTTGTTAGTAACTACTCTAGCTCTTGAGAACCTACTGAAAACTTAGAGCAAAGTCAGATTTCTCAAATGTCTACAAAATCAGGAGATAACAAAAATAAGTGAGCCCTTGATTTTTATATGAATATGTTGACATTGTGTGAATGGGGAGTTTGTGTCCAGATTGAGGTGTGGGAGCTGGTAGCTATGTAAAATTCTTCAAATGTTGGCATATCCTAATGTATACTGGGCCACTGAATATTCTAATATTTCAAAATAAGACAGAACTATGGATTTTGTATGAAAATATCCACATTTTAGTCGGCTGAATCTTTATAAACCTCTTTAAGTGACATACATTAGCCCTTCATTTGCAAGCCCATCAAAGATAATGGTTCTCTGGTTACTCTTTACAAAGGCAGGTGCAGCCTTTGGCTCTTTAAGGCCTTTGACTATCTAGGTTAGGACACATTATTACACCAGATTGTGTGGGGCAGACAACGTGTCATGTGGCATCCTTGATAAAAAGTGACTATAGTCCTTTTTCCCAACTCATGTAAATGCCTAAGGCAATCCTGGCTGTTGGCAGTATTTTATAGCATTAGAATAACCTTGCTTTCTTCTAGGTCATGCATTCCTTTTGCATCATTACTGATATTTTCAGTGTTACTTCTTTATTTGCAAGGGGTTTATTGCATTATTTTCACCTTGTGGGCATTTGAGCTTTTGATCTACTTTGGCCGTATTATCAAATAATCATGATTTCCAGTTTGTTCATTTGTAAGTGTTTTTGTCTTCAGGGTTCTTTCTTAGGTAATAATCAAACATATCATGTTTAATTAGGCTTGTCACTGTACTTGAATAGCGTGTTATAAATGATGTACCTGTACTATTGATTATACTTCAAAATTATCTCATAAATTCTGGTCTTCCTCTTTACCAGATCAATTCCTGTCAGTTTAATTCCTCTTCTTCCAATACAATGAACTTCCAATTGCTTCATGACACCAAGTCTTATGCTCATTTTGCCAATTCTCCACACTGCTGCCAGAATAAATATTTGAAAGCCAAGTTTATGCCACAATCTGATAAATATTTATGGCTAATTTTCTACAAGTTAATCTGTGTGTATCAAAGCATGCAATATTATCAGAAACTAATGTGTGGCTGCTGTGGTGATGTAGGATAAGCTTTGGACCCCAAAGTGAGTTTGAACCACAAGACCAGCTCCTATACAGAGTCACTATGGGTCAGAAAAGACTCAGTGGTACTTAACAACAATATGTGCTTCGGGATCCTGGTGGTACAGTAGGATAATCACTGGATTGCTAACTACAAGGTCAGCACTTCAAACCCACCAGCTGCTCTGCTAGAAGAAAGATAAGGCTTTCTGTTCTCAAAAAGATTTGCAGACCCAAAAACCCTATACAACATTCTGAGTTGAAATTCACTGGATGCCAGTAGTTTGAGTTAATATGTGCTTGCATTTCCTGGGTGGTAAAAATGACTAAACATTGAATAATTATCTGAAACATTGGCGGTTTGAATCCACCCAAGAGCACCTCAGGAAAGAAAAAAAAACTTTGGAATCTACTTCCAAAAGTTCACAGCCTACCTAGAAGTGGGAGGGAAGAAAAGGCAAATTAAGGGCAGAAGGAAGGCACATGGTAACTTGAGTGAGGGAGAGGGCAATATACAATAAGAAGGAGGTCAGCAAAAAAAAAAAAAAAAAAATGATAGAGACAGGAAAGATGGTGGGAGGAGTACAAGAGTTTAAGGCAATAGAAGTGTATGCTGTTAAATACACAATCCTGAACTGCCAGACCAAACAAATCTGTGTTGGAAGAAGCACAGCCAGATGCTCCTTAGAAGCCAAGATGACCAGACTTCATCTCTCATACTTTGGACATACCATCGGGAGGAACCAGTCCCGAGAGAAGGACATAAAGCTTGGTAAAGTGTAGGATCAGCGAAAAAGAGGGAGACCCCAATGAGATGGATTGGTACAGCAGCAATGAATATGAGGTTGGCACAGTGTTTCATTCTGTCATGCATAGGATCACTATGGGTCAGAACTCAACAGCACCTAACAACAACATGATAATAATGATAATCTTCAAGAAGATACCTGGGTAGATGCCAAGCTGAACCGCATGGGAGGAAGATTTGGAGCATACCCATGATAGGGTTAACAAAGGATCTCTGTGCATGTGTATTTGCCTTTGCTGCAAATAGATCTATGATTGTCGTGGTGCATACAGGGGGAAACATTATGAAAACTTCTTAGACATAATCACACACCCTGAGGGAATGAGTCACTAGGCCTGAGGTCTTAGGACCAAGGTCTCAAGGACACCAAGGTAAATTGGCATAACATAGTTCACAAAAGCAATGTCTATATCCTGTGTTAGTGCGTATCTACTGGGCTCTTTGAAGCTCATGAGCAGCCAAGCAATGTGCAACTATTGGTCTTTCCCTGTCCAGATGAAAGAACAGGAAAATTGAAGACACATGGAAACAATTAGTCCAAATGAAATAATGGGCCACATGAACAACAGTCTCCACAACCCTGAGACCAGAAGATGATGATGCCAGGCATCCACAACTAAATGCTCTGAAAGGAATCACATTAGACGGTCCTGAATAGAGTGGAAGAAAAATGTGGCACAAAACTTGAAATCATGTTTTAAAATCCAGACTGACTGGTGGAAGCCCAGATACTATGACCCTGAGTAACCCTTAAATCTGGAAATAAACTCACTTCCATGCAAACAATAACACTGTTTGAGAATATGCAAATATTTGAGATTAAAAGGGAAGCATTTACCTAAGGACAAATTCAAAAGGGTTGAAAAGAAAAAGGAATGGGACAGAAAACATAGGATGTATGATAAGTGGCGTTACATTGTGGGGAATGCAACCAATGATATGAAACAACATTTATATGAATTTTTGAATGGAACACTGGTCTGCTCTGTAAACCTACACACTCAATTCAAAATAATAAGCTAAGGGGAAAAGAAACAAACAAAACTATGAAGCACAGTTCTGCTCTGCAATACGTGGAGACACCATGACATGGAGTCAACTCAATGTCACCTGATTTGGGTAGGCAGATAAACACTTTTTAAAAATATCATTTGCCATTCTCCCAAGCAATCTAAGATTTGGACTCAATTCTATAGAGACATCTTGCTTTTATGACTTTCTGTCTTTGGCATCATGTGTTGTTGTTGTTGTTAAGTGTTATCGAGTCAGTTCTGACTCATAACCACCCTGTATAGAGTTTCCAAGGAGCATTCAGTGCGTTTGAACTGACAATCCTGCAGTTAACAGTCCTGTGTTTATCCTACAGCACCACATCAGGATGCCTGTGTTTATTCCCTTATTGTCTTCTTTCACTATCTGGATCTATTGTACCTCTCAAGCACTAGTTAAGCATTTATTGTGTTGTTGTTGTGAAGTGTTGTCGAGTAGATCCCGACCCATAGCGACCCTGTATAGGGTTTCCGAGGAGCAACTGGTGAGATTGAACTGCCAACCTTGCAGTTCAAACGGCTTTACAGTCTGGTGCATTAACACACAGCACCACCCCAGTTAAGCATAAGTCCTAGTTAATCAATTGAACAATTCCAGGTGGTAAGTCTTTGCCTTGCCTGGGTTATTTGCCTGTATTGCAGGATTTAACATAATCTTTTCAAACCATGTGTTGTTCATTTATATAGACCTACTACTCAAGAACTGAAACTACAAAATAGTAAACTTCCACAAAAATATTTTGGTATAAATAAATGCATTATTTCAAGATGATTTATCAACATAGTACAATGGCTAAAAGCTTGTTGCTGCTAAGTGCCATTGAGTCAGTTCTGACGGACCTTATATAGGGTTTCTGAGATTCAGCTAGTGGGTTTGAATTGCTGACCATGTGTTTCACAGTCCAGTGCTGATCCTTTGAACAATAAAAAGACTTGACTTCAAATTCCTGATCTGATATCTATTATTTTGAGCAAGTCTATTTACCTGTCATGGCTTCAGTGTTCTCTCTGAAAGATGTTAACAAAAAAGGACAGGACAATTCAAAGCTATGAAGAAGTGAGTAGAAAATATCATTGCTGTTGGATTTTTGATTTAAAGACCATGGAAAGTTTGCAGTTATTGACATTATGAGTGGGAATGAATATCTGTGGTGGTTTATAAGACAAAATCATTGGAGAAGAGCGATTTAAGAAACTGAGATGTTAGGGTTCTGGAAGCAATCTATGTGAACGTAGAAATCATTCACAGTTTCGACAGGATAGTTTTAGAAAGAGTGACAGTAATCCAGAATCTAACATCTTCAAGGAATAAGGAGTTAGTTGGGCTACATCTGGGTGCAGTTTGATAACATGCAATTAAAGCATTGATGGGTAGAGTTAAGAGAAGACAGAGAATGGTCTAATAGGAATTATAGCAGCAAGGGAGATTCCTACCTCATCTCTGTACAAATGCAGGAGGAAAAACAACCTTAAGAGGGACAAAAAGGCAAAGCATTGTCCTTGGAATGGAACCTAGTTTCAAACTTATTCTCATTAACAGATTCATCCTAGTCTCTAGAAATAGCCCAGAAAAGAATGGCTGTCGCTAAATCTGCTCTTCTGGCAGCTGAAGTGTCTGCTCTATCTTGACACATCCTTTGGTGTCATAAGAAAGTGTTACTGCTGCTTCTCTGGCAGTCTCAACCAATCTCCAAATCACTGACAATTTGGAAGATCTTACATCTATTCATGGCAAAATTAGCTTCCATGTGATGAGACAGAGGTTCTCTGTCTCTCTCTGCCTCTTTCTTTCTCTTTCTGTCTGTCTTTTGGAGGGGAATCATAGGGGAGAAAGATGATGGTATCATTCCAAGCACATTTGACTACTGTTAGAATCATAAAGTAGAAAGAATATACTGCTAACCAGCTCTAAATATGTAACTGAAGTGTTCAATTTGTTAATACTCTATAACACATGAAGTGGAATGTGATGAATCTTGAAAACAACAAGATAAATTTCTGAAAGGAGAACCCTATAGCTGGGAAAATATCAAAAGATTACATTAAAGAAGAAAAGCTATCAATGACCAGGTGACCATCTCTGTCATAATCCTACAGTCATTTTTTCTTTTATAAATATTTTCTTCATGAAAGAAAAATTGTTCTTAGGGGAAACTTACTAAATTACTAAACTAGAGCTAAGAATTCTTTCCTAAAATGTTGGATTTTTGTTTGTTTATTTTTCACTTAGTACATCAACCCACTGGAGGAGAAAGTTGAGGCTTTCTGCTCCCCGAAGATTTAAAGCCTCAGAAACCCTATGCAGAGTTGCTATGAGTCAGAACAGACTCTGTGGCACTTAACAACTTAACACACTTAACAATAACAATAACAAAGTGATTTAGATTAGAGATAAGATCATTGAATATTATTTGAAGTGTTTTATTATGAACGGGTGAAGCTTTATAGAGCAGATCATCAGTTTTACATTCAACAATTCATACACATTTTGTTTCATCTCCTTGATTGCAATACCCATAATGTAACATCATTTATTTCAGTTCCTCTCTCTACTTCCTATTTCCATTCCTCCTTCTTTCCTAACCCTTCTGAACTTTGTCCTTGGGTAAATGCTGCCCTTTTGGTCTCAAATGGTTGATTATTCTAAGAAATGCATACGTCCCTAATCTTGTTGTTCCCCTTATATTGTTGTTGTTATTAAGTGCTGTTGAGTTGGTTCTGACCCATGGTGACTCTGTATAGGTTTCACTTATAGACTTGTCTGTTGTTTGGCTGAAAACTGAATCATGTGCAATGTTTGGTTCCAGACCTGAAGAGTTACTAAGAACCATAGTATTGGGAATTCCACCAGTCTTCATCAGACCAATAGCCTGGGCTATGATTTTGTTTTATTACACATTTTTTTCCCCACTCTATGCAGGATTTTCTAATGTGATCCCTTTCAGAACAGTTAGTAGTGGTAGCTGGCTGTTCTCGACTTTTTCTTAAGTCTCTAGATGGAGAATGATGCTCATGTGGTCCGTTGGTCCACTGGACTAATTGTTTCAGTGTACCTTTGATTTTAATCACTCTTCTTTCCTCTGGACAGGGAGAGACTAATTGCTCATGGTGACTATTCATGAGTTCTTAAGATCCCAGTGGCTACTCACCCAAGCAGCATGTAGATCACTGTCTTTGTGGACAGTGATCTACATGCTACTCTGTGAATTTTAAATCACAATATTGGTGTACCTATTCTTATTCTGCCTTATACCAAACTTTTATGTTGGTCACAGTTTCAACATCATTCTTCTGGTCTCAGTTTCAAACTCACTTTGCCAAAGAATTTATGTTATGTCAATTGACCTTGGTGTCTCCCAAGACGATGGTCTTGAGCCCCCAAACCCAGTGACTCATTCCCTCAAGAATGAGGATGTTTGGTTATGTATAAAAAGTTTTTATAATGTATCCCCCTATATGCTTAAACACATTCGTGATTGAATTTGCAGCAAAGGTAAATAAATACTCAGATATAAATATGCAGTGTCAAATCTATATATACTTGGGGGTATATGCTCACATTTTCCCCCATGCCCACTCAGCCTGTGTGTCTAATCATACTATTGGTGCTCTCTGTGATCTAGTGATCTATGTGTCTAACTCATAGATCACTGCTATTGCAGGAGTATGTATATAACAGTATTTACCTCTGTTGCCTTCAACTTGTACACCCCTCTCAGTGTCTTCCCTTGATTCTGTCATTTTTGGGCTGATCTCTTATTTTATATTGCCTTCTCTTTCACTCAATATCACTGAATTTTAAATCACAATATTGGTGTACCAATTCTTATTCTGCCATATGACCAAACTTTTATGTTGGTCAGTTTCAACATCATTATTCTGGTCTCAGTTTCAAAATCATTCTGCCAAAGAATTTATTTTTCCCTCTAAGTGTCCGTGTTATTTGTGTTTATGGGTCTCTATTGCTTCTTGAAATTCTCTTTTGCAGCTCTTTGCAAACATCTGCATTTGTACTCATTTATTTAATTTATGGTTTCCCCACATAACTGTGAGTTTTGTATAGCTAGTGAGCATCTATCCTCAGCCCCTAGACAAGTGCTGATGTATAGAATGTTATTAGTAAGTACTCATTGTTTGCCTGCCTGACTTTGGCAGAGAACCATATCAGACTTTGTCTTCCTCACAGAACCATTGGAATGAAATACATATTTATTTGTGCTTTTCAAATGTAAGGGTTTCTGAATGCACCGAACAACTTTTTGATATATTTATCTGGCAAAATCATTGCTAACTATTACTACTTTTCTTAGAAATAAAAACTTAACTTTCCACAGATCCTATAATTACTTTTCAATTAACTGGCTTCAAGAAATCAAAAACTCTACAGGAATTCCAAAGCTTATTTTAAATACTATGAGATTTTTTATTGTGGTCACCTGAAAAATTTAAACTACAAAATTTTAGGATAAAAATTACTTTCAAGATCCCAGGATTCCCTACTGTTTTCTTTAAATATTATAATCAACATTTGTTTTTGTTTTTTTACTAAGTTCTTTGTTATTCATTTCATAAATTAGTATATGTGCTTCTTAGTATAAAAACAAGTAAGTTTTCTGACTAGTACAGTTAGCACATTAGCCATTAATTTATATACATATCCATCTGTTCACTGACTCATTCATCCATGTATTCATCCATCTGTCAATCCATCCAACCACGCATCCAATAAATATTTAGTAAGCAGTGTACTTGATGTGTAAGATACGAAGAAAGGCAGAAAGAGAATTACAAGGCCATATTTTGTTATTGTTAGGTGGTAATGCATAGGTTTTAAGCTCATATCAAGACAGTGTGACAGATTATAACTGTCCTATCAGGTTCTCTGTTGTTATTGTTATGTGCCGTGGAGTCGATTCTGATTCATAGCAACCCTGTACAGGGTTTTCAAGGCTGTAAATCTTTACTGGAGCAGAAAGCCTCATCTTTCTCCTGTGGGACAACTGGTAGTTTCGAACTGCTGACCTTGTGGTTCGCAGCCCGATTCATAACCACTACACTACAAGAGCTCCTTATCAGGTTCTCTAGGCTGTAATATTTATGGGAGCAGATCACCAGGTCTTTCTCCCATGGAGTCCCCAAATGAGTTCAAACTGTCGTTGTTTCTGTTAGTAGTCAAGCACTATACCATTGCAACACCAATGATCGTTAGGTACTAAATAGTCATTCTTTCTTATGTATTTTGTATATTATAAGAACATATAAGAAAGACATGGAACTCAAAATGTGGGCTCAAGAAATGCTTTTTGGACAGAGACAGTTGAATTGAGACATAAAAAATTGGTATGAATTTAAGAAGAAAAAGAAGACTGAATTTTCTATGTAGACATGGAGGTTAGCTTGAGGTTGACATGTTTAAATGTTAGTCATTTAACATGACTAGAGAAAAGAATAGGTGTCCAAGGAGTACAGAATGAAGTTATCAAGGATATAAGACTGCACAGGATTGCAAGATACCTGGTCATGAAAGCCTTACTCTTAAATGCTAGTATCATCTATAATCTGAATTTAGGTCCATAGAAATGATTTATTCTCCTATTAATAGTCCAGAGAAAAACAAAACTGAAAAATGGAAACTATTTACAGACTCCATGATCTGTCACCTGTGTGTGGACTTGTGTTTCTAGTTAACAGACACTTTTGAAGGAGTATTCACTTATTTAAAGAAATGTAGGGAAATAACCAATTAAATCCAATAAAAATTCACTACATACATAAGAGTCTTGTCTTTAATGTGTAAAACAACCATCCCAGAAACAATAGAAAGTGGCACTTATGAGTAGCAGACCTCCTGGTGACTCACCATTTTACCTGTGACCAATCTCTGGTAGCATAGTGGTTACGAATCGGGCTGCTAACTTCAGGGTCAGCAGTTTGAAATGACCAGCTGTTCCACAGGAGAAAGAGGAGGCTTTCTGCTCCCGTAAAGATTTACAGCCTCGGAAACCCTCTGTAGACTCACTATGAGTCAGAACCAATTCCAAGGCATATAACAACAACAACAACAATCTCTTAAATAATTGCAAATATTGATGTATAGTTCTTGTTAAGTGCCTTCAAGTCAGTTCCCACTAATAGTGACCTGTATAAGGTGTCCAAGGAGCGCTAGTGAATTTGAACCAGTGACCTTGTGGTTCAAATCAACCTTTCAGTCCAGTGCATTATCCTACAGCTCCATACCAGCAAAAATTATTCTAATTTTTCTGGAATATTTATATTTTCATAGTAATATCTTTATTTTTAAAAACTATGTTCATTAGTTTTATAAATAATAATAAAAAAAGATTTATCTATATTTTAGCAAATAAGCATACGTAGAAATAAATTTTGTTGTTCATATGGTCACCATGAGTCAGTACCGATTTGATGGCACCCAACAATAACAACAGAAATAAGTTTTGGTCAGATGAATGCCAAGAATTTGGGTTCCAAAAATTTGGTTCTTATGCTTCTTAATATCCTTGCACAATGACATGATATATTAAAAATAGATCCTTGCATGTCGGGGTCTGGCCTCGACAAGGGGTTGAGTACATGAAGGTGGGGTGTCTGGTGACGAGAGAGAGAGAGAGAGAGAGAGAGAGAGAGAGAGAAAGAAAACAGACACAAAGAAGACAGACACACAGGTTTGATGCAAGCTGCTAGACAGACTGCTCTGTGGCAGACATTGCACCCGGAACTAGCTCTGTCACAGTCTTTTATTCTTTTTTCAAGGAGAAATTCAAGGACAGGACACACCGATTCACAGGAACAACCTTTAAGATATTTTCTAGGTACAACACGATTTTCTTAGCAATCTAACATTTTTATTTCTATAGGAAAAGGTTCAAGCAAGCTATTATAGATTAATCTTTAGGCCTAAAGGACATCTAACATACTTTTAACACTGAATCACTAGTGGGTAAAGGTAAAAGACTTATAAGCTCATATAAAGGTTGGTTTATAATCTCTGAAGGGATTTAAGCTGTTTTTCTCTACTTTGCAAGTAAAAAATATATGCGTTTGAACAGGATTTCAAACATTTAGCTTTATTTGTTAAACTAGTAATTCTTTCTTGCTACAGTTCCAGGGAAGGTGAAAAAAGGGTCACAACCTTTCCAAGAAAGCGAGGTCTCACCTTCACATTCCTTATCCTCTATCCGGATTCCACACCCAAATGCTACAATGTTCACCAATGTCCATCATATTTCCATATACCTTCAGAGGGAAGAAGAGCATCTGGATCAAACTGATTAAACCCAGGGTGGTCTGAGGGAGTTGCCACCATTGTCCCTTAATTCAATATTCCCAGAATTTACCACTCCACCTCAAGGGAATACCCTGAGTAGTTCCTCTCCAGAACCTCCCTGCTTAATCCCAGTAAACCTGTCCTTGTTCGTCCTCTGAGGAAGTTTTGCTGCCTCAGTTCTAGGGGGAAATTCGGTTTTATTAATGTCCATGGATATCAAGAGCTCATGTTCTAAGTTAATATTAAACATAACTGAATAATCAAATAAGGAGCAGTTCTGACACTCATCCCAGGTGGCTATCGCTTGTACCTCAGAAAGATTTGTTCCCAGGACCCTATGCACTGCCAACACAGTGGAGACATTAAGAGAGGCATTATAAAAACCATCTTCTTAGAAGCTACAATTACTGGAGTACAAAGCATAGAATGAGTGATAGGACTAAAGAAAATTATACAGAGCTAGCCCAACAGTGAGTTCGTAAAAGCCAATGAACCCGGGACGTCCGGAGGTAACTTCCTTGAGCCCTCAGGGTCCCTGGCTAGCAAGCCTGAGAGCAGCCATCGTGTTGGATTTTTGTCCATGACACCGGTCCTCAGCATCTCAGTACTTGCGGTCTCCTACACTTGCATGTGGAAAAGTTTGCAATACTTTATACAAATTCATCTCAGAAGTCTATATAACTGAATTTATAAATATCTCTTAAGTTATATGTCCTTCAATTCTCAGGTAATTAACACTCAAGCACACCAAAAAGAATACTAATTTGCATACTCCAGTGTTACAACCAAGCTTTAAGATGCCTCTACCCATTAATCTGGTCCAGAAACAAAGGACCCTAGGATCATCAAGGGAGAAGAGCACAAGTGGAATGAGAGACCTTATCCACAGAAGCAGTAACACTAGAGATGGGAGCAGAGATGGTGACATGGAGAGAGGGAGCAGCTGAGGACTCTAGATTCATGGAAAGAGAGGGACTGAGTGATGGTGGCCAGGAGGCAGACATGCAAAATGTACCCTTTGGTGACATGGAGAGAGGGAGCAGCTGAGGACTCTAGATTCATGGAAAGAGAGGGACTGAGTGATGGTGGCCAGGAGGCAGACATGCAAAATGTACCCTTTGGTAGTGTAAATTTTTATACATCCTTGAGTATTAAAAAAAAAAAAAAAAAGCTAAAGTGAATAGAGAGAAACATGTTACCTGATGGTATGTGGAGGGGATTATAATCATTGTAATGGAACAAGGTGTATGATTTGTTGAATGTAATGCTGATGATCTGCTGTGTAAACTTTTACTCAATCCACAATAAAAACCTTAAATAAAATTTTTTTTAAGAAAAAAAAAAAAAGATGCCTCTACCCAAGAAAAGTTCTTGCATCCTAGTATTATTGTTCTGTGTCATCTTTTATCACAGTGATTCCTGACAGGCCTGGGTGACCAATTACATTGAATTGAGAGCCTGTGACTTTGGCAGTTAGGACATAAAACATTGTGGCTTTCACCTTGCCCTTTCTCGGGATACTCTCTCTATGGGGTGTCAGGATACTTGGCAGTCTATATGGAAGTCCATTTGCTGAAAAGCTGAAGCCCTTTTCCAAGAGTTAGTACCCAGTTGCCATCCATGTGAATGAACTACCCTGATAGCAGATTCTGCAGCCAAGTGAAACCCTCAGATGATTGCAAACCCTGATAAAATATTGTCTTAAAGTCTCTGGATTTGTGATAATTTATTCAACGGCAATAGAAATCAAATACAGCAAATTAATATTTTAACAGTGGGGAAAAATGCAGTCAAACAATGGTTGAATTCACTATTGATTTTATAACAGCTTCCCTGAGCCTAGCATAAAAATTCTCCAAACTCCTTTTCTGAACAAATGTACTCCAAAGGCAATCCAACAAAATGAAGTGATCCAAATTACTCTTATCATTTAATTAAGATATACATTTCATTATACTGTCTCCTGCATTTTCAACTAAAATGTAAATATTTT
>NW_006408520.1:9435907-9437007 GCF_000296735.1 Chrysochloris asiatica
TCCAGCTTGGGTTATTTAAATAGTGCTGTTATGCATATTCTTATACTTGTTCTGTGCCATGAACATATGTATTGATTTCTTTTGCTGTGTACTTATTTTCAGTTATCTTTTGCTGAATGACAAAATTTAGTGGTTTAAAAACTACAGCCATTTCAGTGCTTTTGATTCTGTGAGTCAGGAATTTGAACAGGGCTCTTAGGGATGACCTTTCTCTATTCCATGTGGAGTCAGTTGGGCTCACTCCAAATAGTTTTACTCACATGCCCTGAGTCATTGGTGTTGTCTCTTAACTTGGATTCCTCAATTCTCCTCATGCAACCTCTCTGTGCAGCAGGATATCCTGTGCTTCTTTACATAGTAACTGGGCCCCAAGACGGCAAAGAAAGAAGCTCTAAAATTTCTCAAGATACAGGTTCTAGAACTCAAAGTCAATGTTATGTTTTACAACAGAGTAGTCTATTGCTCAAAATAAATAATAAGGCCAGTTTTAGATTCTAGGGATTTAAAAAAATCCATGTCTTGATGGGCAGAGTGGTGGCATTATATCATGAAGGGATCTGGACTCGGGGGGGGGGGCATTATTCATTGGAGAATATTATTATAAGGATGTACCACAACCCAGAAGTAGAATATCTGACCTATGTGGTATGCATATTCAGTTTTATTAGATACTGACAGTTTCGCACAATGGACGTACCAAGTTACAATCCCACCAGTGTGTGAGAGTTTTAGTTGTTCCATATCTCTGTTAACACTTGGAATTGTCTGTCTTTTTCATTTTATCCATTCTGTGGATATGGAATGTTATTGTTAACACAACAAATACTTTAATAAAAAGAGAGAGAGATCAGTATCCTAGGCCTTGTTGTTATTTTTGTGTGTCATCAAGTTGGTTCAGACTCATAGTGATCCAGTATAAGGGGTTCTGAAAAGCAGTTGGTGGTTTGAACCACCAACCTTGCAGTGAACAGTACAGTGTTTATCTTACATCTGTACACCAAGATGCCACAGCATTAGTGAGCTGAAATAGACTGGTATTGGCCATTTGATTTTGTCTTAGTATGGGTTTTAAAGAGAAACAAAATCAGTGAAACTTATAT
>NW_006408520.1:9437120-9439905 GCF_000296735.1 Chrysochloris asiatica
GAGAGAGAGAGAGAGAGAGAAAGTTTGAACTTTGTATCAAGGAAATGTCTCAAAATTATAGAGCCCTGGGTCCCCAGTAGAAAACAGCAAGCTTTTTCTGTGTATCCATTATATTAGGATCAGGCCACACTTCCATAGAAGCAGCCCCTTCATTGATTGGCTGCTCATAGCCACTTATCATAAAGTTAATCATGCTGTATTAGAGTTCACCATGGGAATAAGCATATCTCAACTGCCAAACTAATGCAGTCAAGTTGACACAAAACCCTGTCCAGTCCACCCTATGTCAACTTGACACCTATAAACTATATGTTGTTGTTGTTGTTAAGTGTCATTGAGTTGATTCTGACCCATAGCAACCCTGCATAGGGTTCCCAAGGAGAAGCTGGTGAACTTGAACCACCGACCTTGAAGTTCAAACAACTTTTTCAGTCTGACGCATTTGTCCAGAGTCATACCAGAACTCCATAAACTATATACATAGTCTCTAAATAAAGAAAATTGTAGAATCATACTTGCACATAACATGATATAACTAAAACATGTACAACTGAAAATGCACTGGCCCCAATTGCATCTTATATTTCATAAACAAACAAATCAAAACTATTTGATGCACACATACAAAATAAAACAAAACAAAATACGTATATTCATTTACATGTTCAAAGAGCACATTTGCAAGCCAGCCTCCTGCCCATAAACACACAATTTCACACAGTCCAAGGGCCTACAGTTTGCAACTGCTCTGTCTCTCCATGCCACCACCTCTGCCACCATCTCTGCTGTCATTGCATTTCTAGGTAGGGGACTCACACTCCACTTATTTTCTTCTTTCTTGATGGTCCTGGAATGTCTATTTCTGAAATGAAAGATTAAGTACCCGCCCCCCTCCCGGTTTAGTTACACATCTACAATTACAATTTTTACCATCACAATTAGTCCTGCTAAAAATTACTCAAGACTGAATCATAAAATCCTGTCGGCATCACACCCTACACCCTTTCACCAGACACATCTGGAAAAGAGGAAAACTGTTCAGTAAGATTTTACCTTACCCCTTCATTTTGAGACTAGGCACACCCATGAAAGCTTGTAAGCCAGCCAGTTCATGCCTTTATAGCTTCTCTGAGCTGCCATTTTGGATAGCTAATGTCCAAATCTCCATCAACCCTGGAGTCCTGGTGTGGCACTGTGGGTTAATGTGCCAGACTGCAAAGCCGTTGAACTACAAGGTTGGCAGTTCAAGCTCACCAGTTTCTCCTCGGAAACCCTATACAGGGTCGCTATGGGTTGGAACTGACTCAACGGCACTTAACAACAACATCAACCCTGTGCACTGAGGAAAACCTGAAAAATCTTTCATTCCTGTTGAACTGTTGAACAACTACATCCATAGGCAAAAGTCTAGTCAATCAAATTGTAGCAAATTGCATTTGCTCACGGTATCAAGCATCTTTATATTAATTTGGTGGGGCTTTGGTCAGGTCAACCTTAGCCATCAAAGCTTGGTCTAATCGGTACCAGCTGTAAGTTTGGGAGCTCAAGTGCCTTTTTGCACTTCAGGCCAGCTGTCTCCTTCACTCTCATCCCTAATCCCCAGGCCCTAGGTCAGTGCTCATGAGCTCAGGAGTTCAAATAACTCCCTAAATTTCATATTAGCCAGCCCTTCCTTTCTCTCTCATCTTATAGTCAATGGGTACCAATGGAACATGTCCAAACTCAGCCCATGTCTTCACTTCATTTTTTCTCGATTCTCAGGTAGTCACCAGCAAGCATACTAGATGGCTTGCTTGTTCCCTTTAACTTTCAGTCCTAGAAGGAAGTTTACTCTTATTGGCAGACTTTTCTTGCCTTGATATCTCCAATACAAACCGCTTACTCAAAATTCAAAGAGCCAAACTGTCCACTGTTTTCTTCCTGAATATCCTGTTACCCCAACAGGTCTGGGTTGATTTGCATGTCTTCTCAAATGTAAAAGTTCCAACTCTAAAGGTTCTGGTCAAATTCTGACTCCTCTTTTAGTAAATCCAATCAATTATAGGCTAAAGACAGGCTAGCAAGTCCTCCGTAATCATAATTTCCAACATTCTTTTACATTACACATGTAAGTCTATTTTACAATAATAGGCAGTAAAAACCAATATCCAAAAGGCAGTCAAACATATAAACCTTTTAAAATACTCATGTTCTATCTTTTCTTCTCTACTCTTGATTGACCCTATTCATATGCATATGGCCTTGGGCATCTAGCAGGGTGGCTCCATTAGGCCCTGGCCCCTTTCATCCATCCTTTCTAACCAGTGTGACATCTGCTTTAAGCAACCCCAGATGCTGCTTTTCTCCCCTCAGGTAAGTGATCATTTACATTCCTTTCAGACATTACAGGTAATAAAACCAAATTAACCCTCTAAAAGATTCCCTTCCCATACATTTTCATTCTTTTTCTTACAAAATCTCATGCTTCCATTAGTCTGGAGTCATTGCAATAAATCCTGCTCCTGATGCCAACTACAAAAACCAGGTGGGGACCATGTCTGACTTCCTCTGATTTCACTAGGGGAAAAGAAATTCAAATTCAAAATTAGTCCAAGACTGATTCCTGTGAAGTAGAGGTCAGAATGCCTCCACCCTACATTAGTGCATTTAAAATTAGTCAGACTTGAGAAACAACTTAGAAAACTCATCCTTGTGATTTTGTTTTTCTAGAACCCAATTCTTGGCTCCACATGACTTAGGTTGGGTTTTCTAGAGAAACAAAACGAGTGAAATATGTATGTGACAG
>NW_006408520.1:9440437-9451645 GCF_000296735.1 Chrysochloris asiatica
TCTACTCCCGTAAAGATTTACACCCTCGGAAACCCTGTACAGGGTCGCTATGGGTCGGAACCGACTTGACGGCACTTAACAACAACAACAACAACAACAAGGAAGACCAGTTAATACCACTATTATTCAAATTTACACAGCAGCTGCTAATGCCAGTGATAAAATTTTAGAATTCTATCAATGCCTTCAGTGTGAAATTTATTTTAATGCATAAATAATAACTAATGATTGGAATGTGAAAGTTGAAAACAAGGAGAAAGGACCAGCAGTTGAAACAACATAGTCTTGGTGGTAGAAACAATGCTGAAGACCCCATGAGAGAAGCAATGCTGGACATTGAATGAGAGAATTTTGTAACACAAACAATTTCTTCACAGCAAATCCCTTTTTCAACAAAATAAATGGCAACTATACACATGAATCTCACAAGATGGAATACACAAAAATCAAATTGACTACATCTGTGGGAAGAGATGAAGTAGAAGGTCAATATCATCTGCCACAACTAATCAGGAGCTCACTGTGGTATAGTTATATTATCATATTCGAGTTCAGACAGAAGCTAAAGAATATAAAAACAAGTCCACAAGAGCCAAAATATCACCTTGAGAATATCACACTTGAATTTAGAAAGCATATCAAGAATACATTTAGTGGGAACTTCCGGTTTGGGGACCGGAAGAGTAGAGACAGGTAGGAAAAGCTCCTAGGCTGAGGCGCAGAAAAAACAGAAGATTTCCCAGAGCAGCACCAGAGTTTTGGATGCCAAGCACCAGTTTCCTGCGTTCACCTGTGAAGAAATCTGATTGTGGAAGCAAAATATGGCAATTTCTGAATAGATTGGGACTACCAATTCCCTCCGGGTCCCTCGGCCAGGAATGAGATCAGAGGGCAGGGTGACAGCCAAGCAGATACGATGATACTGAGCTAAAAGTCATGGAGCTGCGTCTGGAAAAAAGAGGTGTGCCAGATTTTTTATTTTTCATCTTTCACTTCTCTTTCCTCCTCTCCCCAGTTGCACCCACACTGCGCAGCCCAGACACCTTCAGGCAGGCAGGAGTGCGCCCCCAAAAGGGTCAAGTGTTGTGCACACAGTTTTCCCACGGCACATGGTAGAGGTTCCTGGGAGCCCCGTTTATCCTGCAGGCTGCTTCTTATGACAACTGGCTCTGGGACCCAGCCCTAAAGTTGACATGGGTGGGACCCTTCATCCCTGTCTGCACAGAAAGGCTACTGGTTTTATTTTAGTTTTTGAGTGGTGGTGGTTCTTATCTCTGCTTTTATAAAGTTTCTGTTTTGGGTCCTTTCGGTGTCACTCTTTTCCTGGTGGTGGTAGTTTTCTCCCCCCTTACCCAAGAAGAGACAGCAATTGTGTGCATATAACCAAACTACAAGCATACTCCATAATATCCCACCATCTGGACAGCAGCCAACACCAGATGCTAGGCATTACAAATGAAAAGGGAAACCTATCTGGGATGCATAGATTGAGGCATGGTTTGAATGCGTAAAAGTGGGGAAAATATTAAGATGCTTGGCTGTCTTTTGAATCTTGATTTCCCTTATCTATTATTGTAAAATAGACACTTGAAAGAAAGAGAAAGGAATACCCAGAAACATGACCATAGAAAGCTTATAAGTCCGTCTTCAGCCTAAAACTGATTGGAATACCTAAACTGGGGTTAGAACTTGCCCAATGAAGGAGGCTTCCTGCAAAGCCTTTGCATTACATAAGACCATAGGTCCTGATCCCCATCCAGAATCTTCTGAGGTGGGATATTTCAACTTGAAAGGATAAGCAGACCAAACTGGAGCAGTTAGAAGAACAGAAGATACTTCTTGAAAGACCAGCAGGAAAAACCAAAACAATAATGGCAGTCTGACTGACTACTACAAGAATAAGCAAGTTGTTCCCCCAGGAGTCATCAACACAAGTGGTAAGGTCCCCTCAGGAAAACCCTCTTCCAAAACTAAAACTAAAGGGGAATACATGAGCAGGCATGTGGTCTTGTTGCTGACCACTAAGGGGAAGTGGAAGGAAAACCGCAATGAAGTTGTGAGCTAAGTCCAACTACATTTAATAGACTCCTGTTAACCTGGATTGAGACCTGGTTGGCCAGGAGTATGACCAGACCTGGAGACTCCTGGGCCCAGCAACAGAGACGTGGCCACAGAGGACTAGAGCAGAGTGTGAAATGTCCAGCTGATATGAAGTGAGGGGAGATGTAAAAGAACACCCATACTTGCAGATAGTACCCACTTGACTTAGCTTCAATGACTGGATGATCTGAACTCAACTACAGGGAGAAAGAAGAGGAAAAAAAGAGCAATCTGCTACAATATGATGAGCTTGACCTATGCCTGTGTATGTAGCAGGACAAAGGAGAACAAATCTTTATGAGGATCATTCCTATCACCTTGGTACACAGGATCGTCAAGGATGGGCAACTTAGACATTGGCTAATCAAAAAAGGGGAAGCTAAAAAAGGCAAGGAGTGACTGGCTTACAAGCTTTCAATAGGGAACCTAGTTCCAGAGGGTGTGGAGAAAGGTAGGGTCTTTGTTGAGTGGTTTCCAATCTGCCTGGATGGGGCTGATGAAAGGAGATGGGGATAAGACTCTTGTGGTTCAATAGTGAATGATTGTTATCAGGACTGACTGTGAGTGTTGGAAAGGTAAAGGTAGACATTTTGTAACAAAAGGAGGGAGTAGTTGATTTTGTAGTCCAGGAGCTGAGGTCCCTGGTACCATCATGAGAGAAAAGTGGAGTGTGGGACCCTATCCAGAGAAACATTGATGCCACAGATGGAGGCAGAGACGATATAGTCTAGAGATGGAATGGCTGGGGACTCTAGACTCAGAAGGGAGAAGGGCTGTTTGCTGACAACCGGGGGGCAGACATGTTGGGTGTACCCTTTGGGTGTTTGATGATGCATGTAGAGGATTGTAGTCATTACAATGAAATGAAATAAGATAGGATGAATGTAAAGCTAATGTTCTCCCATGTAAACTATCATGTAATTCACAATAAAAACTTAAAACACACACACACACACAAAATATAATAGATTTAATACACCAGACACTGATGACCAAAGACCAGAAGAGCTGTGGTATTGCATAAACAGCATCATATATGAAGAAAGCAACAGGTCATTAAGAATACAGAAAAAAAAAAAATAGATGTCAAAAGAGACTCTGAAACTTGCTCTTGAATGTAAGAAATGAAAATTTAAAAGCTAAAAAGAAAAATTCAAAGGACAGCTCAAGAAGACAAAGTTAAATATTATAATGACATGTGCAAAGACCTGAAGTCAAAAAAACAAAAGAGAAGGGAATGCTCATTATTCCTCAAGCTGAAAGAACTGAAGAAAAAATCCAAACCTTGGGCTTCAATACTGAAGGTTTCTATGAGCAAAATAGCAAACATTTCAGGAAGAATCAAAAGAAGATAGAAGGACTGCATAGGGTTACTGTAAAAAAGAAAAACCTGGTTGATACTCAACCATTTTAAGACATAGTGTGTCCAAGCTGCACTGAAGAGGCTAGTGATAAACTAAGCTCCATCAATTGATGGAATAAAGATTGAAATGTTTCCAGAAACTGAAACAAGACTAAAGACACTCAGCTGTCCATGCCAAGAAGTGCAACACAATCGTCTCAGACTGGGTTTTCTAGAGAAGCAAAATCAGTGAAACTTACATATATAAATATAAGCAGAAGTTTATATCAAGGAGATGGCTCACACAATCATAAAGGTTAAAGTGTCCCAACAGGTCAGATGAACCAAGATTTGCAGGTCAAATGTCAGGCAAGCAGGTATAGTCAGCATGTCTGGGAGTCAGGCAGGCAGACAAGCAGGCAGGCAAGTTCATCAGTCAGACAGGCAGATTTGGAAGGCAAAAAGGCAGTCAGGCAGGCAGGTAGGTAATGAAGTAGACCAGTGGTTCAAGGCCAAAGAACCAGAGATGAGAGGCAAAGATCCAGACCCAGCAGAAGGCAAGCAAGCAAGCTTTGCATGAGTGCAATATATTGGAGGCAGGCCACACCTCTGTGGACACACCCTTTCAAATAATTGACTCCTCCTAGCAGAATTCATCACAGAGTAAATTACATTTTATTAGATGTCATTATGAGAATAATTACATCTCACTTGCCACTGAGAATCCTGGCCCAGTCAAGGTGACATAAAACCTTAACATCACAATCCATACATTGTCAACTTGGCACCTGTCCATATCTCCTTAAACCACATACATAATTTCTAAAGACTATTGTAAAGTCATAGTTGTGCCTAACATGATACAACTAACTTGCCTACAACTGAAACACATTAACTCCATAATTGATATGTATGTATGTATATATATAATGTATGTACATTTCAGAAATATTTGATGCACATACATTATATATATACATACATACATATCAATTATAGTCCTGATTTCTGCATCTGGTCATATTTAGAACTACCTTCTTTCAGTAGCTATCCCATATTTCTTTTGTCTTCCACAAGCACCTTAGCTAGTGCTTTGAGTCTTCTGTACATTAAGGTGACTATGCCTACCTTGTTTTTGTCATTTAAGTGTTGCCATTTTGGCCTGATTAGAGTCCAATCAGCCCCTTTGTAGTTTGCTGTTATTGTTAAATGCCTTCTAGTTGATTCTGATCCATGGCAACCCTCTATAGGGTTCCGAGGAGTGGCTGGTGAGCTTGAACCATTGATCTTGCACTTTAAATCAACTTTGCAGTCTAGCACATTAACCCACAGTGCCACACCAAGAATCCCCAATGTAGTTGTTGTTGTTAAGTACCATCGAGTCGGGTCCGACCCATAGTGACCCTGTACAGGGTTTCCGAGGGTGTAAATCTTTACGGGAGTAGAAAGCCTCATCTTTCTCCCGCAGAGCGGCTGGTAGTTTCGAACCGCTGACCTTAAGGTTCGCAGCCCGATTCGTAACCACTACGCTACCAGAGCTCCCCATTGTAGTTAGGTGTCTTAATTTAATTAGGGCAGTTCCCACTGTAAAATCTGGTTAACATAAAATAGCAATCACAGCAGTCTTTGAGGAGGCTGAAGCTCTTTTCTAAATTTGTTGCTCACTGCTGTGGTCAAAGGCATGTTCCCTGAGCACTCCATGTGTGAGTTTATGGGTCTTTTGTGATAAATACACTCTAACAAGTCAATATTGCAAAACTTATGGATTCTTTTCTCTACAGAATATCAAAGTAGGTCTTTGTATTGTAGGCCATCATGCAATCCATGCTTCAGTGACCCAACCAAATAAACTATTAGATCTGGTCTTATACCAGGAAATGAAACACTGACTTAAAAATCTGTGCTTAGTGGGACCATATCAATAAACCCAGAATGATCCAACCTTATATTTTTTGTATCATTATCTCACATACTTAATAGTTATTTCCACACATAATATCTAGGTTTCTGTTTACACATATTAGAAAACTCAAGCAGTTCTTTTGGAATGTAGAGTATTTCTTCCTAATTCACAATTTGTACTTTACCTTTTGGGACTCACTGAGACTTAAGTCTAATTATAGATCTATCAATCTGAAAGCAATAATTGTTATGTATTGTGCTGGGCAGGTTTCCCCTAGCTTTCAAATGAAGACAGACTAGAAAGAATAAGCAGACTAGATTATTTAGTCACTGAAAACTTTATGAAACCTTACTGTCAGCACAAGAATATTGAAAATGGAGACATGATGAAGATCATCAGAAATACTGTCAGATATTGTGCCAGAAGACGAACCCCTCAGGCTGGAAGGCACTCAAAATACGACTGGGAAAATGTTCCCTCCTTAAAGAAGACTTCTCTGTGATGGCGTGAATGGAGTAAAGCCTACAGGATCTTCATTTGCAGAACTCAAAATGACGACAAACAGCTATAAACATCAATTAATAAAAACAACATGGAATGTAAGATACATGAATCTAGGAAAATCGGAAATTGTCAAAAATTAAATGAAATACATAAACATTGATATCCTAGGAATTTTGAGCTGAAATGGAATTTTATTGACTATTTAGAATCTGATAATCACATGATTTGCTATACCAGGAATGAAAAATTGAAGAGGAATAGCATCAGATTCATATCAAGATCTGACTTGAAGTAAAACACTGTCTGTGATAGGATAGTATGTATATTCCAACAAGGAAAAGTAGTTAATACCATTATTATTCAAATTTACACACCAACCACTAAAGCCAATGATGATGAAACTGAAGAATTCTACCAACTTCTTCAGCCTGAAAGTGATCTAACATGCAATCAGGATTTGTTGATAATTACTGGCGATTGGAATGCAAAGGTTGCAAACAAAGAGGAAAGTTCAGTAGTTGGAAAATATGGCTAGGATGATAGAAATGATGCTGGATATCACATGATAAAATTTTATAAGAACAATGATTTCTTCATTGCAAATACATTTTTTAAACAACATAAAAGATGATTATACACATGAACTCACCAGATGTAATACACAGAAATCAAATTTGCTACATCTGTGGGAAGAGACAGTGGAAAAACTCCGTATCATCAGCCAAAACAAGGCAGGGGAAGATGGTGGAACAGACCATGAATTGCTCATATATGTAAGTTCTGGTTGAAGCTGAAGAAAATTAAAGCAAGTCCATGAGAGCCAAAATATGATCTTGAACATATCTTACCTGAATTTAGGGATCATCTAAAGAACAGATTTGTTGCATTAGACACCAAAGACCGAAGACCAGAGGAGTTGTGGGATGATAATCAAGAACATCATACTGGAAGAAAGCAAAAGGTAATTAAGAAGACAAGAAAGAAGGAAAAAACCAAAATGAATGTCAGAAGATACTCTGAAACTTGCTCTCCAGCGTAGAGATGCTAAAACAAATGGAAGAAATGAGGAGGTAAAAGAACTGAATAGAAATTTTCAAAGACCAGCTACAGAAGACAAAATCCCTTCAGGAGGGAAGAGTGGTTGGAAATAGTGATTTGACAGAATTTATGGGCTCAGTGTCAACAGCTTCCTGACTATCTGCCCTTTTGTCACAATTCTACATTTTAGGATCTCATTTCGTCCCTATCAATGCCCTGACTTTAACTTCAGATACTATTCAGGACTGAAATTCTGTTGTGTTGTAACTCACACACTCTTACAATAAGATTGGGTTTGGTTTTGGAAATATCAGCTCATTTACTACAAGAAATAAGGTTGTCTTTCAGGTCATGAGTGAAATCTTTGAGGTCTGTTATGTGTTGCTTGTGCTATAACTCTGAAGACCTGAGCTTGACTAGTTGGGCTATTGTCAGTCGGACCAACTGAACATTTCCCCTATACTTCTTATCCTGACAAAATTGCAGGAAATTAGTAAATGCACGATCACCAGAAGTCTCATTTGTTACGAATGCTTGATCTACGGGTGATGTTATTTTTCATAGGAACATTGTGATGCCATGCCACAGATTAGCAGGAACCCTCTTGACTAACAGAAGCATAGTTATCAGTGCTATTAAAACTAGTCAGACTTGAAAGCCAATTTAGAAAATCCATCCCTAAAATTTTATTTCCATAGCATCAATCTTGGGACAAAATGCTTTAGGCTGGGTTCTCTAGAAAATCAAAAGCAATGAAACTTATATGTGTAAAGAGAAGTTTATATCCAGTGAATGACTCACAGAGTTATAAATGTGGGAGAGTCCCAAGTCAGGTCAGATGAACTAAGATCAATAGGTCAGAAGGCAGAAAGACAGGCAGGCAGGCAGGCAGGCAGGCCGGCCCACTGGCTAATGTCCAAAGAACCAGAGGTCTGAGGACGAGCCAGATGCAAGACCCAGGCCCAGCAAAGAGGAAACAAGCTTTGCCTTAGTGACTGATATATTGGAAGCAGGCCACACCCTGGGGAAACATTCTTTCAATTGATTGCTCATAGCAGAATTCATCATAGCATTAAATACATTGTATTAGATCTCATTATGGGGATAACTATATCTCAATTGCCAAACCACTGAGAATCTGGGTCAAGTAAAGTTGATACAGAACTTTAACTATCACAGCCACTAAGCTACCCACAGGTCCATATTTGTGTCCATTCCAAAGAAAGGTTGCCAAACAGAATGCAGAAATCATCAAACAACATCAGTATCATATGCAAGAAAAATTTTGCTGAAAAAAAATGAAAGAAAGCGTAGTGCTTATGAATCAGGCTGTTAACCTCAAGGTCGGCAATTTGGAACTACCAGCTGTTCCAAGGAAGAAAGATGAGGCTTTCTGCTCCTTTTCTGCCTCGGAAACCCTGTGCAGGGTCACTGTGAGTCGGAATCAACTCCATGGTACTTAACAACAACAACAACAACAGCAATATAACAACAGGTAGCTGCCAGAAATTCAAGCTATCACTTTGAGAACTAAGGTGTGTTTGGCCTGAACTTTGGTATTTTCAATTACTACATATGCATGTGAAAATTGCTCAACAAATAAAGAAAACCATAGAAAAACTGCTGCATTTGAGTCATGTTTGAAAAGTACATTGAAAGAACTATAGACTGCCAGAACAAACACATCTGTACTGGAATAAGTACAACCAGAATACTCCTTAGAAACCAGAATGGCAACGCTTCATCTCTTGTACTTCATCTCTTGTACTTTGCACATGTTGACAGAGGGAACAGAACCTGAAGAAGGGTACCATGATTGGTAAAATGGAGGATCGACAAAAAAACAGGAAGATTCTAATGAGAAGGACTGACAAAGTGACAGCAACAGTAAGCTCAAACATAATAATTGTGAGGATGGCACAGGACTGGGCAGTGTTTCCGTTTGTTGTGCATAGTGTCAGAACTGACTTGAACACACTTCTCAGCAAGGCTGATTTCTCACATGTGATCAAACTAGAAATGGCAGAGCAGTTACATCAATCCCATATTCACTTCAATATCAGCACTGCAAGTATATAACGATCATGGTTTTATTTTGTGTTTTGAAGTATGAGTTGGGGGGGGGGAAACAAAATCTTTATCATTCTTTTTTGTTGTTGTTATATAAATATATGTTGAACACCAATATGTCCCAGGCACCAAACCTACAGCTGTGGAAAGGATATCATCTCTGCCTCAAGAAGTTCACTGTGTAGTGGAAGACATAATGAGTAGGTTGCCATTCCCCTTTTTAAACTCTTGGGAGCTGTGACAGTGGCAAGTACTATGTGTCAAGGGAGCACATGGCAAGGGATACTAGTCTGTAATTGAGGGCACCCGGGAGGATGTCTCAGAGGGAGTAACTTAATTTTGTCAACTGGAATTGAGAATGTTATTCAAGCCAATGAGAGTGATGTTCTGGGAAAAAAGATATTACAGGTGCAAAGATCTTTATGTGAGAAACAATCGGGTACTTTTGGAAGCCCAATGTATGTGTGACCTGTATGTGCAGTGGGAATGATGAGAAATGACACTTGAGAGCTATGTGGGGTCACAGCAAGAAGTCTTTTGAGCACTGAAGCATTTTAGAACAGGAAGCACAAAGTCAGAATTGTGTCACAATCAATAAGCACAGGCTTCTCAGCTTGGGGAGTCTTCACTATTAATCTTCCTGGGTTCTGGGCACCTTTATATGCAGATCACAAACTCTTTTTCTACATATCAATCCATGAGAAAATGATTCCAGTTATTCCAATCTATTTGAAACAGAATGATTATTACAAGTTGGTTCACTGAAAACAGGATTAGAAACATGGGGGCAGGGACAGGAGTCTAGGAATGTTCCAATACAGCAGAAGTGCCCCTTCATGCACTCATTAGAGAACACACTGTTCACCCAATCACACCTTGATGCCAATAATCCAGGGCTGAGTCTTACTCTGCAGGAGGACCACTGACTAGAAGGACATCTTCACATTTCAAAGCTGGCTTCACCTAGTTTCTTCTAGATGGTTGTTGTTATTAACTGATGCTCCATCAACTACGGCTCCCATTCATGGCAGAGAAGCAATGGTCCATGGGCTTTTCAAGGCTGTGAATTTTCAGAAGCAGATTGTCAGGTCTGTCTCAGAAACATTACTGGGTGTGTTCAAACCACCAACTTTTCAGCTGATAATAGCATGCTTAACTGTTTGTGCCATTCCAAGACTCTGGGAGAACACCTAAAATACACTTGTTTTTTTCAGACTACATAAATTCCTAATTGAACTTATTCAAGATAATCTCCCTCCATGCCCTTCCTGGCTTACCTCTTCCCAAGATCACATTCTTTGACATTGTATTCACTTGGGGCTTAATACCAAGGGGTCTTCAAAAATTTGTGAAACAAATGAAATATAAAGATAATGGACTTCTTCTATGAACTGTTGGAAGCACCCTCACATTGTTATCCATGCACTAGGTTCACACACTTGGCAAGGAGCAGATGTCATGGCACATTTTTTAAACGTCATTAATACACTATTTTGAAACTCCAGAAGTGTAACATCTAGCGTGCATAAAGTGCTATAACAGTGCAGAAATGCAACATTAATGCCAAATAATATTATTTTAAATAAAGATAATTTGCTTTCCATGTTGCATGTTCTATCATTTAATGAGCAGCCAGAATTGATTCACTAAGTGTCATGCTAGGGACTTAAAAAACAAACAAATCAATAGATTTCCTAACAGGCAAACTTTACTCATAGGTAGAATTCATTTGTTTATTAAATATGACTGAATTATTAATTTGTGAATTATTTATAAATGTTTATTTATAAGTGTATCAAGAAGGAAAGTATTTATTTTCTTACAGCTGTTTTAAATGTGAGGTTAAAATACTAAAATAATTTCTCAAGAAAATTCCTAAGGGATACAGTGGGGTATAGTGGACGAAGTAGATTCAATGAAACAGCATGCCTTCTCTGTTTCATTTATCTATGATTCTCCCAGCACTTAAAACAGTTCCTAGCTTCTAGTAGATGCTTGCTGTTGTTGTTAAGTGCTGTGTAGGCAGGTCCGACTCAGAGTGACCCTTTTTGTGTTTCCAAGGAACAGCTGATAGTTTGGGACTGCTGACCTCGTGGTTGGCTGTCCAGTGTTTGCCCTGCAGTAATAGATGCTTGCTGTTATTGTTGGTAAGGTAAGTGCTGCCAAGTAAGTTCTGTCTCATAGCGACCTTGTACAGGGTTTCAAGGAGCAACTGGTAGGTTTGAACTGCCAACCTTGTGGTTCCTAGTCA
>NW_006408520.1:9455040-9470110 GCF_000296735.1 Chrysochloris asiatica
TTGGCCTATGTTCAGGTTCCTTACGAGAACAATGATGTGTTCATAAATACTCATTCTGCACAATGTTGTCCATAGCTTGTCATGATCCACACAATGGAAAGCCTTTGTGTAGTCAATAAAGCACAGGTAAACATCCTTCTGATATTCTCTGCTTTCAGCTAAGATCCATCTGACATCAGCAATGATATCCTCTGTTTCACATCCTCTTCTCAATCTGGCTTTTACTTTTGCAAATGTATGGTTGCAGCCTTTATTGTATTGTTGTTAGCAAAATTTTCCTAAGAACAAGATGCTTATTGATTATATATTCAATAAATACATTAATTATTATTTTTCCAGTTGTCTTTCATATCCAAGATATAAGATACCTTGATTTTAATGGTCTAATGTGAGTTACTTAAGCCCTTTAATTGTGCTTATATATAAATGTTTATTAATTCACTCGGTAAAATAGTAAAAAGCTCTTCTGTTTTCTTTGGACTTCACACATCACAATGCTGTGTACAGCGCAAATGCTCAAAAAATGCTGATGTTTATACAAGTTATAATATAGTTTATCTCTTTTGTTTATGCTTGTTGGAGGATTAAATCAGATGATTTGTGCAAATAGCAGAGCTAGTCTATTTAAAAAGTCCTCAACAAATTAACCATAGTAAGTCTTAGTGTAAAGGAAATACATTTTGAAATTAGACATCTATGACTTTAGACTCTTACTAACTGTATGATCTTGGTCAAACTACATATAAGCTCTCTGTATTCATAGAAAGTTAACATTTCCTCGTGATTTCTTGCAAAAAAATTGTTTTATGCTGTAAGCATGATTGTGATAATTTATGAAAATATTTTAATATAGTGAGTATTGCATAACAAGTACTCAGTAGGAGATGATTTTATTGTTAGACATTGAGTATTAAAAGACCATGCTAGACAATGAGTGGATGGTGGGAAAATAAGAAGTTTAAAAAATGAACACACCAGTTTTTATTTACTGATAAATTCAGAAAATCATATAAAATTATGGTGGCTTGGAAATTCGAGCTGCTGTAACAAATAAGTGCCAAATACTAGTGACTAAACCAGGTTTAAAAGTAGTGCACATTCCACTGAATAAAGTCATTTATTCTGGATGGTAAAAAAAGGGCTAGGTAGAACTCTTGGCAACAACTTGACACTATGAAAAGGGAAGAAAAAATTTGATTAGTGTCTTAGCTATATCTATCACAGAGACAATACTAAACAGAATAACAAAATAAAATGATCTCTGGATGTAGAAAAAATGTGTATTGCAGTCTGGGTGTAAACCCAGCCATTCTTGAGACTCCAAATGGGAGCTCTAGAGTTCTGGGTGACTTTTAAATTATCTCTCCATTGACTATTCAACAGTAGAAAATCTTATTGGGTGGTAGAGTCTGAAAAGAAATCAGAATAATGTGGCATTTACATATTATTTCAATAGTGTGATTAATATGGATTTTAGAGTAATAGCTTCACACAATGATTTAAATTTCTGGCTGAAGAACTGTGACATGGTTCTGCTTATACCTGATAGTATGAGGCTATAAATGAGGGAGAACATAATTCCTTGGGGTAGTCATTCTTCAATCATAAATATGCATCTCCTATGTATGATAAGTCTGACCTTATAAAGAATGATTGAGTTTTCTGATTTTTATTACTTTGTTTGACAGAAGATCATTAAAATTAAGTTACTATTCACTAACAATCATTTAGTTTTTGAGAAGACCTTTTCCAAAAATTAGCTAAAGCTTTTCCAGAAATTACCTAGTTCAGCACAACTGTTGCACAATTTGCTATTACACAGTTAACATAGTCCAAATCCTAACAATGAGAAGGCCATTTATTGTGCTGCAACATACAGCACAAAGAAATGTAAGAAACCTTCCAGACTGTGACATCATCTCCTAAGAAAGAATTAATAAACCTAACCAAATGACTTATGGCTGACTCCAGACCAGAAAAAAAAAAACAAGAAAAAGAAAAAAGAGTAAAAAGCTATCCAAAGAGAAATATGCACTGACCAGTACTAAGTTAGCTGTGAGCCAACTCTTCCATATTAAAAGGAGTCAATACAAAATGCTTTGCTAAATGACTTTGCTAGACTTGAGTTCAATTTGAAAATAAATGATTCTATTAGTTTTGTATTAAAATTTTTTATTCATATAACTAAGGGGCTGATTTTATTATTCTAAGATTACATTTCTAAAGTACCTAAGAATATAGAGTTGTTTATTTTTTAATACATGAGAAGTGATGGAATAACATAGGTGGTGTATATTGCTTTATGACTGAAATTTTCTTTGCTTATATTCTTTAAAATGATGATTTTTGCAGTTAATTATATAAAGAATATGTCTATGACTTCATCAGCAAATACTAAGATTCAGAGAAAATGATCCTGGAAGAAAACATGGTATTGTGGTGTGCTACTTTGACTTTCAAAACATTTTCTTATTTAATGGCAGGGTTTTATTAAAATAGACAATATTAATTCTACTTTTAAAGCTATTTAAATACTCCATAAATGTTTTATTAAAAATGCTAGCACTATACCAATAAAGGAATCCTGGTATAATGCTATAGGATAAACACTGAGCCGTTAGCCGCAAGCTTGGCTGTTCGAATCCACCAGCCGCTCCTTGGAAACCCTATACAAGGTCACTATGAGTTAGAACTGACTCGATAACACTTAACAATAACAACAACAATATTCCAATAAAACTCATTGCCATTGAGTCTATTTTTACTCATAATGACTCTGTTATACAAAGTAGAACTACCTCAGAGGATTTCTAAGGTTATATACTGTGGATAAATGCACTGGACTGCAAGGTAGTCTTGAACCACAAAGTTGGTGGTTCAATCTCAACAGCCGCTCCTAGGAAATCCTATACAGGATCACTGAGTGGGACCCAACTCCATGGCACTTAACATCAACAACTACAGTAACTTCATGGGAGTCCTGGGGTGGCACTGTGGGTTAATGCGCTGGACTGCAGCATCAGTTTGAACCACAAGGTCCATGGTTCAAGCTCACCACTCTTTGGAATCCCTTTACCAGGTTGCTATGAGTCAAAACTGACTCAACACTGCACAACAAAAGCAACAGTAATAGGGGAAACAAAACAAACAAAAATGATCCTCAACTTCAATAGAACTGTAACCAGTAATTTAATTCCAAGAGAACCAAACATACAAAATACTATAACTAAGGACCAAAAAATAAGTGTAATACAAAGACGAGTACAATAGTTTCATGGCTATGACAGTTTATAGTAGTGACTTTCCCAATTGCTTTTCCATGAGAGGTAGAAAGGTTCAATGGGAAATGGATTAGCTTCTGAGACTGGAGGCAAACTTTGGACAAATCATTTAGATACTTTCCATAACCTGAAAGACAAATCACTTAGATACAAACCCTCCATAAACTTTCCCTCCAATCTCTTTTTATGAGTGTTGGTGCGATGCTGTAGGATATGCACTGAACTGTTATCTACAAAGTCATTGGTTTAACCCCCGCCCCCAACTACTCTAAAGAAATACTATACAGGGTCACTTTGAGTTGGAACTGATTTGATGGTACTTAGCAACAGCAACATGCTCTGTTACACTTCAGCATTCAGAGCATTATTTTAGGTGCAAGGATGCCTAGTTCAACCTAAAGTTGAACCATCAGTCTCAGGTTTCTCTGAGACTCAGCAATCATGGTCCGGAAATGAAATGGAAGAAACATCCATCAGTTGGTGAAAAAGTCATCACTGAAGCAAGGCCTTTTAAGAGCAGGTGACACTCCAAGCTCAACTTCAGCAGAGTTGCAGTAGCATGGTGACAATAGTATAATGGACTGCCAGTTCCATATTTTATTCTGTAGTTTGGATTCAAGAGAGATCTTTAAGATCAGAGGAAACTATTCATTACTTGAGAATAGATGAGACTTTACAGGGCTGATTGATTGCTTTACATGCCTTCTCATTGCCTTTTACACACAGTTATAAAGTAACAGTTTTCCTACATGTTACTAGTATGCCTGTCAACCAGGTTCCAACCAATCAAGAACTATTTTAAAAAACGAGTCTGAGAAGAACCACTGAAGTAATATAAAATTTCTCTGATATGGTACAATATACTGATATGACTTCCTATTTGCCAAATGCATTATCCTGTCAGAGCCAAGAGAATTAAAGAAATAAATTGTTATTCTACTATAAAATTCATCTTGAAGTAATTCACGTTGTCATACATAAGCAATTTCTAGGCCTCACTCCAAAATCAATAATGAATTTTTGAGATAAAGACTATGCTTACATCTCCCCCACTCTCGCCCCTTCAATAGGTTTCAAGAAGCTGAAGCAAATCGATGGAATGAAAACTACACATCTTTAGCACTTATTGTCCCTGCTGGCACAAAGTCCTTGCCCAATTCTGAAATGAAAGGAATTTTGCAGTCGAAAGAAAATCTGCAAAATGTCAGGGAGCTCAACATTTTCCTCTACAGCATGACAAAACCAAAAAACTAAACCCACTGCTATTGAGTCCTTGGTCCAATCACAGACACTCTTCGTGATAATCAACTATCAGCATTTCAAAGATTCTTTCTGTTACACAAAAAGACCTTGTATCCTTTTCAAGGTTTATCACAGCAGGAGCCTGAAATTATAGGATGAAAGCCTGGCATTTCAGTCAAGCAACTTCCTCTTGCTCCCTAGATAATAGAATGAAAGGTGAGTGATAAATGAATGAATTAATCCCCAGTGGTTACATAAATGAATAAAGAAACCATTTATCAAGTCTCAACACCTCTTTGTTTTTAACCTGTGCCTATGTAAGCAAATTGGAGTCCTGGGGTGGTGCTGCAGGTTAATACACAGGACTGCAAGGTCTTTTGAAATGCAAGGTTAGTAGTTCCACTAGTCACTCCTTGGAAACCTTATACAGGGTCCCTGTGAGTTGAAATCAACTCTATGGTACTTAACAACCACATGTAAGCAAATTAAAAAGAAATTTAGAACTCTGTCCCAAAGACACTGCTGAACCAACAGTACATATGTGCATATAATTCTAAAATCCTAACTAATCACGACAACTACTCATATATTCATTAGGCACCTATATGGCTGTTGTTGTTGTTAAGTGCTGTTGAATTGATTTCGACCCCTAGCGACCCTGTACAGGGTTTCCACGGCGCAGCTGGTGAGCTTGAACCATCGACCTTGCAGTTCAAACAACTTTACAGTCTGACGTATTAGCCCACAACACCACACCAGGACTCCTATATTGATTAGGTACAATTATTAATAGATTCCATAGAAATATAATAACAACATTAATCTCAACCTCTAGATAAAATTTAAATCTCCC
Source organism: Chrysochloris asiatica (assembly GCF_000296735.1). Lineage (NCBI taxonomy): Eukaryota > Metazoa > Chordata > Mammalia > Afrosoricida > Chrysochloridae > Chrysochloris > Chrysochloris asiatica. The sequence continues at coordinate 9,460,417 of NW_006408520.1, forward strand.
AAAAATATTTTCAGTTCATACTAGGATATGTTAGATCTTTAACTATTTTTTAATGTCATCACTATAAAAATTTATGCCAGTCTATTTCAGCTCACTAAAGGCTAGGATATTGATCTCTATTCATCCCATTTCATTTTGATGACTTACAGTTTTTCTAGACAAACATCTAGACAGATGTTAGCAGTTGTTTCTTCTCATTTTGGTTCATCCATTGCAAGTACATTTTTTCAACAAACATTAATGGTGACTATACATGTAGACCTCACAAGATGGAATACATAGGAATCAAATTGACTACATCTGTGGGAAGAGAGGATGGACAAGGCTCTATAATGTCAATCAAAATGAGGCCAAGTGCAGACTGTGGAACAGACCATCAATTACTCTGATACAAGTTCAGGTTGAAGCTGAATAAAATTAAAATAAATCCACAAGAGCCAAAATACAACCCTAAGTATACTCCACATGACTTTAGAGAAAATTTCAAGAAGAGACTTAATACATTAGACAATAATGACCAAAGAATAGAAGAGTTGCAGAACGGCATCAAAAACATTATATATAAAGCAAGCAAAGGATCACTAAAATAGACAGGAAAGAAAGAGAATACCAAAATCAATGTCAGAAGAGACTGAAACTTGCTCTTGAATGAAGAGAAGCAAAAGTAACTGATGTGAAAGACTTGAACAGAACATGTCAAAGGGAAACTTGAGAAGACAAAGTCAAGTGTTATAATGAAATGTAGTTAGAAACCCAAAATGGAAGAACACATTTAGAAATTCAAACCCAATTCAGAAGAGAACATGGAGTGAATGATATCATTGCTGATGGCAAGTGCATCTTAACTGAAAGCAGAGAATACCAGAAAGATGTTTACTTGTACTTTATTGATTTTGAAAAGGTATTAAACTCTGTGAATCATAACAAATTATGGATAACATTGCAAAGAACAGGTATTCTAGAATATTTCATTGTGCTCATGAGAAAACTATATGTAGACCAAGCGACAGTTGTACAAATAGAACAAAGGGATACTGAATGGTTTAAAAATCACAAACGGTGTGTGTCAGTGTGTATCCTTACCTAATCTGTATGCTGAACAAATAATCAGAGAAGCTGGATTGTATGAAGAAGAACATGGCATAGTATTGGAGGAAGATTCATAAACAACCTTCAATATACAGATGATAAGATCTTGCATGCTGAAAGGAAAAAGGGCTTAAACCACTTGCCTATAAATAATAAAGACTACAGCTTTCAGTATGGATTGCACTTAGATGCAAAGAAAATGAAAATCTTTATACCTGGACCAATCAACCAATCAACATCACGATGAATGGAGAAAAGATTGAAGTTGTCTAAGACTTCATTTTGCTTGGATCCACAATCAATTTTCATGGCAGTTGTTGTTGTTTTTAAGTGCTGTTGAGTTGGTTCCAACTCATAGTGACACTAGATAGCGATTCAAAGAAGTGCCTGGTAAGTTTGAAATCCCAATTTTGTGCTTGCTTCTACTAGGTCACACCAAGTTGTCAAGGACTTCATTTTGCTTAGAAATGAAACATAACAAAGATCGTGAGGATGTCTCAGGAGTGGGCAGTGTTTCATTTTGTTGTGGATAGGTTCTCTATGAGTCTGAACCAACTCGACAGCCCCTAACAACAACAGTTCATAAAACCTTTTTCTTATTTGTCTTTGTAATCTTCTGAGGTTAGGGCAAGGTGTTGGCAGAGAAACAGAGGCTCAGATTCTTTCTAAATAAGTTTACTGGGAGAACCAGTATACAGACTAAGTTCAATATTTAATTCATTTACTGAAATGTTAATATAAGACTAGCTGTTTTTTAGGTTGTTACCTCATGCTGCTCTGGTAGCGTAGTGGTTATGAATCGGGCTGCGAACCTAAAGGTCAGCGGTTCGAAACTACCAGCTGCTCCGCGGGAGAAAGATGAGGCTTTCTACTCCCGTAAGGATTTATACCCTCGGAAACCCTGTACAGGGTCGCTATGGGTCGGAACCAACTCGACGGCACGTAACAACAACCTCATGCTGCATATCAGAAAAACATGGGAGGATTTTAAAGATTTCCCAGACACTGGCCATATCCCTAGAGTTCAGAATTAACATTTTAAAGTGGTTCCCAAGAATCTTGTGTGTATTAAGATTGAGAAGCACTGTACAATTAAAAAAAAATTTTTACTCATGCAAGAAACCAGAAGCCCTAAGGCACTGTAAAACCAAAACTGGACTTCTAACCACAAAATTGACAGTTCAAACACACCTACCACTCTTGGGGAAAAAATGAGATTTTCTGCTCCTGTAAAAACGTTCAGCCCTGGAATCCCTACACAGGGTTGAGATGAGTTGAAAACAACTCGATGGCAGTGAGTATGGTTTTTTGGTTTATTCAAGAAATATTTATTGAATGCATTCTATGAGTTAAACATTGTTCTAATTGCTGAGTTTATAGCAGTAAACACTGCAAAAATCTTTCATGGTATTTATATCTGCTGACAGAGCAAAAAAAATAAACAACACAAATAAGCAAAATATATACAGAATGTTGCTGTTAAGTGCTATTGAGTCAGTTTTGACTCATAGTGACCCAGTATAGGGTTTCAGAGGAGTGGCTGGTGAGTTTGAACCGCTGACCTTGCTGTTCAAACCTACCTCACGTTTGAGTGTTTATCTGGCAGCGCAACATCAAGACTACCAAATATCTGCATACAGTGTGGTAGTAAGTTAAATGGAAAAATGAGACATAGGAAGAAGAAAGGATTTTGAAATTTCAAACAGGGTAGCATTTGAACAAATAACTGATAGAGATGAGAGAGTGAACTATAATATTTTTAATAGAATTTTATGGACAGAAAGAAAAACGAAAAATCTTTGATGTGAGAATGTGCCTGGAATACTTCATGAACATTAAGTAGGCAGTTGGAAGGAAAGAGTAATAGATGGAATAAGAAGTGGGGCGGGGGTGAGCTGGGGGGAGTAGACCACGTGGCACCTTGTGGTTCATTGTAAGGAGTTCAGAGTTTAGATAAGAGAAGTGGAAGACCAATGGACTATTTTAACAAATTAGTAATGTGACCTGATTGCATTTTTCAAAGGATAGCTGTAAAGAGAACAGATTACAAGCTGGCAAAGATAGAAATCTGAAGACCAATAGGAGGCCATTGGAATGATTCATGTGAGAGATATTGATTATTTTAGATCACAGTAATAACAATAAAAGTAATAAGGCATAACTGGGCTCTGGATTTATTTTGAAGGTAGAACAAATAAAAATGATAATTTGGATACATGATGGTGTAAAAAATGTCTTTGGGATGGTTTCTGATCTCCTCTGACCTCACAAGGAAAGAGAATCAAAGCCATCCATCCATGGTGAATCCCTGTGAGACTGAGGTCAGGCATGCCTCCATCCTCTTTCCTTTTTTACCAGTTATGACACCAACATGCCCTTTTACAGTATGTTTTACTTCTCAGCTGGGGTTGATATTTCATTGCAATGGCCACACAGAGTTCACAGACCATACTCACAGCTACAGATTTTATTTGTGAGATTGTTGTTGTTGTTAAGTACCGTGGAATCAGTTCCAACTCATAGTGACACTGCACAGGGTTTCCGAGGCTGTAAAACTTTATGGGAACAGAAAGCTTCATCTTTCTCCCATGGAACAGTTGATAGTTACAGGTTACAATTCAGGATCAGAAATGCTCAAGATATAGATCTATGGTAAAGACAGCCTCTTCCCAGCCATGCTCCAAAGCAGGCTTCTTTCTTGTCTTTGGCATCACAACCACTTTGCTCCTCAGCCTGTACCATGCTCCGTCAATATTACGAAGCTATTTTAGCACTGGTGATAAATGACCAAAGGGCATGCTAGTCTGCCATAAGCCTCAGCCCAAAGGTGCTCAGCTCTAGCTCCATGTGTCAGCAAACAGTTTCCTCAATTAAGTGTCTGGCGGCACCCCACTCCTCAATTTAGCCTCCTGACTGATGGCACTCAGCTGTACTTGCCCTGGGGGTCAGGAAGCCCACCACTCTGTCTTGTGCTTTGGTATTTGGCTCTGCTACTGTCACCCTTCTGGTATCGCAGTCCTCTGTCTCTTGGATTGAGGAGGTTCAGAGCACAGGGATTTGGAGGTTCAAAGGAAAAGGATGCACTCAACTCCTGGCTTTTTTTTTTTTTTTTTTTCCTGGATGGCAGTGATAGCCACATTCCTGCTTCTGAGATGGTTCAGTTTAAACCCACATTAGAATTTCCAGTTTTTACAATCACAATTAACCTGAGGTAGGCTAAAATATATCAAGAAGAATAAAAACAGCTAAAAACATGACTAACATTTTTGCTAATGAAACTAAACATCAAGCTGTCCCACACAAAAACCTTGGGCTTCAAGAACAACCCAAAGAACCCAACTTGCATCCTTAAATACTATGTTTTCCCCTGTCACCTTATGAAATCTTGAAGTTGTCTTTCAGAACCCTCTGTGGTCAAGACCAGCTTGAACCTGAACCAGAACATGCACAGAATCTCCAAACCTGACAAATTCCAGGAAGGGACACTGTTAAATCCAAACTGGGAAAATTCCAGAAAGAATCACCCAGTTTCTTTGATTCACTTTTGCTGATTATAGCAAAAAGCATAACTGAACTGTTTGAAATTTGCTCAGAGAGATGTGAACTGTGTCTCCCCTTGCAAGACACTTTTGCTTTCACAAACAAATCCTTTGCCTATGTGAAAGTTTGATCTCTTGCTTTGCTATTTTTACTTAACAGAAAAAAAACAAAAAACTGTAACATTTTCTTGGCAAACAAGCCAGGAGATTTGCATTTTTGAACTTGAGGAGTCCTTGATAGCCACACTGCCTTAACCGGAAGCAGTCTCCAGCTGCCTCAGACAGTTGAGTACTTGCCAGAACCAGTTGTCTTGTGTCTCTCCAAGTGGTAAGGAAGCTCCCCGCAACGTCCATGAGTGTGCTGATTTCAGATCCACTTTTCATGCTCACAACTTCTTATTTCCTTTTCTTTCGTTTTTCTTATCTTTTCCCATTTAACTTTTAGCCTTTGGGGTTTGAGTCCCCACTTGCTGTAAATGGTGTCTTTAGTACACTTCAGATGACAAAGTGGTCGATGCCAAACTGGAAGAGGTGCCCTCTGGATAGGCCACACAGGAGTTTCCCAAACTGGGTGCCTCAGTTTTCAGGAACTTGGTAAAGTGTAAGGAGTCCCACTCCCTGAAATCCATTTTTAACACTTGTTAAGGTGTGAGAGGTTCACTTTTACTGTAGGGGTTCACTTGTCTTTCACTGTAGGACTTCCATTCCCCATCTATTGTTTTTGCTAGAGGAAGGTGAATGGGGATGTCCTTTTAATACTAAAATCTCTTCCTCCTTCACTCTGGAGGCTTAGATCTGCATCCTGGAGTTATACCTTTCTACCAAGGAATTGGCCTGGGAAATTTCTTTTCTATTGCAAGGCTTGTCTGATTGTCGAGACTTCCATTCTAAGTTCTATCCACTCGTTGGATATCTTCTGTGTTTTACTTTATTCTTCAGAACAGGAGTCTTAGAGACCCTAAACTGGTCAAAGAGTTGGTTCCCAGATTTTATTCAGTCTATAAAACTCAGTGTCTAGAAGTTGTCACTTAGGTAGTGTGAGAAGACACCCTGATGGGGCTCTACTCCTTATGTACAACAGGACAGACAGAAGTACAAGAGTACAAGAATGCTTGCAAGAAATGTTCCCTTTAGGCAGTCGTAGACTGGCTAAAATAGTTTATAACACTTGCTCAAGCAAAGCAGAGGCCAAGTGGCCACATTGCTAAGAGGACAAAGACAATAATGAGGTGTGCCTGCAGTATGACAGAGAAGAGGCATTCCTAATTGGAAACTACTGCATCCTGAGTTGTAACCTGTTCAATTCCCTAATAAACTCTACAATCATTGAAAAAAAAAAAAAAAAAAAAAGAATGCTCGCAAGAAGCTTGTTACCAAGGTTAAAGGGAAAATCATTTGTAATGGACTAAAAGAGAAGTGTGTGTGTTTGTGTGTGTGTCCAGGTTGAGAATGGATAATCAGATAATAGGAAGCAGTCCAGATACATCCTATTTGAGAGTTTCTCAGTTATGATCCTATGGTGAAAAACAAAATAAAATGTCCCCCTAATATTGTGTGATCACAATATCAACTGGCTGATAATACTAAAAGTTAATATATGCAAAACCAAACTGGATTTCCATGTGTTTCTATTATATGGTATTTAATAAGTTAAAGTTTATAACTAACTGAATATATATAATCTTTTTGTTTCACTCTATAGTGTGAATTTGCTGTGGCTAAGAATCTGGCTTTTTTATATCAAGTTGAAAGTCACTGTTAATATTTTTAATAAAACTATCTAAAATTTTCAGTTCTTTCCTAATGAATAAAACTGCTTCTTGTTCCTAGCTTTAAATCAAGTCACACACTCTAAATAAAGTGAGTGCTTGTGGGTTGAAAAGTCTAAATGTTATAAAGAATTAATGAAGTGAATTCATTTTAACAAAGGTGTTTGTGCTTATAACAAATTTAAATCAAAATATTTTCAAGGAACTGAAAAAAGATGTGTTTTAACTAAGACAAATGTAATTTTGAGTAAAGCTATTGTTGTTGTTAAGTGCCATCAAGTCGGTTCCGAACCATAACAACCCTGTATAAGGTTTCCAAGGAGCAGCTGGTGAGCTTGAACCGCTGACTTTGTGGGTCAAACAGACTGTACAGTCCAGTGCATTAACCCACAGCACCACAGTAGTTCCAAAATGAAAGGGAAAATAATTTTTGAAAAAGTCAAAGAAAAGCATCAATCCAAGATGAGAAAGAGATATTCAAGGTACTTGTTTATTTACAAATAATGCTGAATAGATAATTCATTTAAAAAAAATCATTAAACACTTTAAAGTAAAAGCAAAGAATTGGATTTCTCACTGTTCTTTAACAGAACAAATTCCTGAGCATTATAAGCTCTGATAATTTGGAATTTCATGAAAGGCCACCAAAGGTTTTATGTTTATGAAAAATGTTTTATTCAATGAGAGAAGTATCTAATTCTCATTTGGGTTGGAAATTCATGTTAATATTTCTTTTTATGGTTTCACCTAATAATGAACAGCAAGCACATAGCATAATGTCATAATTTTATTAATCTAAATTTTTGGTCACCAAACTTCATCACAGATTTCTTTCTTTTAAATTTAATAGCACAAAAGCCAGTAGGTTTAACTGAAAGAAAACTATAAATAAAATCACTTAACCATAAAATCGAATTCAGATGTTTAACAACTTTGTAATTTTAATATACAAAAAAAATATTGTTTCTGAACTGTTATGTTGTATATCTAAGTTTTTTCAGAAAACTGCTAATTATGTATATTTAAAGTTATTTCTGTACAAGGTTTTTAAACAGACTTTGACTTTACATTATTTTTATAGTTAATTCCTATTACAGTTTTCAAGTTTTTCTACTGTTCAAGGGTATTAGAGTGGTACTATATGATAAAGCACAGGACCACGAGGTTGGTTTAAACCATAAGACCTGCGGTTCAAACACACCACTCACTCCTTGGAAACCCTATACATGGTCACTATGAGTCAGAACCTACTGGAAGGCACTTAACAACAACAACAGTAACAATTCTTATAAGCTAATTATAGCCCTAACAGAGCCTCCAATGACTTCTAAATAGCAACCTCCATAAACTAGGTAAATAACCTGAGCCTGGGAGACAGAGGAAATGCAGAAGCAGAGCCTGAACTACACCACTGCCCCTTGGGTGCTACTGACTACCTCTTTAGGAAGTGCCTCTGGCATCCAGTTAGACTCTGCTAATCCCTAGAGACTAGGGGTGAAAACTAAAGTCACCCACAGACCATGCCCATACAAGGAGACTAGCAACTCCATGTAATGGCTGGTCGAAAAGGAACAAACAAGAAATATTTCAATTTGTATTATGTAAACTCCTGTAGCCTTGATTTTTCTGCCAATGCCTTCATCACAACTTGGACTTCTTTCCTCATATCATCGGTTCTAAGTCATTACCTCTTTAAATGGTTGAATATTTACCTTTTTTGTTATTTTTGCTTTTTTTTTTTTTTTACAGTGACACTGTGTGTTTTCCATCTTCTTTTTATGCATCATTCAATATTTCCCCATAGAATCCATCAATATTACAACCCGAGACTTGACTTTTTTTCATTTCTTTCAACTAACCCATCTAATTATCAAATTCAAAATCGCTAATGCCTGTACATTTCAGCTCACTAATATTCTCCAGAGTAGAGATGCTAAAGCAAATGGGTGAAATGAGGAAGTAAAAGAGCTTAGCAGACTTGGTAAAGAAAGCAAAGTCAAGTATTGTGATGTAGTGAATCACCTAATGTCTAATAGTCTGAAACTATCACACAACATTTTTACCCTTCTGGGTCTGGGAAAGAAAAGGGGTTCGGGTGGGGAAGATACTAATATGATGATATCATTCAGATGTGGATGTTAGTGGAGTTAACTGTAATTGTAAAAAGCTGAAATTCCAGAATGGCTTTCTCAGAATCTAGAAGGGGGGATTAATTAACGTAAAAAAAAGCTGGGAGGGGAGTGTGTGCTTTGGTCCCTGAGATCCCTGCACATTGAACTTCCTCAATCCAGGCACAGAACACTTCGACATCAGGGGAGTGGCAGTGGAGCAGCAGCACCAGCAGAAAGAAAAGCCAGAGCCCAAGACAGAGCAGTGGACTTCCCAATGCAAATATATCAGCCCATAGATCAAGTCAAGCCAAGCGACTTTGGGCAGGAAGATCGCTTGTAGAGTGGGGTGCCTCCAAGTACTTAATTTGAGTAATTAAGTGTGCTGACCCATGGAGCTAGAGCCCAACACCTTCAGACTGAGTCTTATGGTGAAGTGATGAGTCCTATGGGCATTTATTAGCTGGTCGTGCCTTGAGCATTTCTGCATTGCATCATAACCTTCTAACTTCACTAATAAACCCCATAACTCTGAGTATGATGTCTGAGTTCTGTGTTGCCATTGTGATGGATTACTAAACCCAATAGAGAAGTAGAGAGCTAGTGCTGTGGGAAGAATGGTTGGTGCTTCATATTTTTTTAGCAAGCATTATAATGAAATGTGCAAAGATATGGAGCTATAAAACTAAAGGGAATAACATGTTTAGCCTTTCTAAAGTTGAAAGAACTGGAGAAAAATTCAACTAACAATACTGAAAGACACTATGGACAAAATATTGAATAATGCAGAAAGCAGCAAAAGAAGATGGAAGGAATACACAGAATCACTATACCAAAAAGAAATGGTCAATGTTCAACCTTTTCAAGAGGCAGCATATGATAAAGAACCAATGGTACTGGATGGCGGATTGAAGAGAAGTGATTGATGGCCTCCACCAGCAGTGGCATGGAATACTGGTCGAAGCAGGTTCAGGGGACAGTCCCAGAACTCTGAACTATATAAAAATGAATATTTAGAAAAATTTAAGACTTACAGCCAATGGAATTTGTAGCAGAAGAAAGAAAACTGGTATTTTCTGATCAGCCAGACTTGGTTGCTCCTGGAGCAGCCATCATGAACAAGACAAAGCACGTGAAGGATGGGAGCAGTGCTCCCACCATGAACATCTGACCCATCCTTGGTGATAAA
>NW_006408520.1:9476950-9478306 GCF_000296735.1 Chrysochloris asiatica
GCAAAGGACACGAACATTCACTTCACCTAGGAAGAGATTCTGGCAGCCAACAAACCTATGAAGAAATGTTCATGAGCATTAGCCATTTGAGAGATGCACATCAAAACAGCAATGAGACATCATCTCACACCAGCAATAACAGCAAAGTTAAAAAATGCAGAGGACTATAAATGCTGGTGAGGATGTGGAGAGATTGAGAACCTCCTACATTGCTGGTGGTGTTACAAAATGGTCCAAACGCTCTGGAAAACTGTATGGCACTCCCTTAGAAAGTTGGAACTAGAAATACCTTATGATCCAGCAATCCCTCTACTTGGTATCCACCAGAAATACGAGCCATATCATGAGTAGTATATGCACACCAATGTTCATAGCAGCACTATTCACAATAGAAAAAAGATGGAGACAGCCAAAGTGCCCATCAATGGAAGAATAGATAAACAAACTTTGGTATATACACACAATGAAATATTATGCTACCTTGAAGAATAACAAAGTAGCTGTAAGCCAACACTTAACATGGATGAACCTTGAGGACATTACGATGAGTGAAATTAGTCAATCATAAAAGTACAAATACTACATAAGATCATTATTGTAAAAGCTTAAAGAAAAATATCCATACTAAAAGGGGAAAAATACATATTTATCAGTTACCTGTAGGGGGTGGGGTAAGAGGGAGAGGGAGGGGACAGTAGAGCACAGGATATGGGGTAGAAACATCATATTTAGGGTGTTGGGGAGGGCAATACACAAGAACGGGGATGGGAGGAAGAACAAGTTAGATAGGGGAACACTGAGACAGGTTACATGAGCTAAATGGGACAGGGGTAAGTAGTGATGCATGCTCAACCTTGGAATAACAGGGTTCTATGATAGAGGGATCAAACACAGTTTGAAGAGGGTAAATAATACTAAGATGCTTGACTGTCTTATGAATATTGGTTTCCCTTGCCTACTATTGAAAAATAGACACTTGAATGAGATAGAAAGGAATGATGGGAAACATGATTACAGAAATCTTGTAAGTCCGTCTTCAGCTTATAACGGATTGGAATACCTAAAAGGGTATTAGGCCTCTTGCGGAGCCTTTGCAGAGTATAGGACCTTAGGCAGAATTCTGAACCCTATCCAGAACCTTATGAGGTGGGACATTCCCACTAGCAATGACAAGCAGACCAGCCTGAAACAGGCAGAGCAACAGAAGATACATCTACAAAGAAAGATCATCAGGAAAAACTAAAAACAAAAATGGCAGTATGATTGGCTACTACATGAACAACCAAGTTGTTCACCTAGAAGCCAGCAAGGCCCTTCAGTACAAAAATCCCTCCAAGACTGAAACCAAAAGGGAAT
>NW_006408520.1:9478886-9486032 GCF_000296735.1 Chrysochloris asiatica
ATATGAAAGTTGGACAATGAATAAGGGAGACCACATAAGAATTGATACATTTTAATTATGCTGTTGGAGATGAGTATTGAAAGCACCATGGACTGTAAGAAGAACAAATAAATCTATGTTGGAAGGAGGATAGCCAGAATGCTCCTTAGAATATAGGATGATGAAACTGGGTTTCTCATATTCAGCCATATTACCATGAGGGGCCAGTCCCTGGAAGGACATTATGCTTGGTAGAGTGGAGGGCCAGAGAAAACAAGGGAGACCCCTAAAGAGATGGATTGGTGCTGTGGCAACAAGAAAGGGTTTAAGCATAACAACAATTCTGAGACTGGCACAGAACTGTGTAGAGTTTTGTTCTGTTGTGCATAGGGTTACTATGAAAGGGAGCCAACTTAATGATAAGCAACAACAGCAATAATACCCAAGATATTGATCTTTATGCATTTCATTTCAGTTTTGACAACTTCCAATTTTCCTAGATTCATACTTCATATACTCCACATTATGATTATTAATAGACATTTGTTGCTGCTTTTTCTCATTTTCAGTTATACCCAATCAGCACATGAAAGTCCCTAAGCTTTGCTCCATCTATGTCATTAAAATCAGTATTACTTTGAGGAGGTAGCTCCTTCCCACTTATATTTTGAGTGCCATTTATCCTGAGTGGCTCACCTTCCATTAATTTATCAAACACTATTCTGCTGCTAATCATACATTTTCAGGGATTAATCCCTTAATAATGGATCACCAATTATTTTTTCATAATCTGTTCTTAGTCTGGAAGATCCACTGAATCCTGTCCACCTTAGTGTATTTGATACACCAGCATCATTACTTCCAACATCATAGTCAACACAATGTGACAAATCTACAGACAAGTGATGAGTTTCTTCATTAGAAAAAATAATTAGATTAGACGTGAAGATCCTTATTGCACCAGTTAAATAGTTCTTCCTTCCCTTAGCTTAATGGTTGAAATTTTATTTACAATTTCTTGACACATACTTATAGTCCTGGTGTGGTGCTGTGGTTTAATGCGTCAGAAAGCAAAGTCATTTGAGCTGCAAGGTAGGTGATTCAAGCTCACCAGCTGCTCCTCAGAAACCCTATACAGAGTCACTACGGGTTGGAATCACCTCGACGGCACTTAACAACAACAACAAAACCTATAGAGTGCAGGCTGACTTGGTGAGTGTGAGCCAGCTGAGAATGGATAAAACAGAGAGAAGCAAGACATTCGTAACTATTTTCCCCTAAAATTATCCACATATAATTTATTCTAAATTACAATTAAAATATTTAAGGAGGCATGGTGGCATGGATCTGTTCCGTGTTTTATGAAAAAGGCAGACAAGAACTACCTCATGTTTCCATGGCTGAAATCTTTTTGGAAAAAATGATCAGATAATTCTACCATGGAGCCACTGATGAGTTTGAACCATCAACTTTTTGGTTAGCAGCCAAACACTTAGCCATCTGTGCTACCAGTTGAGTTCTTGATAAAGATATACACAATATTATTTCAATCAGATTTTAGTCATTAATTCTCACTACAGGTATGCTGCATTGAACCAAAAAAACAAAAACAAAGTCCTCAGCTATAAACCTTTACACTGATATATATAATATTATTGAGGGTTCCTGGTGTGGTACTGTAGAATAAGCACTGGACTGTGAACCAACCACAAGGTCAGTGGTTCAAACTCACCAACTGCTCCTCAAGAACCCTGTACAGGGTTGCTATGAGTCAGAATAGACATGACAGCACTTAACAACAACAATATTATTAAAATAATTGTTGTTGTTATTGCCATAGAGTCGGTGCTGACCCATAGCGACCCTGTACATACTAGTTAATACTATTTAGAGGGGTTTTAGAATAATGTTGTAATGGTCTAATTATCTCCTGAAGTCACGTGGATATGTACTACTCTTGTGCATGTACATTACAGCAGGTATGTTTTGCTCCATCAACTTCTCTTACAGCAGCATGGAAAAAGAACTATGATTAGAAGCTGGGTAACATTTGTTCTCATTGATTTCTAAGCCCACAAATCCCAGGTGGAATGTCATTCTGATTAGCAAAGGTCAGTCTTTTGAATACTGATGTGTGTCAACAGAAAACACCTCTTACTTTGACCACATTCTCTGAATAAGGGTGCTACATAGTGTCTCATTTAATACACTCTCAGTTACAGTCAGGACATAATACACTGTTTTATGCTTTATCCTTCTCAGTTAAAAAATAACACTTCACATGTTTATCCAGATTTTTAGTTAGCAACACAGTCATATGATATTGGTTGAATTTATTTTAATAATAGTTTTGCATAGCTTTAGGTTTTAACATTCACTCTGTCAAACTAAAAATTGTAGCTGAAAATACCTGATAGATGGCTGCATAGCTACATAGCTAGCTAGCTAGATAACTATACTTTCTCAGTATATTAATGTTGCTATTGTTTAACTTCTGTCAGGTCAGCTTCAACTCATGGCGACTTTAATGTTCAACAGGACAAAATATCATCCTGACATGCATCACGGTCACAATTGCATGCTAGAGTCCATCACTGGGGCTTTTGTGACAATCCATCTCACTGAGGATCTTCCTTATATTTGTTGGCCCTCTAATTCATTGAATATGAAATCCTCTTCTAGCAATGAATCCCTCATGTTCAAAGTAACCAAGTTAGACATATTCTGTCATGAGCCACAAAGTTGTTATTGGCTAATTTTCAGAGGTAGATAGCTGGTCTTCCTTCTTAGCCTGTTAGAGTCTGAAAGCTGCCCATCATTGCTGACCCTACTGGTACAATAAGTTCCAGCATTATAGCAACAGGACAGGCACAGCACTCTATCAAACTGATGGACAGGTGGTGGTGAAAAGATTATCCTTTCCCAATTAAATTACCTTGGTGTCTTTGGAAATGGTAGTATACGTATGGGTCAACTTCTAAAACCTCTATTCTGCTACGTTAACTCAGTCACTTAATCATTTACTTATTTTTTGTGTATTTTATCCTTAAACCAATATCACAATGGGTATATCTCTATCACATTATGGGAATTTTAAAAAACAGATAATACAAATCCTCCAACTTCAGTCTTATCTTTCAAGATTGTTTCAGTTTCTATATGTTCTTTATGTTTTCATATACATTTTAGAATCAGATAGTCCATCTGTTCTAAAAAGAATTTTGTTGAGATTTTTATTGTTTGACATTAAATTTATAGATCAATATTGGAGTCCTGGTATAGCACCGTAGGACAAACACTGGGACTGCTAACTGAAAGGTTGATTGTTCAAAGTCACCAGCCTCTACTTGAAAACCCTACACAGGATCACTTTGAGTTGAAACCAACTCTATGGCACTTACTAACAAGATAGGGACAATCAACAATTTAACAATATTGAGTCATCCAGTCTATGAATTTTACAGGTTTAATACTCCTTTATTTAAATCTTCCTAACTTTTTCTCAATAATGTTTAGTAGTTTTCATTGTAGAACTCTTGGAGATTTTTCATTAAATTTATTCCTAATGCTTTATGATTTGGGGTAGCATTATAAATGGTAAGATTTTGTTGTATTTTATATTCCACTTGTGATAAATATAAAAATCTAATTGATTTTTATGTTGACCTCGGGTTCTTTGACTTTGCTATATACTTGTCTTGTAAATACTAGTATATTACTGTATTTGATTTTATATCCAGCCTAACAATCTATGCTATTAATTGTAGTGTAACTCCATTTCCATATAATATAATTATGGTTAGTATTAAGTCCCTCTTCTTGACATTTATTTTCCATTTGTCCCCTCTCTTATCTGTTCTTTCTTTCATTCTCTTTTTGTTTTCACTATTGTAATTTTTAAATTTGCATTTCATTCTATTGACAGTGTTTTTTAAATGTATTTTTGGTTTTACAATGGTTGTTCTAAAGCTTACAATAAGCATCAATAACATACTATAGTATTTTTATATTAATATTATAACACTTCATTTCTAATGTAAGAACTTTACAGGTATAGAACTTCATTCAAATCTGTCTTCAGTGAGCTACTGCTGCTACATATTTTGCTTCTTCATATGTTTAAACTCAAAATATATTATTACCTTTGCTTTAAACAGTTCATTGACTTTTAAGAAATTAAAGAATAAAGAAAATTAGTCCAGATAGTTACCAATTCTGGTGCTCTTCATTTATTCCTGTAGATACAGATTTCCATATGGTATCATTTTGTTTCAGCCTAAATAACTTCCTTTAACATTTGTTGTGTTGTGGGTCTACATATTTTTCTAGCTTTTGTTATTTTTCCTTCATTTTTGACTTGTGGTTTCAATACATATAGAATTCTAAGAGTGCTGGTAGCATAGTGGGTAAGTATTCAGCTGCTAACCAAAAGGTCTGCAATATGAACCCAACAAGCACCCTGCTGGAAAAAGTTATGGACATTGGTTTCATAAAAATTACAGTTTTGGAAACGCTCTGGAAAATTATAGTATACCCTATTGGATTGCTTTGAGTCAGAACTGACTCAGTGGAACATAGCAACAAGAAAAAATAGAATTCTATGTTGACAGGTTTTTTGGGGGGGTTTTCTCCCATTGTTTTTAACAAAGTCGTCAAGTAGTCTTTTGACTTGTATTTTTTCTGATGAAAATTCCACTATTATTGTTATCTTTTTTTTTTTTTTGTCCTGTGTGTAATTAATGTGCCTTTCATTCCTCTGCCTACTTTAAAATTTATATCAGCATCTTTGCTTTCCAGCTTAAGATACTGAAGTGCCTAAGTGTGGCTTTATTTTTGCGTTGGCCTTGCTTGGAATTTCTTATCTTATTGATTCTATAGATTGCTATTTATATACCAGTTTATAAATTTTTCAGCAATATTTTCTGCTTTAAATATTTTTCTGATCCATTGCCTATCTATTCCTCTAAAACTGTAAGTATATGATATGATTTGGTGTGATATCTAAGGTCATTGTCATGGAGAATTCTTTCCTTTCATTCAATAATTTTTATTCTTGGATGCTTTCTGTTTGTCTGTATTAAGACCCCTAACAAGATGAATTGGTACAGTGGCAGCAGCAATGGGCTCAAGCATAGCACTGATTGCTTTGTTCTATTGTACAGTGGTGGCTACAAGATGGTATTGACTCCATTGCACCTAACAGCAAGTACCCTGATACATGTGTGTTTTCTATCTATTGCTAATTGCATCCAATGGATTTTTAAATTCCAGATACTGTATTTTTTCAGTCTTAAGATTTTCACTTGGTTCCTTTACAGCTACTGTGCCTCTCCTGAAATTTCTCATCCTTCATTAATTGTGCCATTTTCCTATAGATTCTTTAAAATATTTATTATAATTACTTTGAAGCCCTTATCTAATAATTTTGACATGTGTAGCTTTGTTTCTATTGACTGCTGGGTTTTTTTTTGTTGTTGTTGTTGTTGTTGTTGTTGTTTTTAGTGTGATTTATGTTTTTCTGTTCTTTTTCATGTTTATGAAGTGCTGGTGTGACACTGTAGGATAAACGCTGAAAGCTATCTGGGTCTGCAGTTCAAGTCTACCAGTCACTACTCAGAAACCATATAGAGTCGCTATGAATTGGAACTGATTCAAGAGCACTTTAAAAACAACAATCATGTAATTAGGTGCCATGGAGCCGTGGAGTTGGTTGGTTCCTACCTCACATGCCTGTGTCAGGTTTCTGAGGCTATAAATCTTTACAGAAGCAGAAAGTTTCCTCTTTCTCCTGCAGAAAGGCTGGTGGTTTTGAACTGTCAAACTTGTGGCTAACAGTACAGGGCTTATCCTACAGTGCTACAACAGGATTGCGTGTGTGTGTGTGTGTGTGTGTGTGTATGTGTGTATTTGAGCATGGTAATGGTTCCATACAATAATCACTGGACTACAAATCAAAATGTCCATAGTTCGCACTGGTCAGTGGTTCTGCTCGAGAAAGATACGGCTTTATGCTCCTACAAAGATTAAAAAAGACTTGGAAACCCTATATAGGGTTGCTATGAGTTAGAAGCGACTTGTTGGCTCTTGACAATCACAATCAACTCTCCTGGAAACAGCAGTCAAGAAATCAAATGAGGCGCTACATTAAACAAATGTGTTGCATAAGACCTCTTTTAAAAGTGTTCAAAAGCAAAGATGTCAGTTTGAGAACTAAGGTATGCCTGACCTAAGTGATGGTATTTTCAACAGCCTCGTTTGCATGTGGAAGTTGGATAGTGAATAAGTAAGACCATAGGAAAATTGATGCATTTGAGTTATGGTGTGGGAGAAGAATATTGAAAGTACCATGGGCTGCCAGAAGAACAAATAAATCTGTGTTGGAAGAAGTACAATAAGAATGCTTCTTAGAAGTCAGAACGGCCAGACTTCATCTCTCATACTTCAGACATATCATATCAGAAAGGACCAGTCCCTGGAAAAAGCATCACGCTTGGTAAAGTGGAAAGTCATCAAGAA
This sequence comes from Chrysochloris asiatica, assembly GCF_000296735.1. NCBI lineage: Eukaryota > Metazoa > Chordata > Mammalia > Afrosoricida > Chrysochloridae > Chrysochloris > Chrysochloris asiatica. The sequence continues at coordinate 9,485,382 of NW_006408520.1, forward strand.
AGAGGGAGACCCTTAACAAGATAGATTGGCACAGTGGCAGCAGCAATGGGCTCAAGTGTAGCAATGATTGTGACATTGGTACAGGACTGAGCACTGTTTCACTCTGTTGTGCATAGGTCGCTGTGAGTTGGAACCAATTCAATGGCACATAACAGCAACAACATTTCAATATTGCCCTTAGTGCTGTGATAAATCCCTTGATTCTGGTCATAGTCTTTCCTGTTTTATTCATAGTCCCTCTGGCTTTCAGTTGAAATCTCAGGGGGTTTATTAAGTTTCTCAAGAATCCAGGCAAAGCTTAGAAGTTTACATCTAGCTCAAGGTTTATGCTTAAGTGACTGTTGGTCATGGTTGTAGTCTCATCTGATGACTCACTTGAGAGACATGTTCATTTGTTTCAAAATCCATTTATGTCACTGTTGACAGGCCATGGTCCCTAGCCACAGGAGCCTCTCCACAGGATGGCTCGTAATATGGCAGCTGACTTCCCCCAGGACCAGCCATCAAGAGTGAGTGGGAACCCAAAACAGAATTATAGTCTTTTATTTAATCTGATTTCAGAAATGACATTTTGTCCCTTCTGCCATATTTTATCCTTATAAATGAGTCAATAAGTTAAATAAAGGGGGACTATACAAAGGCTCTCTGGTA
>NW_006408520.1:9487052-9492053 GCF_000296735.1 Chrysochloris asiatica
ACAACAACAGCAACAACAACATATAATGTAAAGTTTTATGATTAATACAATGTATAGTGGCTTTTTCTCATTAAGTACCTATTTTTAGTTTGTTAATTTCAGACATTCTTATATCACAAGAATCCCATCAGGTGGGCAACACTAGGTTCAGAGAACAATCAAAACACAGCAAACTTTTTGACTTCCACCAGAAACCACCATTTGATTTTCTAAGTTTTTTATTGTATCATCCAAAAGTGGAACATTCAAATGGCAACACCTACTCCTTTATTAAGCCTCAGTTTAGCCATCACTTATTCTAGAAGGGGTTCCTGATACGCCGAGACTGAGCGTGGTGCACACCTAAAGTACTATTTAGGTCTCTTCTGTTGTCTTAGCACATACTTAGCACCTTGAGTTGCAACTGCCATTGCACATGTCTGCACAAGTAACTATAATGCAAGTTTGTTGAGGGAAGATATGTTGCTTTATTCATACTTCATGTTGTTGTTAAGTGCTGTTGAGTCAGTTCCAACCCTTAGTAACTCTGTATGGGGTTTACGAGGAGTGACTAGTGAACTTAAACTGCCAATGTTGTGCTTCAAAGTGACTTTGCAGTCCAGCTCATTAACCCAGAGTGCCACACCAGGACACACATATAAACACATATATATGTAGATATACACAAGAAGTATCGGTAGTATAGTTAATTATGAGCTGTACTGCTAACCACAACATTAGCAGTTCGAATCTACCAGTCTCTCTTTCAAGGAAAGATGAGGTTTTCAACTCCCATAAAGATTTACAGCTTCAGAAACCCTGTACAGGGTCATTATGATTTGGAACCAACTCAGTGACATGTAACCAAACAACCATATAGCTATCTCTCTTTATATATGTGTGTGTATATATATATATTTGCTGTTGTTAGGTGTCATCGAGCCAGCACCAACCCCATAGCGACCTTATGTACAACAGAATGAAACACTGCCCAATTCTGGGCCAGCCTCACTATTGTTGCCACGCTTGAGTCTATCGATGTTGCTCTTGGCCAATCCATCTCGTTGGGGAGTTTTCCTCTTTTTCTCTAAACCCAAACATGATATCCTTCTCCACTGACTGGGCCCTTCTGACAATATGGCCAAGGTATGAGAGACGAAGTTTGGCCATCTTGGCCTCTAAGGAGCACTCTGACTGCACTTCTTCTATATACATATATATGGAGCTTTGGTTAATGAATCGGGCTACTAACATCAAGGTCAGCAGTTCGAAACTACCAGCTGTTCGCATGAGAAAGAAGAAGATTTCTGCTTCCTTAAAGATTTACAGCTGTGGAAACCCTGTACAGGGTCATTATGAGTCAGAACTGACTCCACAGCACATAACAACAACAATATGTGTGTGTGTGTGTGTATCTATATATAGAGAGAGTCCTGGTGTGGTGCTGTGGGCTAAAGCGTCAGACTGCAAAGTCGTTTGAACTGCAAAATCAGTGATTCAAGCTCACCAGTCGTTCCTTGGGGACCCTATACAGGTTTCTATGAATCAGAACTGACTCAGCTCTTAACAACAACATTATATATACACACATATATATGCATATAATGCAAAAGTAAAAATAATATTGAAGTTCGTTGACAGAAGAAAAAAGGGAAAAGGGGGAAGGGACAATGGGATGTGGAAAATGAAGGAAGAAAATAATAAAGGGGAAAAAAAAGCACAACTCTATCTTTTTTTAACACTCTTACCAGATTTGCTCACTCAGTGGCCTAGGATTTGCCTTAAAATGTATCTCTAAAATGAAAAAGAAATGAGATTATCAGAAACAGGTTGCACATTAGCAGGGCACTGAATCCATGGGCTGTGGCCTCTCCTCTGATATCGGACACTCCTGCTAGGCTAATGTGAGAAGCTATGACAGGCATTGTTTGACATTCCATGAAGGTCATTTTTGACAGTCAGTAGTTAATTTTTTGACTTACAGTACTTGCTTTTTTTTTTCTAAATCTGGAAATGATTCTTTTGCATACTTTGGTTTTTCACTCATTAGACTCTCCTGTCTTGCCAGAGAGGAATGTAGAAAGTCTTTTGAATGACAATATTTCAGTACTTTTTCTGAATTTTGAGAAATATTGTCACTGGAGCTTTTGGAGGATGGATTCTTTTCTTGGCAGGTTGTATGGTCTCCACAGAGCTTATTAAGCTTTCAGTGGGGAAGATCTAAAGTGTACAGCTGAATACTGTCATAAAAAAAGGAAGATGTTTGGGTTTAATTTCAAATGGAGCTGCAAAGGGTACAGGTTCTTTTTGAGCTCTGAATTCCAAAGTAGGACCTTTAGAGTTTTATATTATTGATTGCTCATTTCTGAGCCAGGAATTTCTTTCTTTCTAAATTTTTATCTTCAGAGAGTTATTTTGATGCATAGCATGCATGGTCAGATATGGCACCTTTGTGCATTTAATAATAGAAATGTTTTAATCTGCCTATATTGAATTGTTGATGTTAGGTGCCATCGAGTCGGTACTGACTCATAGCACCATAGAATGCAAGACTACCCAGTTCTGAGCCAACCTCACAATTGTTGCCACGCTTGATGCTGCCACTTTGCCAATCCATCTTGCTGGGGTCTTCCTCTCCATCTCTGACCTTCCACCTTATCAAACATGATATCCTTCTCCAGTGACTGGTCTCTCCTGACAATACATCCGAAGTGTGAGAGATGAAGTTTGGCCATCCTGGTCTCCAAGGAACACTCTGGCAGCACTTCTTCCAACACAGATCTATTGGTTCTTTTGGAAGCCCATGGCACTTTCAATAGTCTCCTCCAACACCAGAACTCAAAAGCATCAATTCTTCTATGGTCTTCCTTATTCACTGCCCAGCTTTTGCATGCATATGAGGTTATTGAAAATACCATGGCTTGGGTCAGGCTCACCTTAGTCCTTAAGCTGACATCTCTGCTCTTCAACACTTTCAAAAGGTCTTGTGCAGCAGATTTGCCGAATGCAATATGTTGTCTGATATCTTGACTGCTTCTTCCATGAGTGTTGATAGTTGATCCAAGAAGAATGAAGTCCTTGACAACTTCAATCTTTTCTCCATTGATAAGAATGCTGTTTATTGGTCCAGTGTATTGAATTGTGTCCCCCAAAAATAAGTTTCAACTTGCCTAGGCCAGATTTCTTAATATTATGAGATCACCATCCATTTTATAATGGAGTTCCAGTTTGTGATTTGTGTTGTAAATCTATATGTTAATAAAGCAGGGTTAAGGTGAATTGTATCTTGAGTTACAGCCTTACATGAAAGTGTGTCTCAAGTCCCACCCTTACTCAAGTCTCCACCTTACTCAATTTCTCAAACCATGCCCTTCAAGTCACACTCTTGCTTCAATCAAACCTTTTAACTTACAAGAGGTAAAAGGAAAGTGAAGCAAGCAAAGAGGAGAAATCTGACTACCCCAAAGACAGAAGAGTCAGAAGCAGAGCACATCCTTTGGCTGCAGGGTATGTGTGCTGAGAGTCTTCTTGACCAAGGGGAAGATTAATGCCAAGACACATGGAGAGTGTTGAAGAACACTGGGCCCACAGATGTTGAAAGAAGACACACTTCCCCTAAAACCAACAGAGAAAGAAAGTCTTCCCCTAAATCTGCAGTTCTAAATTCAGACTTCTAGCTTCCTAAACTGTGAAAGAATCAATTTCTGCTTGTTAAAAACATCCACAGGTTATATTTCAATTATAACAGCACTAAATAACTAATATATTGTCTAACTATTGTGTGAGAGTTCACAAAATAATGCTTCCTTTGAGTGCCTGGTTTCTCCAAGGTAAGAAATCATACACCAAACTCAACTACCTTTTCTCCTGCTCCTTGTGTAAGTGCTATGGAAATGCACCAGAAATTTGAGGATTCCTGGAACGGTGCCTAATGTACCAGGACATCCACCTCTTAGTGGCCTTGATTTCAGCTTTACCCCATCTGTCTGGTGACCACACACATTTATGTAATAGCTGACTATTCACCTTGTTTATTCTCCTGCCCTTGTAAACCTAGCAGCACTAAGCAATGATGTGGATTCTCCTTCAGGTCACTTTCGGAGATTGTAAAGTGGTATGAATCCTCTTCATGATACCTAAAGTAGTTTTTTCGGTCTCTCTGAATCCAAAGTGAACCTGCCTGGAGCTGAGCTCCTGCAATACAGTAACCATACAGTTACCATATCCATTATCTGATCACTGAGCTAGAAATGCTATTAACAATGGTTGGGTAAATGGATTGGAAATAGCAAGTTTTCACTGTGGAGAAGAAGTAATTTAAAATTTTGAGAAAATTCTTGTTAGTTTCCTGCTCTGGGTGATGAAAGGATTATGTAGTTGTTTTTGTTAAGTGCCTTCAAATTGATTCCAACCCATAGTGACCCAGTATAGGGTTTCTGAGGAGCAGCTGGTGAGCTTGAACCACCTACCTTGCAGTTCAAACAGCTTTGTAGTCTGGTTCATTAACCCACAGCATCATGCCAGGACTCCATGATAGGATTGCCTAAATTAAAGTTCTGCATCTCAATAAAAAAGAAGACACAGTGACAAAATTATTTTATGTGTACAATGTATTGTATTCACTCCATTAACAGATTTCATATTATTTTATACAAATATAGCTTTATGAAAAAAAGTTTGATTCCATTCACATAATCCAATGTTAATCTTTTCTCAATAGTTAAGGTTTGAACACTGCAGGGCTGAAAATTTATAAATGTGAAACATTTTTTATATTTATCCTTGTCACAAACTGATAAGCATATTATGAGTGATAACATTTTTAAATGCAAAAAAATTAAATGAAAAATTGTTTGTGGAAGAATTGAAAAATAATTTCAGAACATCATTGTTTACTTAGGTTAGTCGTAGATCTGAATATGATTATTTCCATTATGTTTTCATTAACAATTACTCCTATTTTAGTCTTTTTGAGTTTTGCAATACATCTGAGTACCTATAATCCATAGTTTATATTAACAC
>NW_006408520.1:9494913-9497993 GCF_000296735.1 Chrysochloris asiatica
AGTTTTTATTGTGAATTGAGTGATAGTTTATGTGGGAGAATATCAGCTTTGTACCCAACCTATTGTGTTTTATTTCATTGCAATGACTACTTTCCCTCCATGCATCATCAGTGAAAAGCATTTGCTTCTATTCCATTTTTTGTTTTTTATGTACACAAAAACACACAGGAATATATAATCATTGAAATAACCAAAGGATTCATTCTGCAAGCCCACTTCCTGGCTTCCAGCACACAGTCTTTCTCTTTCCATGAGTCTAGAGTCCTCAACTGCTCTATTTCTCCATGCCATCACCTCTGTCTCCATCTCTGGTGTTGCTGCTTCTCTGGCTAGGGTCCCACATTCTTCTCATGCTTTTTTTTCTTGATGGTCCTAGGGTCCTGTGTTCCTGGAGTGTAAGATTAACTACTCCCCCCATTTTATTACAAAACTTCTACATTTACAGTTGTGACTATTGCAATTAGTTATAATAACAACTACTCACTAACTAATTATAAGAATCTTATCCCCATTGCCTTTCACCAGACCCATCTAGACAAGATGAAAACTATTCAGTGTGGATTCTATCTTGCCCTGCACACCCTGAAACTAAACTCCCTTTTGAAAACTTGTAAGCCAATCATTTCAAATCTTTATATCCTCCCCCCACCCCCTCATTTTAGGTAGCTACTATCTAAGTTGCCCGTCCCTATCAACCCTGAGTACAGAGGGGATAGATTTTATCCTTGATGTGAAGACTACTTTCCTCTCAGTTCTTATTTTGAGCTACTACATCCATAAGTAAAGGCCAAGTTCATCAAATTGTACATGCTTACCTTTAAGGAAAAATCTGCCTATACTTCCACCAAAAGATTTATTAGTTCTTCCGGTAGTGCACAGCATTCTTTAGTCTTCACCAACATCACAATTTTAATACACCAGTTCTCTTTGATCCTTTTTCACTGTCCAAATAAAATAATATTTGTTATTGTTGTTCTTAACTGCCACTGAGCTGATTCCAACTCATAGTAACCCTTTACTGCCCAGTCCTGCTCTATCCTCTCAATTTTTGCTGTTTGACCTTATTGTTGTAGTCAGTGGCAATCCATCTCATTGAGGGTCTTCCTCTTCTTCTCTGAACTTGTGCTTTACCAAGCACGATGTCCTTCTCCACCAGCTGTTCCCTCCTGATAATGTGGCCACAGTATGTGAGACAAAGTCTTGTCATAGTCACTTCTAGGGAGCATTCTGCCTATACTTCTTCAAAGGTAGATTTGTTCATTCTTTTGGAAAGCCATGGTATATTCAATATTCTTTGCCATCATCATAATTCAAAGGCATCAATTCTACTCCATTCTTCCAAATTCATTGTCTAATTTTCATATGCATATGAGGCTATTGACAATACCATGGCTTGGATCAGGTGCACCTTAGTCTTCAAAGTGACATCATTGCTTTAAAAATTTTTAAATCTTTTTTCAACACTAAAAGGATCATAAAATGACTGTATTATGATAGATCTATTTGTTGTTGTTGTTAGTTGCCCTTTAATCAATTTTAACTCAATGTTTGAAGAGTAGCTCCATATGGTTTTGAAGGTCATGACCTTTCACAAACGTATCATCAGGCCTGTCTCCTGAAGAACATCTAGGTGGTTCAAACCCCAGACCTCTGGCTAATAGTGAGTGCTTAACCATTTATCATCCAGGAATACATAAGAGACAAAATATAAAATAGGGTCTACATAAACCATTCAATCACATATCCATCCCATAAATATTTACTAAGCACTTTCTTTGTATTGTTGTTGTTGTTGTTATGTGCCATCGAGTCGGTTCCGACCCATAGTGACCCTGTATAGGGTTTCCAAGGGTGTAAATCTTTACGGGAGTAGAAAGCCTCATCTTTCTCCCGCGGAGCAGCTGGTAGTTTCCAACCGCTGACCTTAAGGTTCGCAGCCCGATTCGTAACCACTACGCTACCAGAGATCAGTATTATGTGCTATGGATGTAACAAAAATGTAAACTATCTAGTTCTTGCCCTCATGAGACTTAAATATTTGAACATAAATACTTTGGAAATCAAAAACTCTTAGGATATTAGCAACCACACCATTGTGTACTTCTTACATTATTTATGTAGGAAAAGAAGGACTACAATAAATATATAATTTCCTTGTGTACAATACAGTCTTTCTTATTAAACTCTGTCTAGAAAATTAAGATCTAGTGGTATAAATATGTAAATGGTTCAGCCTCTTCTGTGGGGTTGGATAATCTTAATTTAACAAGAATCTTAACTCTGTGGTGGTGCTTAGCTCCCACTGAGATGTTCATCTCTTTGCCAAAACAGAGTGATCCGCTTTAACTATGTGAGCACAACATGGCTTCTTATCAGGCAGATGGTAAAAGTATCTCATCTGTAGATATGTATACAAGGAGGTTGCTTTACTAACAGGCTGCATACACACTTTACGATTGCAATAGATGTTGGCAAAGATCAAAATGAATGTAGTCTGAAGATCAGAATAAACCTTTGTTCTTTTTCCCATACTAGTGTCAAAAAGGCTGTGTAATGCTTGCAATGTTTTCTCTAAGAAGTGTGCTTAATTTACTTTCAAAGATGTGTCTTTTTAATCCATCTTCAAAGGATAGCCTGTATTAATTATTTTTGATATTTGTTCTTATACTCAAATTAGTAGCTTAATAAGACAGACAAAAGCATGAAAGTTTTCCTCCAAGCAAAATTGTAATTGCTGGACTCCTTCATCCACTTAATCTATAGTTTGGCTTCCAGCTGGTAAGTAAAGACATTCAACTGTAAATATATTGCAAAGTCATGCATTAAGAATAGAAAATTGCTGGACACATCATTTGAAAGACAGTAGATGTGCTTATAACAATGATTTCCATTCTTTTTTTCTTACATGTAATGCTCACTTGGAATCCTGCTGTGGCACTGTAGGAGAAGTATTGAACTACTAACCACAAGGTTGGCAGTTCAAACCCATGAACCTCTACTAAGAAACCCTATACAGGGTCTCTGTGTGGGAACTGACTTGATGGCACTTAACAACAATAACAGGCTGTACATGGATTCCC
>NW_006408520.1:9498354-9501883 GCF_000296735.1 Chrysochloris asiatica
CATCATCACTCAACAGCATTTGCTTCCATTCCCTGTGTTTTATTTTTTTTTATGTACACCAAAACACTCAGGAATATATAACCATTCAAACAACCAAAGGGCATACCCTGCAAGCCTGTCCCCCAGCTGTCTTGCACAGCCCCTCTCCTTCCTTGAGTCTAGAGTCCCAAGCCACTCCATCTCACCACGTCATCATCTCTGCCTCCATCTCTGCCATTGCGACTTCCCTGGATAGGGTCCCACACTCCGCTCTTCTCCCTTGATGGTTCCATGGTCCTCCACTCCTGGACTGCAAGATCAATCACTCCCCTCTTTCTGTTACGAAACATCTACCTTTACATTTGCAACACTCACAGTCAGTCCTGATAGCAATTATTCACTGTTGAACTACAAGAGTCTTATCCCCATTTCCTTTCACCAGCCCTATCCAGACAGGTTGGAAACCACTCAGTGAAGATTCTACCTTCCCCTGCACCCTCTAAAACTAAGCTCCCTCTTGAAAACTTGTAAGCCAGTCACCCTGTATCCCCCATTATGGGTAGCCAATGTCTAAGTTGCCCATCTCTGTCAACCCTGTGTACAGAGGGGGTGGCAATGGTCCTTGCTGTAAAGATTCATTACCTCTTTTAAGCTACTACATTCATAAGTATAGGTCAATCCAAATTGTTGAGGATTACACTTTTTCCCTTTCTCTCTTTCTCTAGTCGAGTTGTGATCATCCAGCCATTGAAGCTAGGTCAAATGGGTACATAGGTAATTTTTTGTTTTTCCTGAGCTACTCTCAAGAATCTTTCCTTGTCTTCGGTTTTGAAAAGTTTGATTGTAATCTGTGTTGGTTATTGTTTATTCAACTTCTTGAATAGATGTCTTCCTGTGTTTCATGATGTTAGGGAAGTTTTCTTCCAACAACTCTTGAATGATTTTCTCTGTTTTTTCCTAGTCTTCCTGTTCTGGAATTCCAAACACACATAAGTTACTCCTCTTGATAGTGTCTCACATAAATCTTATGCATTCTTTGGATTTTTATTTCTTTTTTCATTGTCATCTAGCAGAAGGAGCTCTGGTAGCATAGTGGTCATGAATCAGGCTGCAAACCACAAGGTCAGCAGTTTGAAACTACCAGCTTCTCCGTGAGAGAAGCATGAGGCTTTCTGCTCCTGTAAAGATTTACAGCCTCTAAAACCCTGTACAGGGTCGCTATGAATTGGAACTGATTTCACGGCACTTAACAACAACAACAAGCAGATGATTATTGAGAGGTTTATGTTCAAACGCAGTAATTCAGTCACCCAATTGATTAAATTTTACTCATTTGTCATTTCAATGTAGTATCTGTTCTTGAAGTGTTAGTATTAATCATCTGACTTTCTAATTGCTGTTTTTATATGGTTTTCATTTATTTTGTCAGTTTGTTTTCTGAATTCTTCTAAAGTTTTATGTGCTTTCCTTGATTTCATCTGTAGTTTCTGGATCATTCTTTATTCCGATAAAGTTACCTAAATATCATTCTAAATTCCTTATCAAGTAGTTCTAATACCATTTCTGTTATTATATTTTCTAATTCTGTATTTTGGTCACTTGTTTGAAACACTCTTGTTTCCTTGTGTAAGCTACATTTTCTCTGAGACTTTGTGGTGTCATATGTATATTTAATTGATGACTCTGTGCTGGTGTGTTCTCAGGCACCCTCCACCTATATCCTGGAGGATGTAATAGACTGAAAGTGTGAATGCAGTTCTCTGTTTGCTGTTTGTGCAGCATATTTCAGAGTAGGTTCAGGTGCTGCCAGAAGCAGAGGCTACACAAGAGAGAGTACCATTGACTTCTGGGTTGGCAAGGACTGAGACTGGCCACGCACCTGGCTATCATAGGGTATGAGAAAATGAGAGAACCACACACCTCTTGCCAGGAACATCAAGCCATGCCCTGTGTCTGCAAGCCACCATATCAACAGCTACTTGCAAAAGTGCACGACAGCTGCATCAATCCATGCAGACTCAAAACCATCCTGTTTTTCTTTTCTCTTGCTACTCCTGTTCTGCTTCCTCTTCAGGTCAGCATTTAGTGTACTTCTCTGTCTCATTTTCTCAATATTAGCATTCCATTACCACCATTCGTATCTGTTTCACTTGATCTCCCATGTCTTTGTTGACAAGGGTCTGCTCAACACACCTGCCTACTCTGTCATCTTGTCCTGAAATTGGATTCTTTAATTATAACTAAAACAGCAAGTGTCAACCACTAACTGAAAGGTTAGTAGTTCATACTCAACCAGTGGTTTCTCAAGACTGGTGATCTACTTCTGAAAGGTCACAATCTTGAAAACCCTATGGAGCAATTCAATGAAATTCTACTCTGTACATATGGTATCACCATAGATTGAGATCAACTTTGCAGCAACGAGCTACAACAAAGTATTTATTGTACACTGAGAACTTGAGATATTACTATGAAAGTAAAAAGGATATGTAAAGCATGCTACCCTAAATAAATTCAGTTTGTAGCTAAGATAGAGATAAGCACATATTTATCCAACTGTCCTATTTAAACCTAAACTTGAAGTTTGACTGTTTTCAATATTGATGGGTTTGAAACAACTAGCTGGTTGTGGTTCCTTAATTTGAGTGAGAAAACTCAGTGAAGAGCAGTTCTGATGGGATGGGTAGAAGATATCTTGAAAATCTATCCCATAACCTCTCCAATTTCCCTGCTACTGCCCTCTTACAAACAGAATACATTTCCACTGGGATTGTTATACTAGTCCTCTAATTGGTTTTTCAGCCTCTAAATCTGTCCTATTCCAGTCTAATTCAATCAACTCTTGATATATTGCAGTCAAACTTATCTTTCTAAAATATATCTGATTTTTTCATCCTCCCTGCTTAAAAACTTCAGAGAACAAATAAGATGGCAGATAGGATGGAAGTGCAGTGAACAGCTCCATCAGCAACAGCACAGAATATTGGACCAAGCAGCCTTGGGGATGGTCCCAGAACTCTGAACCACATTTAAAGGAATATTTAGAAGGTTGGAAGGCTTACAGCTAGGGGAATTTGTAGCAGAATCAAGAATTCTATTGCTTTCTAATTCAAGATACTCATCTGCTCCCAGAGCTGCCATCTTGGATGAGACCAAGTAGGGGAAGAATCAGAGCAGGCACAGATGCCTGAAAGAGCACAGAGATAAAGGTGTGGGCTTTTTTTTTTTTTTTTTTGGTATCTGTTCATTGGTCTCTCACTGTCTGCACACCTCCATTCTGGTAACTAGAGGGGATGCCTAAGCAAGTGGACACCCCATCCCCACCTCAGAGGGTTCTACTATACATGCACACAGATATCCTCAAAATTTAAAGAGACAGTTTCCACTTAAAACCAAACGGCCACAGCTGGCCCTGAACTGTATATAACTAGAAAAAAGGCCTGAGTGGGGATTGTGGCATAAGACAGGCAGACTAAAAAGGAAATAGGCCAAAATTAAATCCTGAGTTACATCAAAATGACCAACAATGGCATCTTGAAATTTCTCAGGA
>NW_006408520.1:9502448-9507619 GCF_000296735.1 Chrysochloris asiatica
AGCCTCATCTTTCTCCCGCGGAGCAGCTGGTAGTTTCGAACCGCTGACCTTAAGGTTCGCAGCCCGATTCGTAACCACTACGCTACCAGAGCTCCTTTTAAAGCTAAAGTAGATAGAGAGAAATACTGTTAACTGATGGCACATGAAGGGGATTATAATCATTGTAATGAAACAAGGTGTATGATTTGTTGAATGTAAAGCTGATGATCTGCCCTGTAAACTTTCATTCCACAATAAAAATCTTAAAAAAAAAAAAAAATTCAACATTAGTCTTGTAATTAAGTTAGAACAAATGAATATATTTATAGGTCTCTGGATGATCCTGCAACATCTCAGTTCACCACTGCCTAGTTCACCCTCACATCTCACACTCTAGTATGAATAAAATTCTGGCAGTTCTTTGAATGCATCATGCTCACTGTTGTACTTGGGTCTTTGGCTTCACACATGTCCTTCCTTTTGTGCAGACACTTCCTCTGTCAATCTTCCTCCCACTTGACTGATTTGGGTTAATTCCTCAATTTCAGATCAGATTATTTCTTTATTCAGGAAGGATATGGGCTATGTATTTCTTTTAGATATGGTCATAACCTCTGTGGAGTTCTGGGGTCACACTGTAGGATAAGCAAGGACAGTTTGAGCTGTAAGGTCAGTGCTTCAAATTCACCAGGGACTCCTCAGAAAACCTATATAGGGTCACTATGAGTCAGAATTGACTCAACAACCCTCAACAACTACAACAACAACATAATTTCTGTACTTGCACCACCATTACACTTCTCACATTCTATTTTAATTTCCCAATTACCTGTCCCACTAGTTTCTTAGCTATGTGGGAAAATAAACTTTGGTACAACGACTGAGAAAAAAATTATCACATGAAATGTAGCACAGTGTTGAAATACATGGTAGACGTTAGAGGTTTTAGGTGATGAGGGTACTTGAAATGCTATACTAAAAGAAATAATTTGAAAAAAAAAATTATCAAAGACCTGGAATTTTTAACCAGTTGAAAAATTATATAGTAGCTTGTAGCACACAACCTATTTAAAGTTGACCAAATATCTTACATCTCTTTTAAATTTCTCAGGTTCTCTTGCAATTACATTATTGTCACATATTGTCATATAGATCTGGACAAAGGATTATGAGTATAATGATATGGGTCACCCCCAGGATGAGCCATTAAAAGTGAGCTTTCAGCTTCCATCTCTCTTTTTCTCTGGAGTATTTCTTCTGAAGGCCATATGTTCCAGAAAACATAATACAAAAGGGAAGAAAAAAATCCTACCTACATCAGTGATATGTAAAAAGAAATAACCGTTTGCTGTGTTAAGCCACTGACATTTCTGGATCTGTCTGAGATTGTAGCTATAGTTCATTTCCCTGACTAATACAGGAAATAATGACTGTCTTCAAGTATTTTGAGAAAAGCCTGTGAAAGAAGGCAATATTTGATCTATTAATCCCTACAGAATTAAATACTAAAAACTAAAACAAACAAAAAACTTGAATTGTAGCAATCCGTGCTATCCAAAGATGAATTTGGCTGTCTTGAAAAATAAGCACTGTTGGTGGTTGGACACCATGAGAACAATGAAGAAGGGATTGTAACATTTCACAGATGATTGAACTGGAACTCCAACAGAGAGGTGCATCGCTCTGGAAGAAAGGGTGACTTTTAAGGAGAGAAATGAGTTCCAGCAAAGTGGTCTGGCAAAGACTGTGTACTGCTTTCTGATGTCAGCAGGCATACACATTATAGTATTCTCTCCAGGAAGCTGTGTTGACCATATAGTTGAACTTTTGCCACAGTAGCTTTGGTGAACTGGCAAACTTCCCTAGGTTCCCTACTAGTCCTCCATTCATTCCTTTACCAGCACTCACCAACTGCTGATTCTAGCCTTTCTAGCAAGCATCTTTTCTCTGCCTGCATACCTGCATTCATAGTTGCCTCACTACCTTGTGTAGCTCTCTTGCCCTTTATTTTGGATTTCTAAATTGTTAACTTGGAGTATTAGGCAAAATAACCTTGTACTGCTAGTCTCAAACATATATGAACTTGGTTGCTTCCTTCCATATGCATGCATGTCTTTCAGAAGGAGAAGGTATCGTTTGGTGCTTGTGGTTTGTCAATTTCCAACTCCCTTGATGCTATATGGTAACTTCTCTGCACTATGCCTCTGTGAAGGCTGGCATTTTGCTATGATACAGAACAGATTTTTGAGGAAGTTCAGACTAAGATCAACTAGGAAGGATCATCTATTGCTTTACTTCTGAAAATCAGCCAGGGAAGGCCCTATGGTTCGCAAAGGTCTGCTCTGCATCAGACCATGGGAAGAGGCAGCATTTCATTTCTTTATATATTGGGTCATCACTAATTGGGAGCTAACACCATCAGGCAGCTATCAACAACAACAACAACAGACTACAATGAAAAGAGGACTGTTCTGAAGTAAATTTGCAGCCAGCTTCTAGGTAACTTCTTGGTAGGAATACAGGTTCAGTTCTTGCCAATTTGTCTCCTAAAAATATGATTTAAAGAGATTCAGTAGCATGTAAGATGATACACACTCTATATTCAAATTTGGTTTGCTATTTACTAGTACCATATAGGATTGCTGATGTGGCACTGCAGAATAATGCACTGGACCTCAAGATCAGTTTTAACTGCAAGGTCAGTGATTCAAACCTACTAGCCTCTCCTTGGAAACTCTGTATAGGGACGCTATGGTCAGAACCAATTTGATGGCACAACCCCAAACATTGTTATGCATATTGTTGGATTGCTGCTACCAGTAAGTAGAGCAGTCTGGAATGGAAGAAAAGATGCAGCATCTCTCTCTGTCTCTCTCTCTCTTTTTTTAATGTTTTATTGTGAATTATGTGATAGTTTACATAGAAAAACATAAGTTTTATATTCATCCTATCGTATATCATTTCATTGCCATGGTTACAAACCCCTCCATGCATCATCAACCAGCCAAAGAGTATACCCTGCAAGGCTGCCACCCGGTCGTCAGCACACGGCCCCTTTCCCTCTCCAGGTCCAAAGAAAGTCCCCAGCTGCTCATCATCCCTGTCTCCATCCCTGGCATCACTGCTTTGCTGGGTAGGATCTCACACTCTGCTCCTCTTCTTTAAGGGTCTCAGGGACCTCTGCTCCTAGACTGCAAAGTTAATCACTCCCCTCCCTTTGCCACAAAACATCTACCTTTACATTTCCAATCCTCACAATCAGTCCTGATAACAATTATTCACTGTTGCATCACAGGAGACCTATCTGGATCTCCTTTCATCAGCTCCCCCTAGACAGATTGGATATTACTCATTGGAGATTCTACCTTCCTCCATGCCCTCTAGATCTAGGTTCCCTCTTGAAAGCTTGTAAGCCAGTCACTTTTTGCCTCTGTAGCCCCCCATTTTGGGTAGCCAATGTCCAAGTTGCCCATCTCTATCCTTTCTGTGTATGGAGGAGGTGGGAATGATCCTCACTGTGAAGATTTGTTCCCTCTTTTGAGCTACCGCATCCATAGTGTCGGTCAAGTTCATCAAATTGTATCAGATTACTCTTTTTTTCCTCTTCTTTCTTTTTCTAGTTGAGCTCTATTCATCCAGTCATTGAAGCCAGGTCAAGTGGGTATTATCTGCAAGTGGGGCTGTACTTATGCATATGCCCTCTCTTCTTATCAGCTGGATGCTTCACTCTCCACTCTAGTCCTCTGTAGCTATGTCACTGACTCTGGGCCCAAGACCCCCCAGGTCTTGCCACACTGCTGGCCAACCAGGTCTCCACCCAGGTTCACAGGAGTCTATTGAACATTGTAGGGCTTAGCTCACAGCTTCATTGCTGTTTTTCCCTCACTTCCCCTTATCAGTGACAAACGTGGTCACCAATCAGAGCATGTGTTACCATTGAGTCTTAGTCTTAGAAGGAGGTTTTCCCTGAGGGCACCCGACCACTTGCCTTGATGTCTCCTGGGAGAGCAACTTGCTTGTTCTTGTAGTAATCAGTTGGTGTACCTATATTGTTTTGTACCTTTCCTGTCAGTCTTTCTGTCATGAAGTATCTTCTGTTCTTCTAGTCATTCCAAGCTGGTCTGCTTTTCCTCTCAAGTGGAAATTTCCCACCTCCTAAGATTCTGGATGCTGTTCAGGATTCCATCTATGGTCTTATGTAATGCAGAGGCTCCACAGGAAGCTTCCTTCACTAGGCACGTTGTAGCCCCATCTTAGGTATTCCAATCAGTTATAGGCAGAAGACAGACTTACAAGCTTTTGATAGTGATGTTTCTGGCTATATTTTTGCCAGAAAAAAAAAAAAAAATCTACCTCTATATATCCAACCCTCACAGTCAGTTCTGATGGCAGTTATTCACTATTGTACTACAAGAGCCTTATCCCCATTTCCTTTCTCCAGCCCACTCCCAATAGATTGGAAATCACTCAATGGAGGTTCTGCCTACTCCTGTCCCATCTGGAACTAGGCTCTCTCTTAAAAGCCAGTCACTTTTTTACTATATAGCCCCCCCACCCCAAATTTGGGTCTGGGCAAATTCTAGCCCCCTGTAAGGTATTCCAATCAGTTATAGGCTGAAGACAAGCTTACATATTTTCTATTGTGATGTTTCTGGCAATCCCTCAAGCCCCCCAAGTGTCTATTTCACAATGGTAGGCAAGGGTAACCAAGATTCAAAAGATAGCCAGGAATCCTAATATTATTCCCCTCTTTTTCTCTTTCAAACCATGCCTCAATCCCTGTATCCCAAAGCCCTGTTATTCCAAGGTTGTGCATACATCATCATTTACCTCTGGCCCACTTAGATCATGCAAACCTGCCTAACTGTTCTCTCATCCGCCTTGTTCTTCTTTTCCACTCTCCCTACTTGTATATTGCCAGCCCCTCTCCCAGCCCCCAAGCTTTCCTGTGTCTATTCCCTATCCTGTGCTCTATTATCCCTTCCTTCACTCCCCTCTTTTCATCCCATACATCCTGGTCATCAGCAATTATATATATAGTTTGTTTTTGTTTTTTCCCCTTTTGGGTGTGTTCTTTTTCTTAGTCTTTTACAATAATGGTCTTATGCAGTATTTCTCCTTTTGTGACTGACTAATTTCACTCAGCATAATGTCCTCAAGGTTCATCCATGTTATGCGGTGGCTTACAGCTT
>NW_006408520.1:9509699-9511152 GCF_000296735.1 Chrysochloris asiatica
TCCCTGAATGTTTGGTAGAACTCACCAGTGAAGCCATCTGGGCCTGGACTTCTTTTGGTTGGGAGGCAGCAGCTCTCTTGAAAAAGAAAAGCAGAATTTTTGCCAATGCAACAGCCAAGATTCAAAATTCAGGAAACTTTCAGAAAAAAAAAACAAAAACCACAAAGCAGAACTATCCAACCATAGCTACATATCCAAGTGAAGAAAGAGCACAGATGGACAAGGGATTACTGCCATGTACAGTCCAATATCATCAACAGGCCGGGGCTCAACAGTTCTCTGAGCCAGCATGCAGAACACCCAAACACCATGCACCACAAGCAGCTATGTACAAGCCCCACTGAAAGGCCGGCTGGTTGCTTCTTTACTTTTTAAAGCTGACATTTAAAATCACTCTAGCAGATGGAAGAAAAGTATGTAATAAAAACTGACATTTCATTTTACTCTGTGTGTTTGTTAATTCTTTCTTTATCATTCACTGGGATAACAGACTGAATGGTGAACATACTGTGGCAGCTTGCAGCTAATATAAAGAGTACACAGTTTCTAAGGACCAAATGAATATTAACTGATAGGCAATAATTAAACACAGGCATGTCATTATCTTAAGAGGGTCTAGGGAGAGATAATAGTTAAAGTTATAAAAGAATAAGCACATGCTGGGTCATTCAGATTTTCAAACATTTTCTTTAAGATGCACATTCTTGTTAGGGCAGAACAGAGAGAGAAAAGGAAAGAAAGAAGGTAGAAGGGAAGAAGTAAGAATTCTCATCTCTGCTTCATTTTGTACTTTAATTTTATCAGAACTCAAATCTTGAGTTTCTCTTTTTGTGTGTAAGCCAGCACTATCTTTTCCAACTACCCTTCTACTTCATCCACAAAGAAGCTGTGAAGCAGGCAAATCTTAAGTATTTTATTAGTGACTTAGAAATGTACTCCTTCACACATTCACCTCAGTAAATTAAGTAGGAAACTATTTAGAGCTGTCAATTATACTGTTCGATCCCCCCCCAAAAGGTAAATATAATTGATTTAGCATAATTCTTAGGAGTCATTTGTTTTTGCTGTTAGGTGCTGTCGAGTTGGCTCCAACTCATAACAACACCTTGCACAACAAAGCAAAACACCACCTAGTCCTTTTCTAACCTCACAATCTTAGTTATGCTTGAGCACATCACTGCTGCAACTGTGCGATTCTATCTCATTGAGCATCTTCCTCTTTTTAATGATCCTCCACTTTACAAAGCATGATGTCCTTCTCTAAGGACTGGTCTCTCCTGATAACATAGCAAATGTATGAGAGACAAACTCTCATCATCCTGGCTTCTAAGGAGCATTCTGGCTGCACTTCTTCCGACATAGATGTGTGTGTTCTTCTGGCAGTTTGTGGTACTTTTAATATTCTTCTCCATAATTCAAATGCATCAGTTCTTCTACAGTCTTCCTTATACAC
>NW_006408520.1:9512357-9525022 GCF_000296735.1 Chrysochloris asiatica
GAATTGGCATAAACATGAATCTCTTTCAAACATTTGGCCAGGTAGCTGTCTTCCAAAATTTTTGTCATAGGTGAGTAAGTACCTCCAGTGCTGCATCAGTCTATGAAAGATTTCAATTTGTATCCCATCAATTCCTGGAGCCTTGTCCTTTGCCAATGCCTTCAGTGTACCTTGGACTTCTTCTTTCAGTATCATTGGCTCTTAATCATATTGTTGTTGTTGTTGTTAGGTGCCATTGAGTTGGTACCGACTCATAGTGACACTATGCACAACAGAACAAACCACTCTCCAGTCCTGGGCCAACCTCACAATTGTCGCCATGCTTGAGCCCATTGATGCTGCCACTTTGCCAATCCATCTTGCTGGGCGGCTTCCTCTTTTTCCTTCTACAGCGACTGGTCCCTCCTGACAATGTGTCTGAAGTATGAGAGATGAAGTTTGGCCATCCTGGCCTCCAAGGCGCACTTTGGCTGCACTTCTTCCAACACAGATCTGTTGGTTCCTTTAGCAGCCCATGGCACTTTCAATATTCTCCTCCAACATCATAACTCAAAAGCATCTTGATCATATGCTATCTCTTAAAATGGTTGAACATTGACAATTTCTTCTGGGTACAGTGACTCTGTATTCCTTCTATCATCTTTTGATGCTTTCTACAACATTAGATATACTTTTTCCATAGAATCTTTCAATACTGCAAGTCGAGGCTTCATTTTTTTTCTTCAGTATTTTTAGCTTGAGAAATTCTGAGAATGTTCTTTCCTTTTGGTTTTCTGACTCCAGTTCTTTGCACATTTCATTGTAATATTTGACTTTGTGTTCTTGAGCTGCCTGTTCAAATTGTCCCTCCAGTTATTTTGCTTCCTCGTTTTTTTCATTTATGTTAGCATCTTTATTCTGGAGAGTAAGTTTCTGAGACTCTTCTGATGTCCATTTTGGACTTTTCTTCCTTTCTTGTCTTTTTATTGACCGTTTGCTTTCTTCCTATATGATGTTCTTGATGTCATCACATATTTCTTCTTGTCTTTGTTCATTACTGTCTAATACATCAAATCTTTTGTTGAGATGATCTCTAAATTCAGATGGTATATGTTCAAAGTCATGTTTTGTCTCTTGTTGAGTTGTTTTAAATTTCTTCAGCTTCATTTTCATCTTGCATATAAACAATTGATGATCTGTTTCACAGACTGGGTTTGTTTTGGCTGATGATATGAACTTTTTCCACCATCACTTTCCACAGATGAAGTTAATACGATCCCTGTGTATAACATTTGGTGTGTATTGTCATCTTGTGTGTTTTTACGAAAGATATTTGCAATGAACAAGTCATTGGTCTTGAAAAATGCCATCATATGATCTCCAGCATTGTTTCTATCACCAAGGCCATATTTTCCAACTACTGATCCTTCCTCTTTGTTACCAGCCTTTGTATTCCAATCACAAGTAATTATCAATACATCTTGATTTTCTGTTTTATGTATTTCAGACTGAAAAAGTTAGTAGAATTCTTCAATTTTGTTATTAGCTTTAGTGATTGGCATGCAAATTTGAATAATAGTGGTATTTATTAACTGGTCTTCTTTGTAGGCACATGGATATTTTCCTATCACAGACAGCATTACACTTCAAGATAGATCTTGAAATGCTCTTTTTAATAATGAATGCAACCATTCCTCTTCAATTTGTCATTTCTGTCATTGTAAACCATGTGATTATCAGTTTCAAAATGGTGAATATCTGTCCAGTTCAGCTCACTAATGCCAAGGATATCGATGCTTATGTATTCCATTTTGACAAACTTCCAGTTTTCCCAGATTAATCCTTCATACAGTGCATGTTTTGATTATTAATGGATGTTTGCAGCTGTTTATTCTCATTTTGAGTTGTGCCCCATCAGTAAATAAATGTCCTGAAAGCTTTACTCCATTCACCCATCACAGTCAATTCTCCTTTGAGGAAGCAGCTCTTCTAAGTCGTGTTTTGAGTGCCTTCCATCCTGAAGGGTTCCTCTTCTGGCACTATATCTAACAATATTCTGGTGCTATTTATAATGTCTCAGAATTCTGGTGTTATTTGACAGTGTTTCTATGCGATTCACAATGTTTTCCATGGCTAAATATTCAGAAGTACTCTGCCTCTTCTTTCTAATCTGGCTTACTTTGGTAGCTCAGCTGAAACCTGTCCACCATGGGTGAACATACTGGTGGCATAGCTTCCACCATCACAGCAACACACAAACAACCACAGTACAACATGCTGACAGAAGAGTGGTGGTAGGAATTATAGGGAAATTAATTTTTCCCACAAATTTCTTATTGCATTTTGGAGATTCTATTTTTATCAGTTTCCAACAGTTTTTTAATCCAGTATATCACTTAGTAGATTCTACTGGCACCCTGCCCATCTGTGCCCACTGCCAAAGTCACCTGTGACTCTTCCTGTGCATATTAATTATTTCACATGTTTAACATATAATACCCTGTTGTTGTTATTATGAAGTGTTGTTGAGTCGGTTCTGACCCATAGAGATCCTGTATAAGGTTTACGAGGAGCACTTGTATAAGGTTTATGGTGAGCTTGAACTGTCGAGCTTGAAATTCAAATGGCTTTGCAGTCTGGCACATTAACCCACAGCACCACAGGACTCCTAGAGAACTTGAATTTCCCTGTGATCCTTAGTGATGGTACATCTCTAGTACGTGTGATGGAAAAAGCTACATCAGTGTAGTCCCTTTAAAAAGCAGTTGTGATTCACGTAAAAAGGAGTATTTTGGGTGGGGATTGGGTATTGGGAACAAATATGACAGACAACATTTTCATAGTACCAATATACGAAATCTACATATAAATCAATAGGACATCAAATATCAAGATTTTAAAATAGGCAATGAGTATGTTTATGACCAAATGACCATACACACGGATATTATTTTTCAACAATATTAGTGGTCACAGGCTTCACTTTTTAAAGATGTCCACAACAATATCTTTCATTCCATATGCTGTCCTTACTGTGGGTCCTTGAAGCTCTCAATCGGCACTAAAGAGCGAGTGATGACATGTGAATTCTGAGACTATTTTTGTTAAGTAACGTCAATTTAGTTCTGACCCATAGCAACCCTATGCTCACTAGAATGAAACATTGCCCGATCCTGTGCTATCTTCACAATCGTTGTTATGCTTGAGTCTATTGTGGCTGTCACTGTGCCAATTCATCTCATTGAAGGTCTTCCTGATTTCTACTGACCCTCCACTTTACCAAAGATGATGTCCTTTTCCAGGGACTCATTCCCCAGACAATATGTCTGAAGCATGAGGGACAGACAATGCCTCACCATACTGGCTTCTAAAAAGCATTCTGATTGTACTTCTTGCAACACCAATTTGTTTGGTCTTCAGGCAGTCCATGATAATTTCAATATTCTCCTCCAAGACCACAACTCAAATGCATCAATTCTTCTACGGTATTCCTTATTCCTTGTCCAACTTTTCAGATGCATATGAGGCTATTGAAAATACCATGGAATGAGACCAGGTCATAAAAATGCCATGCATTTCTATCAGCTCTCTTGAGATACTCAGTCTTGAAACCCTGACTCCATACTATAAGGAAGTTCAAGCAACTCTTGTAGAGGAAAATATGAAGATCTAAGGTCCTTGCCTTATACCCTGGTTGAGTTCCTAAGCAACAGCTTTCAGTAAGGAAGTCATCTTGAAAGTAGAGCCTCGAGCCCTCAATCAAGCTGACTGACATTGCATAGAAGAAAGAAGAGCAATTGTCAGTTGTTGTTAAGTGCCATTGTGTTGGTTCCAACTCATAGCAGTCATATACAAAACAGAATTAAACACTGCCCACTTCTGCACCATTCTCACAATTGCTGTTACATTTTAGCCCAGTGTGGCTGCCATTGTGTCAGTCTATCTCATTGGGGATGTTCCTCTTTATCACTACCCTAACTTGATGTCCATCTCCAGGAACTGGTCCCTTCTGATAACATGTACAAAGCAAGAGAGACAAGGTCTCACCATCCCAGCTTCTAAGGAGCACCCTGGCCCTACTTCTTCTAAAACAGATTTGTTCTTCAGAAAGTCTGTGGGCTTTTAATATTCTTATCCAATAATGCATCCATTCTTCTATGGTCTTCCTTAATCATTGTCCAAACTTCATATACAGAAACTGATATGAAGTGATTGAAAATATCATGGTTTGGGTCACATGTACCGTAATTCTCATAACTTTGATGCTTTACAGAGGTCAGTATTTTGCAGCAGATTTGCCTAATGCAATAATACATTGTTTGGTTTCTTGACTGTTTCTTCCATGAGTGTTGATTGTGGATCCAAGCAAAATGAAATTTTTTACAACTTCAATCTTTCTCTGTTTATTATGATATTGTTTATTAGTCCAGTTGAGAGAATAATCATTTTGATTAAATTGAAGTACAACCTAAACTGAAGGCTGAAGTCTTTGATAGTCATCAGTAAATTGTCTTCACTCTTCATCTGCTATCACCAGATTTCTGGCTTGTGTACAAAGTAAATGATTGTTCTTGTTTTAATCTACTATGATTTGGTGTGATTTTCTATGTAACAATAGACAACTGATACATAATGTTAACTAGAAATGAGTGCTTTGATAATGAAAACTTAAAACATGTGGGACTATTTTAGGTATGTGGAAGTAGGTGGAAGCTGTAAGAGAGGATTATTATTGAAAGCTTGAAGGGCTACAAAGATAAGTTAACAGATGATGGGGCACTGTAGGAAAACCACTGGATTGCTAACTGCAAGATCAGTGGTTCAAACCCACCAGCCACTCTTTAGAAACCCTAAACCGGTCAATATGAATCAAAATCTATACAATGGCACTCACAACAACAACAAAAGACCTCAAAGCTCATGGGTGCCAGGCAGAGCTTAAAGGAATAAAAACATTGAAATGTTACTGAAACTTACAGGAATGGAAACACTTGTTATGTAGTCATGGAAAGTTTGTCAACATTTTTGCCTCCAGTTATGTCAAATATAGAAAATGTACATCATGAAAATGAAATAGATAAGGAGATTTCCAAGAAGAATATTTAAATTATAACCTAGCTTCTTTTCCCAGCCTTTAAATTGATATGGAAAAAAACCCCCAAAAAACTGAGTGAAAGAACAAACTGTTAAATATCAAGGAATCAAGACTAGCTGAATGTAAAAATAGAATCATTTCTGATTCCCAGTTTCTCCAGATGTCAAATGATTCTCAACGATAGCATCACTCCAAATATCATATCCTGAATGATCTATGTTAAGACTTCAGAAAGTTCTCAGACAGTACTTCAAAAACACTTTCAGATAGACAGACACTTCAAAGATCCTAAAGGTAGTTCTTAAAGATTCTCCACTGAAAAATGGGGCTCATAAAAATATTCAGTTTATTCTTTTTTTTTTTTTTTTCGTTTTTAGAAGGCTGTGATATTTAAGATTATGTGTCAACTTGACTGGGCCAGGATTCTCAGTGGTTTGGCAATTGAGATGTAGTTATCCCCATAAAGAGATGTACTCTAATTAACTCTATGATGAGGTCTTTTATAAGCATCCAAATAATTGAAAGACTGCATCCTCATGGGTGTGAACTATTTCCAATATGTTAGACATTCAGACAAAGCTTGATTGCTCTCTGCTGGGGAATTGCTCTCTGACCCCTGTTTCTTTGGACTTGAGCTAGTGGTCTACTTTATTACCTGCCTATTTGCACTCCCTCCTGCCAAACTAGTCTGCCTGCCTGCCAAATCTGCTAATCTTTGTTTGTCAGACCCAGATTGAGACCCTCCCACTTATGCAACTGTGTGAGCCATTTCCTTGTTATAAACTTTTATTTATAGATACATATATAAGTTTCACTGGTCTTGCTTCTCTAAGAAACCTAGCCTAAGATGCCAAGGAACATTCCAATTGTCAATTCATCAACCTCAGACTCCATTATTGGGTGGGGATTGATAGCAAAAGAATATTCTGATTTCTGAAAATAAAAATCCTTTGGCATTAACCAGTAAAATAGTAATCTGATTTATTTTAATTTAGTTAGTATGAATTAGTCATTATGTCCAGTGACTTATGGTTATATCATTGAGTTCCTGAACCTCCAAACTTGAGAATGTGAAAACAGAACCTAAGGAGATCTAATCTTGAAGCTTTTCTGTTATTCTTTTTAGTATTTTCATTTTGAATATTACTGTACCTCACAAAAATGAGTTTAAAAATGTACTGTATACAGATCCAGGCAACTTGAAATAAAGGTAGGGATAAATTGTTGTTGTTGTTAAGTGCCGTTGAGTCAGTTCCGGCCCATAGCAATCCAGTATAGGGTTTCCAAGGAGCAGCTGATGAATTTGAACCACTGACCATGCAGTTCAAACAGCTTTTCAGTCTACTGCATTGACCCATAGCACCACAACACAGGCCAATAAGCAGGCATTTATGATATCTTTATTGACTATGCAAAGGTTTTGGACTGTGTGGATCATGACAAACTATGGATAATATAGTTTAATGTCTGCTTACTAAGGTCTGTTTGAAGAACGAGTATCCTGGAACATTTAATTGTACCCATGAGGAACCTGTATGTAGATCAAGAGGCAGTCATTAGAACAGAACTAGGAGAAACTGAACAGTCTAAAAACAGGGAAGATGTGTTCCAGGGTTGCACTCTTTAACCAAACCTATTTAATCTATATGCTGAGCAAATAATGCAAGAATCTGGGCTATATGAAGAAGGACATGACATCAGGCTTGAAGGAAGACTCATAAACAACATGCAATATGCTGATGATACAAACTTGCTGGCTTGAAGTCAAGAAGACTTAAAATACTTACTAATGATCAAGTACTACTGTCTTCTGTATGGATTGCATCTCAATGTAAAGAAAACAAAACTTCTCACAACTGGACCAATAAATAACATCATGATAAATGGAGAAATTATTGAAGTTGTCAAAAGTTCATTTTTCTTGGATCTACCATCAACACTCATGGAAACAGCAGTCAAAAAAAAAAAAACAAGCTGCATATTGCATTAGGCAAATTTGCTTGAGGAGACCATTTTAAAGTGTTCAAAAGTAAAGAGATCAGTTTGAGAACTAAGGTGTGGCTGACCCAAGCCATAGTATCGCCTGATAAGCATGTGAAAGTTGGAGTTAGATAATGAATAAGGAAGACCATTGAAGAATGATGGATGATGCATTTGAATTACGGTGCTGGAGAAAAATATTAAAAATACCATGGACTGCTAGAAGAACAAACAAATCTGTTTTGATATAAGTATAACCAGAATACTCCTTAAAAAATAGGATGTCGAGACTTCGCCTTGCATACTTTGGACATCTTATCAGGACATCCAATACAGGGTAGGTATGAGTTAGAATTTATTCACGAGTGCTACTCAACAACAGCAACATGTTCCATAGTGGATAGATTGAGCTCACCAAGCATACAATATTTTTTCCCTTTTTTGTGTCTAAGAACATCATTGTAGCTCATGGTGTAATAAATTTCTGTAACAGAATGGCTTCTGTCCTGGTGAATCAAAATTTCCTAGCAACTTAACAGTACTTAACAACAACAAATTGGCATATTTGTATTAAACTGAATCCTATTTAGGCCTACAATTAAAAAATAACTTAGACACTACAAATAATTCATAATGTCTAATAAAACATTTTTTGCTTCTGTTGTTAGATGCCATGAACTTGGTTCCAATTTATAACAACACTATGTTCAACAGACCACTCATCTGTCAGTTTGTTATATTTTCATGACTTGCATTTGCTGATCACTTGCATTTGCTGGAAGCTATGCCACTAGTACTTTAAACACCAACAACATCATCCATGGCAGACAGGTTTCAGCATGACTTCCAGACTAAGACAGACTAAGAATAAGGAGAAAAGGGCTACTTCTGATTGTTCAGCCACTGAAAGTCTTACAAATAGCAGTGGGACATTGACAGATGCAGTGCTGGAAGGTAAAAACATTATGTATAACACCAGAACATTATCAGATATAGTATCAGAAGTTGAGTGCCTCAGGTTGGAATGAATTATAAATATGACTTGGGAAGAGTTGTCTCCTCAAAGTAGACTTCACCATAATAATGCAAATGGAGTAAAACTTCCAGGACCTTCATTTACAGATGGAGCACAAGTCATAATGAGGAGAAACAGCTGCAAACATCCATTAATAACCTGAACATGGAATGTAAGACTCTAGGTAAATTGAGAGTTGTAAAAAATGAAAAGGAACGCATAAAGAACAATATCCAAGACATTAGATAAATGGACTGGTATTAGCCATTTTGAATCTGACAATCATATGGGTTACTATGC
Organism: Chrysochloris asiatica; assembly: GCF_000296735.1. Classification (NCBI taxonomy): domain Eukaryota; kingdom Metazoa; phylum Chordata; class Mammalia; order Afrosoricida; family Chrysochloridae; genus Chrysochloris; species Chrysochloris asiatica. Next base: position 9,520,727 of record NW_006408520.1, read on the forward strand.
CAGGAATGAAAAAGTCATGAATAATGTCATTGCATTTATTATCAGAAAGATCATTTTAAGATCTATCTTGAAGTACACCACAGTCTGTAATAAGATGCTTTCCATATACCTACAAGGAAGACCAATTAATACCATGATTATTCAAATTTACGCAACAACCACAAAAGTTATGATGACAAAATTGACAAATTCTACCAACTTCTTCAGTTTGAAAGTGATCAAGCATACAATCAAGATTGATTGCTAATTATGGGTGATTGGAATTCAAAGCTTGGAACAAAGAGGAAACATCAGTAGTTGGAAAATATGGCAGTGATGATAAGAAATGATGCTGGAGATTGCAGGAGAGAATTTTGCAAGACCAATGACTTGTTCATTTAAATACCTTTTTTAAACAACATAAAGGATGACTATACACATTGACCTCACCAGATGAATTACACAGGAATCAAATTGACTAGTTCTGTGGGAAGAGATGGTGGAAAAACTCAATATTTTCATCAAAACAAGGTCAGGAGCAGACTGTGACCACCAAATGCTCTTATGTAGGTTGAAGATGAAGCTGAAGAAAATTAAAACAAGCCATGAGAGCCAAAATACGACCTCCCACCTGAATTTAAAAATCATTTCAAGAACAGAGCTGAAGCATTAGATATTAATGACCAAAGACCAGAAGAGTTGTAGATATTAAGAACATCACACAGAAAGAAAGCAAAAGATCATTGAGAAGACAAGAAAGAAGGAAAAGTTTAAAATGGATGTCAGAAGAGACACTGAAACTTGCTCTCCAGTGTAGAGATGCTAAAGCAAATGGAAGAAATGAGGCGGTAAAAGAGCTGAATAGAAAATTTCAAAGGGTAGCTTGAGAAGACAATGTCAAGTATTACAATGAAATATGCAAAGACCTGGAGTTAGAAAACCAAAAGGGAAGAACGTGTTCATCATTTCTCAAGTTAAAAGAACTAAAGAAAAAATTCAAACCTCAACTTACAATATTGAAGGATACTACGGGCAAAGGAGCTCTGGTAGCATAGTGGTTATGAGTTGGGCTGCTAACCTCAAGGTCAGAAGTTTGAAACTACCAGTGGGTCCATGGAAGAAAGATGAAGCTTTCTGCTCCTGAAAAGATTTACAGCCTTGGAAACCCTAAACAGGGTCACTATAAGTTGGAACCGATTCCATGGCACAAAACCGCCACATAACTGCCACTTCCATGGGCAAACTATTGAACGATGCAGAAACATCAAAAGAAGATAGAAGGCATATACAGAGCCACAGTATCAGAAAGAAAAGGTCATTGTTCAACCATTTTAAGAGGTAGCATATGATCAAGAACCGATGATACTGAAGGAAGAAGTCCAATCTTCACTGAAGGCATTGGCAAAGAACAGGCTCCAGGATGATGCAGCACTGTAGGCATTCATTCCTTTAAACCAAGAAATTGGAAGACAGATATCTGGTCAACTGATTAGAAAAGCTCCATATTTGTGTCCAATCCAAAGAGAGGTAACCCAACAGACTGCTTAAATCTTCAAAAAATATCATTAATATCATATGCAAGTAAATTTTGCTGAAGATGATTTTTAAATGGCTGGAATAAGACATTGATAGGGAAGTGCTAGACACTCAAGTCTTATTCAGACAAGGACATGAAATGAAGGATATCATTGTTGATATCAGATGGATGTCAAATAGATAATACCAGAAAGGTTTCTTGTATTTCTGTATTTCTTGTTTACTTGTGATTTATTGAGTATGCAAAGGTTTTTGGATTGTGTGGCTCATGATAAGTGATGGATAATATTGTGAAGAATGAGTATTCCAGAAGACTTAATTGTGCTCATGAGGAATGTGTATATAGACCACAAAGCAGTCCAGAACAAGGGGATATGAAGTGGTTTAAAATCAGGAAAGGTGTGTATCAGGTTTGTAACCTTTCACCATACTTATTCAAACTGTGTGTTGCACAAATAATTCAGGAAACTGGATTATATGAAGAAAACATGGCATCAGGATTGGAGGAAGACTCATTAATAATCTGTGATATGCAGATGATGCAACCTTGCTTGCTGGAAGTAAAGAGTACTTAACAATGAAGATCAAAGACCATAGCCTTCAGTATGGGTTACAACTATGTTAAAGAAGAAAAGAATCCTCACAATTGGGGCAAAAAATAACATAATTATAAGTGGGAGAAAATATGAAAGTTGTTAAAGACTTTATTTTGCTTGGATACACTATTAACATTCATGGAAACAGCAATCAAGAAATATTTCACATGAGGCAAATCTGTTGCAGAATACCTCTTTAAAGTATTCAAGAGCAAAGAGTTCACTTTGAGGACTAACGTGTTCCTAGCCCAAGTCATGGTATTTTTTATAGCCTCATATGCATGTGAAAGTTGGACAATGAATAAGGAAGACTGTAGAAGAATTGATACATTTGAGTTATGGTGTTGGAGGAGAATATTAAAAGTAACATGGACTGTCAGAAAAACAAATAAATCTGTGTTGGAAGAAGTGCAACCAGAACGTTCCTTAGAAGATGAGATGGTGAGACTTCATCTCTCTCACACTTGTCTCTAGAGAAAGACATCATGCTTGGAGGGTCCACAAGAAAAGAGAAGACCCCACAACAAGATAGATTGGCACAGTGGCAGCAGCAATGGGCTCAAGAGTAACGATGAATTGTGCGGATGGCGCTATATCAGGTAGCGTTTCGTTCGGCTGTGCATAGAGTCACTATGAATGAGAACTGACTCTATGGCACCTAACATCAAAAACAACAACAATGTTCAACAGAATGGTACAGTGCCTAGTTCTGTGCCATCTTCACAATCATCGCAATGTTTGAGCCCATTGTTTCAGTCACTGTGTCAAGCTATCTTTGTTAGGGTCTTTCCTCTTTTCCCAGACTTTCTACTTTGCCAAGTGTGATGTCCTTCTTTGGGGACGGTAGCTCTCTATCCAAATATATCCAAAGTATGTGAGATTTAGTCTGACCATCCTCACATCCATACATTCTGGCTGTATTTCTTCCACAAAGGTTTGTCTATTCTTCTAGCATTCAATGGTAATATTCTTTAGTAACACCACAATTCAAAAGTGTCAATTCTTCTTTGGTCTTTCTCTATTCAGAAATAAATACATGCCTCTTTATTTGGGTTTATCAATAAGTAAGAAAGGGCTGCTACTCCCTGGTTCCCTATTCTACCTTTTCCGGTCCAAAGCAGAAGATACTTATGGTCTAGTCATATACATTTCCTTTAAAATGAGATTCAGCAGATGAAAAATGTGATAGCAATGATTGGCTAGATTCTAACCAAAACCTATCCAAGAAAAATTAGAGGTGTCAGGTTGGTTTCCATAGTAGCCTCCAAATAGAAATGTGCCTTAGTCTCTGTCCAGCATTTGGACCTTTATAGTACTATATACAGTATTTTTATACAGACAATACATGTCACTCAGTATTGGTTTTTTTTGTTTGTTTGTTTGTTTTTGTGTGCAAATAATGCATTACTGTCACATGCTTATTTTCAGTGTAGGCTATGCAGGTTATATGCATGTGTGCATTATTTACACGAGGAAATTGCATGTGAAAACATAGTACTGCTATACTTTTCCTTAGAGCAAGGCTAATTCTCACAGGATCCTCAGCGTCAACATATTAAATCTGAAAGAAGCAGAGCCTTTAGTTTATTTCCCTTTAAGTATGTTAAAAGAATGGGGTTTAATTACTAATTTAATTACTTTTTCTTTCTTAGGAAGCAGAATTGGGTAATATTAAGAAAACAAAACATTCATTGATTAGGATTTATTATCATTTCAGTTATATCTGATTCAGTATATATTTCATGGTAAAGCATACTAGAGTCTAAGTATACTTAGTATGATATTTCCTACTTTTCCAAAAGACGATAAACCAAAACTGTTTTGTGGAAATTTCCCATTTACAAATTAATAGTTGCTTTTCTTTTCATTATCTTTCAGGGAGAGATAATTACAAACATTAAGAAATATCTAAGTAATTATAATTCATAGTTGAAGACTTACTTAAAGTATAATAAATCTATAAAGGCAGAATGAGAATGATCTTTCTCCCCCCTCTGTACAACCATGTTGTTGTTGTTATTATTAGGTGCCATTGAGTTGGAATTGACCCATAGCGACCTTACGCACAACAGAACATAACACTGCCCTATCCTGGGCCAACCTCACTACTATTGCCATGCTTGAGTCCATCAATGCTGCCACTTGGCCAATCCATCTCATTGAGGGTCTTCCTCTTTTTCTCTGA
>NW_006408520.1:9525338-9526659 GCF_000296735.1 Chrysochloris asiatica
AATTTGTATCAGTGCATCTAAATTATTTCATTCTTGTTTAACTTCTCATACCTTTTGCAAACTGAAAAGCACCCTTAAAGAGGCGAACCATTTCTTATTCACCTCCCTACAAGCAAATGGAAATGTAGGGGAGGGAGAATGAAAATAGAGACACAAATTATCTTACTCTAGGAGTCCTGGTGTGGTGCTATAGAATAAGCACAGGAATGCAAGGTCGGTGGCTCAAACCTATCAGCCATTCCTCAAAAACCCTATACAGGGTTGCTATGAGATGGAATTGTTACAATAGCACTTAATAAGAACACTTTATATTCTATATGCTGGACACAGATAGGCAGAGTTAGCCTAGAATTATGGCTTCAGCCTTGAGTGATTATGGAAAATTGTCAGCTTCCAGAGTATCCCAGAAAATTGCCTACAGTGAATACTGGATCATTTCCAGAGTAATTCAGAGAATTGTGTCCACTCTGAGTTATGTTACAGGTACGTTTTCAATGTAACTGCTTTGCTTATGGAGTCCAGGTAGTGTAGTGGATTGTGAGCTGGCCTTCTAACTGAAAGGTCAGCAGTTTCAGACTACCAGTCATTCCATAGGAGAAAGATGAGACTTTCTGTTTCCATAAAGATTTACTGCCTTGGAAACCCTAAACAGGGTCATTGTGAGTCAGAATCGACGTGATGGCACACAACCACTACCACTTTGCCTAATCTGAACACTTTCCAATGGCTGTAATTTCCAATAAAATTGTTGTAATTTCTCAGACAGGTGAAAACATTCATCCATTCATTCTTTTAATACATACTAATGAACACAAATTATTTGATTGTTTGTATCAAAATAAATTATGGACAACATTACAAATAATGGAAATTCCAGAGCACTTAGTTGTGCTGATGCAGAATCTATGTATAGACAAAGAGGCAACCATTCAAACAGAATAAGGGGCTACTCTGTGGTTAAATCAGGAAACGTATGCAACAGGGTTGTATTCTTTTGCCATATTTATTCAATCTGTGTTCTGAGTGGAAAATCCATGAAGCTGCATTATCTGAAGAATGAGGCATCAAGATTTGAGGAGGCTTGTTATTAACCTGTAATATGCAGAAGGCACAACATTGCTTAGTGAAAGGAAAAAGGACTTGTTATGCTTACTGTGAAGATCAAAGATTACTGCCTTCAACCTGTATTATACCTCAACAGGAAGAAAACCAAATCTTTACAACTGGACCAACAAGCAATATCACAATAAACAGAGAAAAGATTGAATTTACAAGGATTTTCATTTTACTTGAATCTACAATCAACACCCATGGAAGCAGA
>NW_006408520.1:9527214-9529145 GCF_000296735.1 Chrysochloris asiatica
AACACTCATGAAAGTAGCTGTCAAGAAATCAAATGACTAATTGCATTAGGCAAAACTGCTATACAATACCTCTTTGAAATGTTCAAGAGCAAAGAAATCAGTTTGAGATCTGGTGCACCTGGCCCAAGCCATGGTATTTTCAATTCCTCATATGCATGTGAAAGTTGGACAATGAAGAGAGAAGACCATTAAAGAATGGATGTGTCTGAATCATAATGTTGGAGAAGAATATTAAGAGCATCATGTACTGCCAGAAGAACAAATAAATCTGTGTTGGAAGAAGTACAGCCAGAATTAGCCTTAGAAATCAGCATGATGAACCATCATCTCTCATAACTTTGAACATGTTATCAGAAGGAGCCAGGCCCTGGAAAAGGACATCATGTTTGATAAAATGAAGGGTCATTGAAAAAAAGGAAGATCCCCAAACAAGATGGAATAACACAGTGACAGCAATTATGGACTCTAATACAACAATTGTGAGGATAGCTCAGGACTGGACAGGGTTTCATTCCTCGTGCATAGGGTAGCTATGAGTCAGAAACGACTCAGTGGAACCTAACAACAACAACTAATGGTATATTCATTTGAAAGCTGGACAATGAATAAGGGATACCAAAGAATTGATGGCTATTAATCATGGTGCTATTGAAGAATACTGAATATACCATTTTTATTGTTGTAAAAGTATAGGGCTTCTGAGGAGAGGCTAGTGGGTTTGAACCACTGACTTGTAGAATAAGCAGTCCAATGCTTGTCTTACAGAACCACACCGGGACCCTTAATATACCATAGACTACCATTGCTGTTGTTGTTAAGTGTTGTAGAGTTGGTTCTGACTCATAACCACCCTATGAGTTTCCTAGGAGCAAATAGTGGGTTTGAACCACTAGCCTTGTAGTTTGCTTATCCTATAGCACCACACCATGACTCCACAGACTGCCATAAAATTGACCAATCTGTCTTGGAAGAAGTATAGCTTATGGTTTCTTAGAAGTGAATATGGTGAGACTTGGTTTCCTATACTTTGAGCACGCTATTGAGAGGAATCAGGCCCTGGAGGAGAACATGATGCTCGGTAAAATGGAGGGACAGTAGCAAAGAGGAAGACACCCAGTTAGATGGCACGGTAGCCAATCATTGATTGATATAGGTGCCATTTTCCATTGCTGGATTAACACAATGGCTGCAATAATGGGCTAAAACATACAAATACTTAAGAGAATGGCATAGGACCAGGCAGTATTTTGTTCTATTTTACCTAAAGTCTCTGGTGTAGTGTTGTAGGATAAGCAGTAGATTGTTAAACATGAGGTTGTTGTTTCTGTCTCACCAGCCACTCCTTGGAAATCTTATACTTGGTCAGTATGAGTCGGAACCAACTGGATGACACTTACCAACAACAGCACAAAGTTGCAATGAGTAGTAACCTACTGGATGTCACCTTAACCACAATAACAACTAGGAACCATGCTCTCTTAACCACTACACTCTAACAAACAAAACCACTGCCATTGAGTAGATTCCAACTCATAGTGACCATATAAATCAGAGTAGAACTGTCCAGCGCATTTCCAAGTTCATAAATCCTTGTAGAAGCAGATTGCCACATCATCCGAGAGCTTAACCACCATGCCATCAGGGATCTTTCTTAACCATTATCTTGTTGTTCTTGTTAAAGGCTATTGAGTTGGTTCCAACTCATAAAGACCTTGTATTGGTTTCCAAGGTGTGGCTGATGGGTTTGAACCAACAACTTTGCACTTAAAACCAACCTTTCTGTTCAATGCTTATCCTATAGCACCATACCAGGACTCTAAACCACTACTGGTGATGTTAGCCATCAAGTCAGTTGCAACTCATAGCAACCCTACATACAACAGAACAAAACACTGCCCGGTTCTGCGCCATCCTCACAATTGTTGTTGCAC
>NW_006408520.1:9530443-9536755 GCF_000296735.1 Chrysochloris asiatica
CATGGTAAATTTTGAGCAGAGTGGAGGAAGTAGCCTTGAGCTCCTCCTAGTGGGAGAAGTAACCACTAACACTGAAGGTTTCACGTACTGCTTATCATTTGAAACCAGGGTTTGTCCAAAGGCCTATAAGGTATTAAACATCTGCAACAAACCTATCTTGAGCCTTGGAGGCCTCATTAGACGTCTGACATCTGGTATACACCAGGGTACATTAGCAATTGGGGAAGAACATCATGCAGATTGAAATGATAAAATTACTCCCAAATCAGGCAGATGTGGAACAGACACCAGGAGTTGTTTTTTTGTTTTTTTCAGTTTCTTCCTTGCATTCCACTACAATAAATATCAGTGCTTGTTATCCCAGCTAATTACACAGTTCTCCTACAGCAAGGAAACTCCATTTTCCTTTCATTTCTGACACACTGCATTTAGACACATTCCCTCAAATAACCTGCTTCCTCCTCTTTAAGAACCGAATGCTAGAGCCATTCAGCTCAGAATTCAAAGCTGAAACCTAGCCCATCCTGCAGCCCCTTATTCTTTCTAGGGTTAATTTTTAAGACATACCCTGATTACAGGAATTTGCAGCTTTTAAAAAGTGGCTATTTTAAGACCTGTTTACAAAACCACAATCTGAAACATCAGTCAAAAACAGCTTGAACTGATTTCATCCTTCTCTGGAACGAAACATCTAACAGTAGAACATCCATTTGTAACTGGTCCATCTGCCCAGTAATGAAGGTTGCATTGCAGCCCTGTCCAAACATCTTTCTGCAGGAGAACAGCTGAGATTCTCTAGATTAGATGTCAGGATATGTGCTACTGGAATTGCACACAATTTGTTGCCTAACATTGTCAGAGCCAATTTAGTGCTGAATTTAAATCACCAGAAATGTTGGTGATATGGCAACATATATCCAGAGTAGCTTTTGTAAAGTCTGTAATGACTGCCTTGCTCCTCCAGCTTCCACTTGAAGATCCTCTTCATAAGGCTCATTCAAAGCTCAGTGAAGGAAACATATTGCTATTGAATGAAAAAATGACTCATTATGTATGTCAACTCTGTGTTGTACATTTAAAAGCTGTAGAAGCCAAACCTTTCTAAATCACATATCATTTTAAATATTAGCTTATTCTTCTGCCATTATTCAGATAAAGAGATGATATCATGTGCATTTTTAAAGTAAAAATTAACACTAGGGATCAGGAGGGCCAAGGATCAGAACAGGATGGCCAGGAAGACGCAGTGATTCTTAAATGCAGAAATTCCAAAGATGAAAATATTGGTATTAAGGGCAAATATGGAAACTTTTCTCTTCATAAAGCAATTTCTATGAAAACAAAAGCATCAAGTCTTTTCAGAATCTGGTACATTTATATTATGAAACATCAGACAAGCATACTTCAGATAAATTCCGTTCAAGACTGCTGCAATAAAGAGAATACCCCAATAAAGTGAGTCATACAAATTTTTTGGTTTCCCAGTGGATATAAAAGTTATGTTTACACTATCCTGTAGTCTATTAATTGTGCAATATTGTTGTTGTTGTTGTTAAGTGCCACTGAATTGGTTCCAACTCATAGCAACCCTGTATAGGGTTTCTAAGGAGTAATTGGTGGATTTGAACCTCCAAACTTGCTGTTAGCAGTCCAGTGTTTATCCTACAATGCCACACCAGGATATTTGATACACTGTAAAAACTCTTAAAATGTATCATACAGCTATGCAGTGAGTGCATTTTGTTGGGGAAATGGTGCTTATAAACTTGCCTGATGCTGAGTCACGGTGAACCTTCAGTTTGTAAAAAAACGCAGTATCTGTGTAGTACAATAAAGCAAAATACAATAAAACAAGGCATACCTGTATTGTTAATGTGTATTTATATATGTGTTTCCTTCCAAAAGCACAAATTTATCAAACATCGTTATTAAACATTTGTTGTTGTTGTTAAGTGCAGTCTAGTCGGTTCTGACGCTGTTGTTTTTAGGTACCCTGAGTCATAGTGACCTTATGCACAACAGAGGTCATGTGCTGGCCTCCCAATCATTGGTAAGCTTGAGCTGATTGCTGCTGCCACTGTACCAATCCATCTAATTGGGAGTCTTCCTCGTTTTCATTGACCCTCCACTTTACCTAGCATGATATCCTTCTCCAGGGACTGGTCCATCCTGATAATATGTCCAAAGTTTGAGAGACAAAATCTTGGCATCTTGGTTTCTAAGGAATATTCTGGCAATACTTCTTGCAACACAGATGTGTTTGGTCTTCTGGAAGTCCATGTTACTTTTAATATTCTTCTCCAACACCATAATTCAAATGCATCTATTCTTCAAGGGTCTTCCTTATTCACTGTCTAACTTTCACATGAACATGAGGCTATTGAACCATAGCGTAGGTCAGGCACACCCTAGTCCTCAAACTGATCTCTTTGCTCTTGAAGCCATCAAAGAGGTCTTTTACAGCAGGGTTTCCTAATGTAATATGTCATTTGATTTCTTGACTGCTCCTTCCATGAGCGTTGATCATAGACACAAGCAAAATAAGCTTTGGCAACTTCAACCTTTTCTCCGTTTATCATGAAGCTATCTAATGGTCCAGTGGTGAGAATTTTTGTTTTCTTTACATTGAAATGTAACCTGTACTAAAGGCTAGAGTTTGATCTTCATCAGTAAGTATTTTAAATATTCTTGGCTTCCATCCAGCAAGGTTGTATCATCTGCATATCATAGGTTGTTAATGAGTCTGATGCCATATTCTTCTTGATATATTTCAGTTTCTCAAATTCTGTACTCATCATATAAATTGAGTAAATATGGTGAAATAATACAACTCTCATGAACACCTTTCCTGACTGTAAGCCATTCAGCATCCCCTTGTCCTGTTCTAACAACTGCCTATCTATCTATGTTCAGCTTCTTCATGATCACAATGAAGTGTTCTGGAATACCCATTCTCTGCAATGTTATTCATAGCTTGTCGTAATCCACAAAGTGACCATGCATAGGGTTTCCAAGGAGAAACTGGTAGGTTTGAACTACTAGCAGTCCAGTGTTTAGCAGTTCAGTATTTATCCTATAGCATCACGCCAGGACTCCATTAAATATTTGTTGTTGTTGTTGTTGTTAAGTGTCATCGAGTCAACTATGAACCATAGTGACCCTGTATAGGGTTTCTGAGAAGTGACTGGTGAGCTTGAACTTCCAACCTTGCAGTTCAAACTGACTTCAAAATGAGCAGTCCAGCTCATTAATCCCCAGTACCACACCAGGACAAGGTATTCCTCAAAGTAAAGATTAGAAAATAGAATATAAAATTGATCAATATTTGCTGATAACCTACTATGTGCAAAAAACTGTTTTGTTCTGAGGTATATAGTGATATAGAAAATTTGGTACCCTTCCTGTCCGTCTACTTTCAGAAAGTTCTCGTCTAAAATGTGATGCCTTCAACTCTGTTCTAGCTCACTGTCTTCCTCAATCACAAGTTTTCCATATTTAGTCAATTGTTGAAGCAGCAAAGTGCTAAAAAGGAAGAGGTTGTTAAAATGCACAAATTCATTCCTAGGACTCAGGAACATGTCATATATATGTGTACACCCTCACATAGAAACATACTAAAACACACACACACACACACACTAGTCAGATTTTATGGCATTACCCTTAAATCCTTCTCTGAGACTATTCAGAGACATTAGTCTCTCCATTTAGCAACTTCTCTTCAAAAACATTTTAAGAACCAAGCTCCTTCCAAATGCTCTTTATTTTCTCCCATTTGCAGAACCTGTGAAAGAGCATGATTTCAAGTCAGTAGAGACATACATAATTTATAATGGGAGTGTTAAATCATCATGCATTTCCAAACACAGTTGTGAAGGTTACCACAAGTAATAAAAATGCAGAGAACATCTTGCACACGAGACAGGCTTTGGGAAGCCCCTATTGGTTTAGCCAGAGGAAAATGACCCCACTGGTTCTCTTAGCAACAGCTGTGGGATCCAGATTACAGATTCCTCCCAAGGCCATAAGAATATGGGCTTGAAATATTCATTTCCCTTCTCAATTCAAATTTGCTGGTGCATTGCTGTCTCAATATTTCTATAAACCAAAACACCCTAGCCCCAGAAGAGAGCAAGTTGAATCCTAAGTTCTTAGGAAAATCAAATATATGATGCTCAGAAGACACATATGAAAAAATTTTCTTTTGGAATCTTAAAACCAGTTAGCAGTTGGTAGCAAGGCTGATACAGAGATAAAATCAAAGATTCTATCACTATTTTAGGTTACTGACTCTCACAAAGAAAACATATTTGTGATCATATTACAAGCTTATTTTCAGGAGCTGTTTCCAGTGGAATGCAGGAACATTACTACATATTTTAAAAGTATTTTTCATGTGTTTATTCATAATACAACTACAGAATTGGATGAAAACACTCAGACTGAACAAGATAGAAGCCAAATTCACTGTGACTTGGAAATGTCTAATACAGATGGGAATTAAAACTCACAACTACTAATTTCACCTGAGATCCTGAGAAGAGTAAAGTGCCAATTTAAATTTAGTAAATAGCTCATATATATTATTTTAATTACAATTCAACAAGTATTGGGAATATTCTACATTGCTGACATTATGTTTGGTGCCAGAAATATAATGATGAAAGCCACATACTCTGCTTTCTGGGAGCACACAGTCTAATGGAGAGACAGATGCAGACATGACATGAACTACCCAAAATATATTGTATTTCATAATAGAAGAATTGTATGAGGACTGAATTGTTGTTGCTATTGTTAAGCACCCTTGAGTCGGTTCTGACTAATAGCAACTTTTATAGGGCTTCCAAGGAGTGGTTGGTAGCTTTGAACCTCCAACCCTGTAGTTAGCAGTCCAGTGCTTATCCTGGAGCATCACTCCAAAAAAGAAACAGCAAATGGGAAGAAAAGTCTGATATGAGATTTCAGAATGGGAGACAATTTTTGAGCAATGATCATGGAGAACGTAACTCAAACAAAAATTCTGTATATACAAAAGATTTTTAAGTTGTATGCAAAGGACTTAACCTCAAACCTCATTGATCACATTTTTTTGTTTTATTTTTTAAAAACTTTTAACTGAGAATTGAATAAGGTTTACAGAGAACATCATAAGTATTGCATTCAACAAATAATCCATGTTTCATCACAATGATTGCAATCCCCACCATGTAACAACGGTTATCCCATTTCCTACCTGGTTCTTACCAGCTGCTCCGCGGGAGAAAGATGAGGCTTTCTACTCCAGTAAAGATTTACACCCTCGGAAACCCTATACAGGGTCGCTATGGGTCGGAACCGACTCGATGGCACATAACAACAACAACAACCTGGTTCTTAGGTTCTTATTTCCATTATTCCCTCCTTCCTGTCCCTTCTCAACTTTGTCCTTAGGTTGCCTTTTAATCTTGAACAATTGATCATTCCATGGTGAGCATACCTTACTAATATTACTGTCACCCCACCCCCGCCCACTATATCTCTATCTACTGCTTAGCAAACACTTGGATCACGAGAGTGAGTGCTGTTCCAGATGGTGGCCAAGGACCATGGGCTCAGATTTCTCCATTCTCTTTCTGACCAGCCTGGACTTGTCTTTTTTATCATTTTGAGTTTTGTTCAACATTTTCTCCCACTCTTTCTGGGACCTTCTAATGCGATACCTTTCAAAGCAGTCTGTATTGGTAACTGGGAACCACCTACTCCTTCTGGTCTCACAGTTGTGGTGAGTGACGTTCCTGAGTTCTATTGGGTCGTTGGACTAATTGATTCCAAGCATCTTCAATTTTTATCACTTTTCTTTCTTCCACACATGAAGAAATCAATACTTGCATCTTAGATGAGTTTTTAAGAACCTAGTTGTTGTTGTTGCTGCTGTTAAGTGTCTTCGAGTCAGTTCTGACCCATAGTGACCCATAGGGCTTCCAAGGAGTGGCCGGTGAGCTTAAACCACTGACCTTGCAGTTTAAGCCAACTTTGCAGTCCAGTCCATTAACCACAACACTGTAACTACTCACCAGAATAGGATGTAGAACATTGTCTTTGTGGACTATGTTATGTCATTGGACCACAATGTACCTCCAAATTGTGATCCTGAGCCTCCAGCAACACACCCCCTTAAAAATTTTGGTAATGTCTAAGAAGTTTTCATCATTTCCCCCCTTATATGCACCATCATATTCACAGGTGTGTTTACAGAAAAGGTAAATACTCATGTTTCTCTGCTATTCCTAAGGTTTTCAGTGATTCAATATTTGGAAGTAGCTCACCATT
>NW_006408520.1:9537486-9538809 GCF_000296735.1 Chrysochloris asiatica
GTTTGGTAAGGTAAGGTGGAGGGTCAGAGAAGAAGAGGAAGACCCCCAACGAGATGGATTGGCCAAGTGGCAGCATCGATGGACTCAAGCGTGGCAACAATAGTGAGGTTGGCCCAGGATTGGGCAGTGTTTTGTTCTGCTGTGCATAAGGTCTCTATGAGTCAGTACTGACTTGATGGCACCTAACAAATACCCATGCACAGACATCCCTTTGTCAAATCCTTATATATTTGTGGGAATAGTCCACAAATATGGTATAGCCCTGGTATGATGCTGTAGGATAAGCACTGGACTGATAACTGAAATGTTGGTGTTTTAAACTCACCAGGCACTTCTTGTAAACCTTATACTGGATTGCTATGAATCAGAACTAAATGGATAGCTCTTAACAACAACAACAACACTTCTATCCTATATTGCCTTTAACCATGGCATTCTTCCATGTGTTTTCAGCTGTCTTCACAGATCTTTTGCCAACCTCCATCTTGTTGTATAATGCCTTCCCCAATCACCCAAGTTAATATGTGTCTACCTTTTGTTGTTGTTGTTATGCACAACTGAGTCTATTTAGACTCATAGCAACACTGCACAGGTTTTAAGAGAAATGGTTGGTGGGTTTGAACTGCCAACCTTGTGGTTCATAGTCTAGTCCTTATTCTGTAGTGTCACACCAGGAGTCTACACTCTAGACACTGAATTACTCTTCTTTCTCTTCCACTCATGATAACAATCAATAAATGTTTCTTTTAACATGAAAACCTTTTCTTGAGTTGTTATAATAGTGGTCCCTTACAATATTTGTCTTTTGGTGATTAACTAATTTCACTCAGTATAATGTCTTCCAGGTTCATCAATGTTATGAGGTGTTTTTCAGATTCATCATTATACTTCAATATTCAGTAATATTTTATTGTGTGCATGCACCAAAGTTTGTTTACCCATTCTTCCACTGATGGCCATTTAGGCTGTCTCCATCTTTTCTCAATTATGAATAGTGCTATGATGAACATGGTTGTGCATAACTCATGTTATGGCCCTTATTTCCTGGGGATATATGTATAAAGAAGAGAGTGTATACAGCATTGCTCTACCACTCGTCCGTCAGTTTGTTGTACTGTGGTGGTTTGCACATTGTTGTGATTCTGGAAGCTATACCACTGGTATTTTAAGTACTGGCAGGTTCACCCACAGTGGACAGGGATCTGCTGAGCTTCCAGACTAAATAGACTAGGAAGAAGGAGAGATAGACTACTTCTAATCAGTCAACGAAAACCTTATGAAAATAAATGGAACACTGTAATATTAGGAAGAAGGAGAGATAGA
>NW_006408520.1:9538909-9539826 GCF_000296735.1 Chrysochloris asiatica
AGACTACTTCTAATCAGTCAACGAAAACCTTATGAAAATAAATGGAACACTGTAATATTAGGAAGAAGGAGAGATAGACTACTTCTAATCAGTCACCAAAAACCTTATGAAAATAAATGGAACACTGTAATATAACACCAGAATATTGAATATTGAAACCAGAATACTGTTAGATATAGTGTCAGAAGATAAGTCCCTCAGGCTGGAAGGCACTCAAAATAAGATTGGGGTAATGCTGCCTCCACAAAGTAGAGCTGACCATGATGATTCAAATGGATTAAAGCTTTTGGGATCTTCATTTGCTCCTGGAGCACAAGTTGTATAAAATGAGGAGAATCAGCTGTAAACATTGATTAATAATCAGAACATGGAATGTACAAAATATAAATGTAGGAAAATTGGAAGTTGTCAAGAATGAAATGGAATGCATAAGTACTGATATCCTAGGCATTAGTGAAATGGACTAGTATTGCCATTTTGAATATGATAATCACATGGTTTACGTCGCTGGGAATGACTATTGAAGAGGAACGGCAGTGCATTCATCTTCAAAAAGAAAATTTCAAGAATTATCTTGACGTACAGTGCAGTCTGTGATAGGAAAATATCCATACACCTACAAGGATGACCAGTTAATACAACTATTATTCAAATTTACGTACCAACCACTAAAACTAGTGAGGATGAAATTAAGAATTCTACCAGTCTTCAGAGTTCTTGTGTGACAGAATAAGCAAAGTTGGTTTGAGCCACAAGGACGGCATTTCAAACCTGCCAGCAGCTCCTTAGAAACCCTGTACTAGGTTCACTATGTGTCAAACTTGAAGTCACTTAACAACAACAAAAACCAATTTCTTCATGTTTTAGTTTTCAGTCTGAAATTGATCAAACATGCAATCAAGGTGTATTGATAATTA
>NW_006408520.1:9542341-9551998 GCF_000296735.1 Chrysochloris asiatica
ACAATTAGTCATGATAACAATTTCTCGCTATTGAATCATAAGAATCTTATCCCCATCTCTTTTCACCAGATCCGTATAGACAAGATGAAAACTATTCAGTGGGGACTCTATCTTCCCCCGACACATTCTTAAACTAAACCCCCTCTTGAAACCTTGTAAGCCAGTCACTTCATGTCTTTATTGCCCCCTCATTTTAGGCAGCCAATGTCTAAGTTGCCCATCCCTATCTACCTTGTTTACAGAGGGGATAGCATTGATGATACTTGATGTAAAGACTCCTTCCCTCTCAGTTGGTATTTTGAGCTACTACATCTATAAGTATAGGTCAAGTTCATCAAATTGTAGCAATTTACACTCATTTCCTTTATCAAAAATTGTTTTTATTTTATCTTCCTCTAATCAAGTTCTGATTATCAAGCCTTCGAGGCTAGGTGAAATTGGTACTATCTGCAAATTTAGATCTTCTTGTGTGTCTCCACTCACTTCATACCAGCTGGATAATTCACTCTCAGCTCTAGCGCTCTGTGGCTATGTCCCTGTCCATGGGCTCAGGTGTCCCCAGGTCTCACCACACTTTGGACCAACCAGCCTCTCTCTCATCTCCAGGTCAATGGGAGTCTATAATATGTGAATGAACTCAGCCCATTTCTTCATTGCTGCCTTTCCCCCTCTTCCACTCACCAGTAGACCAATGTGGTAGCCAGCAAAGTTACATGCCTGCTCATGTGTTCCCATTGAGTTTCAGTCTTGGAGGGGTATTTGTCCTAAAGGGACTTAATTGCTTGCTTTGATGGTTCCCCAGCAAACAACTTGCTTGTTCTTATAGTAGCCAGTCATACTGCCATTTTGTGTTGGATTTTTTCCTGCTAATCTTTCTTTGAAGATGTATCTTGTATTGCTCTAGCTGATTCAGGTGTGTCTACTAGTCCTTTTTAGTGGGAATGTCCCACCTCAGATGGTTCTGGTTGGGGCTCAAGATAAGTCTTTCTTATCCTGTGAAGAAGTAAAGCCTTGGAAATTCTATACAGGTTCACTATGAGTTGGAACCAAATAGATGACACTTAACAACAACAATAGAAAATGGCTGTTGAAGGAGTCCTGGCAGTGTAATGGGCTACTAACTGAAATGTCAGCAGTCTAAATATACCAGCCATTCCTTGAGAGAAAATGGGGTTTTCTGCTCCTGTAAAGACCTTACAGCCTTAGAAACACTATACAGGATCATTATGAGTCAGAGCTGACTTGACAGCACACCACCAGCACCAATGACTAATGTAGGAAATATTTTTTCATAGGTTTGTTGGCTTCCTGGAATGTCTTCTTTGGTGAAGTGTCTGTTCATGTCCTTTGCCAATATTTTAATTGGGCTTTTTGTCTTTCTCTTGCACAGGGCTGAGTGATCCAAAGGAAGGAAAGAGGGAATGAAAACAGAGGAGAGGAAAGATTCCAATGTCTGGCAATATAGGGCAGGCACCTGACTGAGTAGGGAATGACCTTAGAGCCCACTGTCCTAGCAGAGACCACTCACTCACCTAACATCCTTGGTTTTCAAGATCCCTGTGTCAGAGATGAAATGCCTTCGCACATACTGACCACTGGTAGGACAAAGATAAAGGATGAATGCAGGCTAAAAGCAACAGTCTGCCCAAGCCTGGACACTGTCTCCTACTCCAACCTTGGGCCCAACAGAGAAACCAATTGAAAAAGAAAACTGAGGAAGTTCCAGCAGTTGAATGAGACCACAAACGCCTCTCCTGCTGCCCAGTCCCTACTGGGGGTGAATAAGCAGTCATGCCCTTACCCAACACACATCACAAAGTTGGTGAGAGCCAGTCCTTCATCACTCTCTCCAGCTTTCTACCACAGCAGATCCCAGCCATTCCACTGTCATTCACAGCCCAATCCAAGCAGTTAGTGGGAGAAGGAGTCAGATACATTCTATGTCCACATATACCTTCCTGCCATAGGGTTTCAGCAACTGGTGGGATTGCCCTAGCCCCCAATTCCTCCACATTCCTTGCTCCTAGGTGGGATCAATCAGAGGGTGAGAATATTGGAGGACCCCACCAGACCTCATGATTATTTTTGTATCAACTTTTATTTTTAGAGCAGTTTTAGGTTTACAGAAAAATTGTGCAGAAAGTATAGGGTGCTTCCATAGACCCTCTTCTTTGCTGCACTCAATTTCTTTTATAAATAGTTTACATCCCTGTGGTACATTTGTTACAAGTGGTGAACCAAAATCAGTACATTATTATTAACTAAAGCCCATAGTGTACATTAGAGTTCATAGTTTTTGTTGTCCAGTTCTATGGGCTTTGATAAAATGAATAATACTGCATGTTCTCATAATCCAAAATAGTTTCACTGCTTTAAAATTTCCCTGTGTTCTACCTATTCATCCCTTCTACCTCCCCCTGAGTCCCTAGCAACTACTTATCTTTTCCCTATTTCTATAGTTTTGTCTTTTCTAGACTGGCACTAGTTAGACTCATACAGTATGCAGATATTTTAGACTTTTTTTTTCCCACTTGTTGTTATTATTAGTTGCCATAGAGTTGGTTCCATTTCACAGTGAGCCCATGTATAATAAAGAAAAATCTTGCTCAGTTCTGTGCTTTTCTTTATGTTCATTGTTGTTGTTGTTGTTAAGTGACGCTGCATTTTATTCCTTTTAAAAATTGCTTTTTAAAATGATCACATTTCATATTATCCTTGGGTAGCTATATTTATTAAAGTGTATGTGTTAGTTTTGCTTCCCATTGCCAACATAAAGCTCTTCTTAGTAGGCATTGAGATAAATGCAGAAATGCTTTATTTCATGTTTCTTTCTTATATTAAACTGTTTTAGAAGAACATACAGGCAAATGTAACAAAACAATAGGGCCATTTTATCATAAAAAGAGCAAAACGTTTGCATGAATTAAAATATTCCAAGCAATAGGACCTCTTGTCAATCCTTCAGACTGTTACTACAGGTAAAATCACTTAAACTACTTTGCCTGAATTGACTTCAAAATTGTTTCAAAATCCCTGTCAATTTAGTTAAATTGGTTGAAACATTGCATTGTATGAAGCTAACAGGTTGTTTCATTAAACTGAGTCACCAAGTCAATCAAAAAATAGCATAATCTGGGAATAGTAGTCCTGTGCTGGAAGGTATGGGTTATGGATAGCAAAAACTAAATATTTGTGAATCCTTTCTTTGATGAAACATATCACAGGAATTTGATGTTGCAACTGAATTAAAACTCCTTACATGTAAAGTAAGGTGTTTTAATTCAGTTGCAACATCAAATTCCTGTGAAGGAGCTCTGGTAGCGTAGTGGTTACGAATCGGGCTGCGAACCTTAAGGTCAGCAGTTCGAAACTACCAGCCACTCCGCGGGAGAAAGATGAGGCTTTCTACACCCTTGGAAACCCTGTACAGGGTCACTATGGGTCGGAACCGACTCGACGGCACTTCACAACAACAACAACATCTAAAGTGTCTAAGTTATGGGAGGAAAGATAGTTATACTTGCAAATTCTTCCTGGTGTGCATGGATCCTGGTATGGTACTGTTTGGTCAGCACTGGACTGTGAACTACAGGGTCACCAGTTCAAACCCATCAGTAGCTTCTCAGAAACTCTATATGGGGTCGCTATGATTCAGAACCAACTCAATGGTCTGTAACAACAACATGTATTACATGAACAATAGTAATCATCTAGAAAATCACAACTACAATTTAGAATTCTATCTTGTGTGTATCATCAACAGAACATTCATTTAACTAAATGAAACACACATTAGTAAGAAACTGGCCTAATAGTCACACTATGATTATAATCACTTCAAAACTGAAGTAGAAACTGCAAATCACTCTCAATAACTAGATGAGTACATTCCTGCAGTATTTACTAAGTACATCTTTGTATTCCTTGCCGTTGAAATGATAGGAAGCAGTATAGTACCAGTTGTTGATGTTAGTGGCTATAGCAATATTCTTTGTATTATGACCCCACACATAATAGAATCAGACTGTCATGATCCATAGTGTTTGCAATGACTGACTTCTTTTTCTGAAGCAGTTGATCAGAACTTTATTCCTAGTACGTTTTAGTCAGGAAGCTGCTTTGAGACCTGTTCAGTTTCATAGCAACACACAGCCTTTGGTGGTGGTGGTGTGTCATGGAGTCAGTTCTGACTCATAGCGACCCTGTATAAGGTTTCTGAGGCTGTAAATCAAACTGCTGACCATGAGGTTGGCATCCCGACTCTTAACCACTTTGCTACCAGAGCTCTTACACAATCTTTACTGACAGACAAATGATGACTGTACATGAAGTACATTGGCTGGGAATCCAACTTGGCCTTATGCATGGATGGCAAGAATTCTACGACTGAACTAATACTGCACCTGACAGTATCATTGCTTGAAATTTTTTATTCTTTACAGCAAGATTTGATATTTTTGCTTAGAATGTTATTTGAGGGATAGATGAAGATATGTAGACAGAGCCTACCATGAAAAAACAGCACGATTTGTTTGAAATATTGTAGTTTAAAATGGCATTGACAGTTACACCTTAACTATTCTATCTTCTTTCCTTGTAGCTGTATTTAGGTGCCATTTAGTTAATTTGCAGTTCATAGTGACCTCTTGCAACAAAGTAAAACTTCCCCCATAGGGCTTTCTAGGCTGTAATCCTTATGAAGTCCTGGTGTAGTGCTGTAGGATAAGCACTGGAGTGCTAACTATGAGGTTGATGGTTCAAACCCACCAGTCACTTCTTAGAAACTCGTAGCACAGGGTCGCTGTGAGTCAGAACCGCGTTGAAGGCACTTAACAACAACAGCAATCTTCATGGCAGTGCAGTGTAGAACCTTGGTAGTTCACTGGTTAATAATTCAACTGCTAACTAAAAGATCATCAGTTCAAACCCACTCAGTAGCATCATGGAAGTAAGATGCTTCCATAAGAGATCTGCAGCTTTACAAACCCTCCAGGGCAATTCTATCCTGAACTATAGGGCCACCATGAGACAAAATTGATTTGACAGCATTGGGTTTAGTTTTGGTGTAATCTTTTTGGGAGAAGATTGTCATGTGCTTTTTTTTCCCCCTGGAACCTCTGGATGGGTTTGAACTTCTAACCCTTAGGCTAGAAGCTGAACCCTTAACCGTTGCATCAACAGGACCCCTTAAAGGATTATATTTGTTAAGAAAAACAAAAGTAGTAAAAATTGAACCAAGCATTAAAAAGAAAATAACATGATCTGAAAAGTAAATATAAGAAGTAAACTAAAATCAAAATGTGATGTTGTTAGGTGCCATTGAGTCAGTTCCAACTCATAGTGACCTTATGCACAACAGAACAAAACACTTCCTGATCCTATGCCATCCTCACTATTGTTGCTACACTTGAGCCCATTGCTGCTGCCACTATGCCAATCCATCCTGTTGGGGGTCTTCCTCTTTTTCTCTGCCCCCACCTCCATTTTACCAAATATGATATCCTTCGCCAGGGACTGGTCCCTCCTAATAATATACCTGAAGTATGAGAGACGAAGTCTGGCCATCCTGGCTTCCAAGGAGAATTCTGGCTGTACTTCTTCCAAACACAGATCTGTTAGTTCTTTGGCAGTCATCCATGGTACTTTTAATATTCTTCTTCCATGCCATAACTCAAATTCATCAATTCTTCTATGATTTTACTTATTCATTGTCCAGCTTTCACATGTATATGAGGCTATTAAAAATATAGATACCATGTCTCATGTTGTTGCTATTAAGTGCTTACTGTGACCCTGTATAGGGTATCTCATAGAGCCACATAACTTTAGAATTAAAAAGCACTTTAGCAATCAGCTAGGACACTCCAAAATGTTGTATATTTTAGGAAGTGAGTAACTTCATATATAGGCAAAATGAAAACCCATGTTAACAGATCTATTGTTAGTAGTTCTCAATGCCTTATGTGGTAAATAACCAAATTTGTTGACATTAACATTTCCTTCTCTCTGTGGCTCAAGTGATTTACTCTTGAGAAAAATTTGTCAGTGGCTAGCAGTAATGTTTTCCCCTCCTTCTACATAATGGTATTCATAGTTTATTTCTCTCTCTCATCTTCCCCAATGATCTTTGCCTTCCCACAACTGCAGATCATAATAGTTTCAGGAAGAACAAACTGTCTTATGCATGTTAAAAACAAATAAAAAACCTAGAGATTCTTAGACTAGGGGAGGCAGGTTAAAATAGTGTGGAAGAGCACACACTTTAGAGTAAATAAGAATTAGCTATGAACCACATTGATTGTGAAACTGTAGCTGCTATGTCACCTATGTAGTTAAGTGCTTGACTGCTAATCAAAAGGTTGGCAGTTTGAACTCACCAGAGGCTCTGTTTTTGACTGGGTTCTCCAGAGAAGAAAACCGAGTGAAGTTTATATACGTTTATATAAAGAGAGGCTTACATCAAGGAAATGGCTCACACAGTTGCACAAGTAAACAAGTCCCAAATCTGTGGATCAGATGTCAGGTTCTGATTCACATAGCTACAGAGCTAATGAACCAAGATTGGCAGGTAAGAAGGCAGCCAGGCAGGCATGTCATGCAGGTTAAGTTGGCAAATAATAGAAGAGACCACTAGCCCATCTCCAACGAAACAGAGGTTGGATGACAAACCAGATGCCAGATCCAGTCCCAGAAAAAAGTAATCAAGGTTTGCCCAAGTATCCAATATTTTGGTTGCAGGACATATTCCACAGGAAACTTCTTTTCATTTGGTTGAGTGCTAATAGCAAATCTCTTCATGGAGTTGAAGACATCATATTAACTCTCATCATGGAAGATTACTACGTCTTAACTGCCAAACCACTGAGAATCCAGGCCCAGTCAAGTTGACACAAAATCTTAACTCTACAGGCTCCATGAGAGAAAGATATGGTAGTTTGAGCCAGTAAAGATTTGCCTCCTTGGAAACCCTGTGGGGCAATTCTACCCTATCATAACCTATAGGGTAACTTTGAATCAGGCTCAACTCAATGTCATTGGGTGGTATTTCACCTCGACAGCCTTACTGTCCCTTTCTGGAAAAAAGTCACAGTTTTTCTAGCCTCAGAACATTGAATAAGGTCTAATCACACATAAAGTGCTTGGCATAGTATCTATCAAGTAGGACCTATTGTTACTATATAGTCAAATACGATTTTTTACCTCCCACATTTCTTTTTCTAGAAGCACACTGAAAGCTGGTACCCTTTATTGGACTCTACATTTACAATGGGGAAAAATGATATTTCCATAGCTTACAAATTAATTGAGGCAACCCAAGAAGATGCTCATGCATCAATCAAATGAGAAGTATTGTAAATACATCATAGAATCAAAATCTTATTTCTACCCAACCCAAGTTTTATTTCGCATTGATCTGAGCCACAAACTTCTCAAAATATTGTGAGTGTAGAATGATTGAAGCAACAGAGCTTCAAAATCATAGTAGTGTTCATAGCCACAAGCCATAAATTTCAAAATTGGGTGAGATGGCTTTTTCCACCTCTTCAAACTTCTTTGGTGCCAGTTGCTTTTAAGCAGACCTTGACTCATGTGGGTCAGAGAAGAAAATAGCTCCATAAAGTTCTTAATGACTAATTTTTCAGAAGTAGCTCTCCAGGCCTTTTTTATGAGATATCTTTGGATGGATTTGAACCACCCACCTTGAGTTAGCAGCCAAATGAATTAACCATTTTCTTCAACCACGAGCTCTCTTTGACTCTCTTTATAACCCTTTTCCTCCAGACAAGTTATTCCAAGAACTGGGAGCCGTACAACTAATTGATACTAATTGAAAACTAAGTGTTGCTGCTGAATTGGGGAAAATGAGGTGGCAAGAGAGAAAAGTTTGAGAATCACTGACTCAATTCAATTTAAAGAGTATCTTTACACCCCATGTGAGAGTCAGAAGCTGTGAACGTTACAATAGTATATATAATTGACTTTTATTATTTCTTTTATTTGTCTTAAAATATCTTTTATTGAATGAATTATTAAATTGGTGACTGAAGGCAAGGAAAGTGGATACCAATGTTCTTTGTAAGATTTGTTTAGACATGCTGCAACGTGAATGGTTCTCAGCCATCAGAAGTGTTCTTCCTAGCTCTCTATGCCTTTTTCACTGCTGTGCCACATGTGACACAAAATACAATTAGCCTTTCAGTTGGGCTTTGCATTCTTTCTGATCTTCTAACAACTGGGTGTCAGATATCTCAATGTATAACCACCCACTCACAACAAGATTATACATTCGACTCTTTGTTACCTACTTTTATGAAAGATTTCTCAAAGCTAAAAGGAATAAATTAACTCCACCAAATCTGTAATAAAGTTTTCGTCCCTAACTGAGTGTTAATAATATTTCTATGGTTGTACAGTAATTCACATAAAGGACAAAGTCATTTACATTATCCTAAAAGGAAGAACACCAAAAGTTACACAACATACATTTGATTCTTCATGTTATATAGTCATATTTGCTTTGTAAAATATTATAATTGTATCTAATTGTAAGCTGTGAAATAATTGCAAAATAAATCTTTTCAAAATGAATGCAAACATAAACCAGGAATGCAAAATCAAATATAACCATTTCATTCAAATTTCTCAGATGTTAATGATCTCATGCCAATTTTCCCTTGAATGATGTTCTGTTGTTGACACCCCGTGTCCAAATGCATTGACTGATATATATGGCTGCTTATGAGCACAAATTATGTCAATGTTTTGTTTTTTTTATCATTAATTCCACCCTTTACTAAAGTGGCTGACACAAATGTTTATATTAAAAGTTAATTTTTTTACTTTTTAAGAAAATGTTGTTGTATGCTGTCGAGTCTGTTCTGACTCAGAACAACCCTATATTGGGTTTCCAAGGCTGTAAATATTTACAGGAGCAGAAATCCTCATCTTTCACTATTTAAGAAACTGTAAATAAAAGCCTTGGAATATGGAGATTAATGCACATTTTAAATAAAAATAATACTAGATAGATTCACTTATATTATGTTGTTGTTCTTGTTAGGTACCATTGAGTTGGTACTGACTCACAGAGACCCTATGCACAACAGAATGAAACACTACCCATTCTGGGCTAACCTCACAATTGTTACCACATTTGAGCCCATTGATAATGCCACTTTGCCAATCCATCTCCCTGACCCTCCTCTTTATCAAATATGATATCCTTATCTAGCGACTGGTACCTCCTGACAATATGTCTAAAGTATCAGAGATGAAGTTTGGCCATCCTGGCCTCCTCTGCCTGCACTTCTTCCAACACAAATCTGTTGATCCTTTTGGCAGCCCATGGCATTTCCAATATTCTGCTCCACCACTATAATTCAAAAGCATCCATTCTTCTACGGTCTTCTTTATTTACTGTCCAGCTTTCACATGCATATGAGGTTATTGAAGATAGCATGGCCTGTGTCCGGCGCACCTAAATCCTCAAGCTGACATTTTTGCTCTTCAACACTTTAAAAATGTTTTGTGCAGCAGATTTGCCTAATGCAATACATCATTTGATTTCTTGATTGCTGCTTTCGTGAGTGTTGACAGTTGATCCAAGAAAATGAAGTCCTTGACAACTTCAATCTTTTCTCCATTGATAAGAATGTT
>NW_006408520.1:9559998-9560597 GCF_000296735.1 Chrysochloris asiatica
TTACTCTAAATACCAACAGAGAGGGAAAGAGTCTTCAAATCAAGTATCAATGCCATCCGCTCTGTGCACAGGGTAGATAGGGACGGACAACTTAGACATTGGCTATCTAAAATGAGGGGGCAATAAAGGCACAAAGTGACTTGCTTGTAAGGTTGCAAGGGGGAGCTTAGTTTAAGATTGTGGGGGAAAGAAAGAGTCCCCACTGAATAGCTATTATCTTGTCTAGATGGGTCTGGTGAAAGGAGATAGGGATAAGATTCGTAAGATTCAATAGTGAATAACTGTTATGATTAATAGCAAATGTCACACTTGTAAAGGTAGAAGTTTTGTAACAAAAAAAGGGGAGTGGCTAATCCTAACAGTCCAGAAACAGAGGACCCTAGGACCATCAAGAGAGGAACGCACAAATAGAGTACGGGACCTTACCCAGAAGCAGCAGCACCAGAGATGGAGGCAGAAATGGGGTCATGCAGAGGGGGAGCGGCTGAGGATTCTAGATTTATGAACTAAGAAGAGAAGGACTAAGAACTGGTGGCCATGAGCAGACTTGCAGAATATGCCCTTTGGAGATGTAATTTATTATATATGCCTGAGTGGGT
>NW_006408520.1:9560786-9563444 GCF_000296735.1 Chrysochloris asiatica
TCTTCGCTTTCAGCAAGTAAGGTTGTATGATCTGCATATTGCAGGTTGTTAATGAATCTTCCTCCATTCCTGATGTCACAGAGTCACTGTACCAAAAGGAAATGATTAATGTTCAACCATTTCAAGAGGTAGTATATGATCAAGATCCAATAATACTGAAGGAAGAAGTCCAAGATGCATTGAAGGAAATGGCAAAGAACAAGGCACCAGGAATTGATAGAATAAAAAATGAAATCTTTCAAGAAACTGACGCAGCACTGGAGGCACTCACTCATCTCTGCCAAGAAATTTGGAAGACAGCTATCTGGCCAACTTATTGGAAGAGATCTGTGTTTGTGCCCAATCCAAAGAGAGGGGACCCAATGGAATACAGAAATCATCAGACAATCTCTTGATATCCAATGCGAGTGAAGTTTTACAGAAAGTAATACAGAAACTGCTGTAAGCATACATTGACAGAGAACTTCCAGAGGTTCAAGCTGGATTCAGAAGAGGAAGCGGAATGAGGTATATCATTGCTGATGTCTGAAGGATCTTGGCTGAAAGCAGAGAATACCAGAAAGATGTTTACCTGTGCTTTATTGACTACACAAAGGCTTTCGACTGGATCATGACAAGCAATGGACAACATTGCAAAGTACACAATTCCAGGACACTTAATTGTGCTCATGAGGAACCTGGACATGGATCAAGAGGCAGTTGTTTGAACAGAACTTGGAAACACTGAATGGTTTAAAATTAAGAAAAATGTGCGACAGGGTTGTATTCTTTAACTTATATCTCTCCAAAAATATATACATAGCAATTTGTTTTAATGATGACCACTCTAAAGATGAGAAAAAGCATTCGTTTAAACAACCGTTGCTTTAAAAGTTTCCATTTAACAATGAATTCATTTAACACAATTAGTTTAGGAAGGCCAAGACTGTCTCAGTGATGCAGCATCTGACCACTTCTCATCATGCTACCTTCATCTTTCAATAAACTATTGCAACAAAGGACTTCTTTATCTACCTCCTACTAATAGAGTTGCTATGAATTGCAACGGTCTCAATGGCAGTGAGTCTGGTTTGGTTTTGGCTTAATAAGCCTCCTAAAACATCTGAATAAGCCTATATTTTCTTGGCTAAAAACCTTCCAATGGCTTGTCTTTTAACAAAATAAAGCCTGGGGTTCTTACCTGGTTTGACCAAGCTTGTTACCGGAGAGTCTCTGACTTCTTCTCAAGAACCACCTCCTCCTTCATTCACTGTGCCCCAGTTCTATTGGCTGATTGTTCTGGAACTCAACCAGTGCAATTTTGACATAGGGCAAATTTCTTCTTTCTTTTTTCTGGGATGTGCCTTCCCTCCACCTGCATGGCTTGTTTCATCATCACTCTACACACATCATCTTCCCCCTATCTGCATGGCTTGCTCCATCCTATCTCTATGCACATATCACCATATTAAAGAATCAATCCCTGAGTGTATCAAATAGCTACCCACCTCTTTCTGCATTTGTCTTGCTATGGTTTTTTTCATTGTGTTTTCTGCCACCATATTTTATATTATTTGTCAATTTGTTTATCCTCAGTCTCCTCCACTGGAGTATAAGCTCCAAGAAAGCAGGCTTATTTTAGTCAATGCTCACTCCTCATCCTCCTAGATACTGCTCTAAGCAACGCCATATTGTTGTTAAGTGCATTGAGTTAGTTCCAACTCATAGCAACAGACATAGGGTTTCCTTGGAGTGGCTGCTGGGTTTGAGCTCCAACCTTATACTTAGCAGTCAAGTGCTTATCATACAGTAGCACACCAGGACTCCTACACTAATGCCATATGGTAGCATTCAGTAAGTATATCAGTATTTGATAAATAAATAAATTTGTTGCCTTTGTCTGTTTAAAAATAAGTTTACACGTTAAGAATAAGTTTGAGCCTTCTTACTTAATTTTAGAACAGAAACACAATCCTAAAAGATGAGAATATTTTGCATAAATATTCAGCAGTACACATTACTGTTATGGAGCTATCTAAGAGAGAAGCAGTGCTTAAGTTAATATTAGTCAGGAAATGTTGAAGAGTGGATACACACATTTCCAATATTCACTAGCCATACAAATTAGGTTTTTCATAGAAATTTTAGTGAACTCAGAATGCTTAGCAGATGTACTTTCATTGATGTTTTTGCTAAGTGCTGTCAGGTCAGTTGTGATTCATGATTGTTGTTTGGTGCTGTCCAGTCACTTCTGACTCAAAAAAACCCTGTGCACAACATAACAAAACACAACCTGGTCCTGCACCATCCACACAGCTGTTGTTAAGCTTGAGCCTATTGCTACTGCCACTATGTCAATCCATCTTTTTGGAGGTCTTCCTCTTTTTTGCCAGAAAAGCAAACAAACCTATGTTGGAATAAGTACAAACCAAACGCTTCTTAGAAGCCAGATGGCAAGACTTCATCTCTCATACTTCGGATATATTATCAGGAGGGACCAGTCCTAAGAGAGGGGCAAATGGAGAAATGGAAAGTCAACAAAAAAGAGGAAGACCATTCAATGAGATAGATTGGCACTGTGGTAGTAGCAATGGGCCCAAGCATAACAATAATTTTGAGGATGCTGCAGGACCGAGCAGTGTTTAGTTCTGTTGTGCAATGGGTCACTATGAGTTGGAA
>NW_006408520.1:9568634-9571956 GCF_000296735.1 Chrysochloris asiatica
TATATGCCTGAGTGGGTTTTTTTGTTTGTGTGTTTTTCAAAAAGCTAAAGTGGATAGAGAGATATACTTTTAACTGATTGGTATATGGAGGGGATTATAATCAGTGTAATGAAACAAGTTATATGAATTGTTGAATGTGAAACTGATGATGTGCCCTGTAAACTTTCACTCAATCCACAATAAAAACCTTAAATAAAAACAAACAAACAAACAAACTACTAGCTGTTTTATGGAAGAAAGATGAGACTTTCTGCTCCTGTAAAGATTTACAGCCTTGGAAATCGTATGCAGAGTCGCTAAGTTGGAACTGACTCCACAGTACACCACCCAGAGTGTTAGTAATTAAAAGCAAAAGAGGAGTATGCCATTATAGCAGAGTGAGATTAACTGGATTATGCAATTTTCACTGAATGCAGGATACTGAGAATTTAACTATATATCACATTTTCTACAAAAAGAATACTCCACATTTTCTCCAACAAAGAAAATTGAGTCCGTGAATTAAGTTGTTTCAACAGCTAATGTAAAATTCCGTTTATATCCACAATGAAAAATTAACTTTCAACAATTTTGTTTTAAATGACTCTTACTTCAGTTTTAATTATTATAAGTGCTGTGATCTTTATGAAAAGATGCCATAAAACTTTTAATGATCAGGAAACAAATATAACAAATTACTATATTTTATTTTTAGATATATCTATCATCTCTACCATGTTATAAATAAAAAGTTTGGTCTATTATTTGCTCTTGCAAATTTTTCAATAATTTCATCACAATTAAACTGCCAAACAATATTTACTTCCATACATAATAAGCATAATGAGTTAAGTTTTTCTTAAATCATTGTTGTATACTGAGGATTTTGGAGTATCTTTAAGAACAAAAATGAGCATTCTGTTTTGTAGTTTTTTTGTTGTTAGGAAGATGCATAAAGCAATTTCAGCATTTGTAAATATGCATTATATTCTATGCTCTATGGAGGGCCTTCAAAAAGTTAATGGAAAAGAATTCATTATTTTTTATTCTAATTTTTCCATGAACTTTTGTGAGCCCCCCTAATATTATGGAATCATAAAAGTGTAGTGTGTGACCTCTGCCACTCAACACTTCCGGAGCACTCCTGTCATACACTTATTTCTTTATAATACTTCTGCAATGGGAATGGCTAGATAATCAGTATTTGGCAATATTTGTTTTTTAAGATTCAAATTTTTCAAAATATTATCCTCAATTTTGTAAATAGCTTGTTAATGACTCACAGGGTATATGTATGTCTTTAAATTTCCTTCTTGACTCACTTGATGAAAATGCTACAACGTATTTACTTCCATACATAATAATAGCCAATCAAATACATATTCTAGCATTTCAATTTTGTTGGCAATGTCTTCAGTTTCTTTTTTGGTATCGCCTTTTGGTGTCTCTAGTTTTCAGAAATATTTTCTAAGGAAGTTAGAATCTGGGTGTATGATTCCAGGATTTTATTAGTTGCTATAGCTGACTACTATGTATTAGAAAAGCATTTTAATACTCAATTATTGCCTAAATATTTTTTAAGAACTTCCTGTTAGTGGGGAGAAGCAGCAAAAAATGTAGAGAGTAACTGAAATGTGGAACAAACATCAACTGCATCTAGACTGCAATCATTTGTGCTACACTCTGCAAGTTAAGGAGTGTGCCTCCCACTGTATGAAAATGGCATATTCATGAGACTCTAAAATTTTCTCTTGCATGCCTTTACAATGCACTGACATGTTGGCAGCAGTGTCACAGAACTAGCCTCTGCACTTAAAAAAACCAATTTTGCGATAGTGAAGTATTTGACAGCAATTTTTTTACTGGTATGACTTTTAAGCTAGTAAATGTGATAAATCACTTGACAGATTTTCCATCTGTTGGCGATATGTATCTTAAAACAGCATTTAATTGATCTGTATAAGAAAGATCAGATAAACTGAAATACCGAGCTATGATTATTTCACTAAGATAGTTTAAGATCAAACTTTATAATTTATTAAGTTTATTAATTGTTCACACATTGGGTTGGTCTTTCCTATAGTACCATATTTTGAGATCTGATTTTATCCAAATGGATCAAACTGAGCAATAGGTTCAAGTAAATCCAAAAACATTCCATTTTGTGGGAACCCAACCACATTTTTTTTTTGCTCAAAAAGATAGTCCATGTTAAACGATTGTTACAAACACAGCAAAAGTGCATTGTAAAATGGCTTTCTAATGCTGGTGCTCTTCATTAATGTGTATTTCCAGTTCATGAGTTAAGTCAAAGCCATGTCTTCAGTTTAAATATGACAAAATTAAACAACGTGTGTGAATTGAACTGTTTCCATGTTTATCATTCGTAGTTGAGCTACACCAAACACTAAATCTATCCGTAGCAAGTACAGAATTAAATGATTTAAGACTGAATAGTTTGCAAATAAATAATATACAGATCCAAGTGATGGAGAATATAGTAATCACTACATTCTGTTTTTCACCATTAGCTTTGTTCCTAGAAATCTATTTGGGCTACAGAATCTTATTTACCATCTAGAAAGCTGTTAAACAAATTTCCAAATGGTCCACTGTGTTGTTGATGATCATTTGACCCTCTTTCAACTCGATGTTGTTGTTGTTAAGTGCCTTCGAGTGGGTTCCGACCCATAGCGACCCTGTACAGGGTTTCCGAGGCTGTAAATCTTTACGGGGAGCAGAAAGCCTCATCTTTCTCCCGCGGAGCAGCTGGTAGTTTTGAACTGCTGGCTTTAAGGTTCGCAACCCGATTCGTAACCACTACGTTACATAGCGACCTTAAGCACAGCAGAACAAAACACTGCCCGATCCTGGGCCATCCTCACTATTGTTGCCATGCTTGAGCCCATTGATGCTGCCACTTGGCCAATCCATCTAACTTGGGGTCTTCTTTTTTCTGACCCTCCACCTTATCAAACATGATATCCTTCTCCAGCGACTGGTCCCTCCTGACAATATGTCCGAAGGATGAGAGACAAACTTTGGCCATCTTGGCCTCCAAGGAGCACTCTGGCTGCACTTCTTCCAACACAGATCTGTTGGTTCTATGGGCAGCCCATTGCACTTTCAATATTCTCCTCCAACACCATAAATCAAAAGCATCCATTCTTCTACGGTCTTCTTTATTCACTGTCCAGCTTTCACATTCATATGAGGTTATTGAAAATACAATGGCTTGGGTCAGGCGCACCTTAATCCTCAAGCTGACATCTTTGCTGTTCAATACTTTTAAAAGGTCTTGTGCAGCAGATTTGCCTAATGCAATACATCGTTTGATTTCTTT
>NW_006408520.1:9572056-9573882 GCF_000296735.1 Chrysochloris asiatica
AAAAAAAAATTAAAAAAACAAAATCTGCAGCTCACAGAAGCTAATAATTTTGCCCTAGACCACTTCAACTTAACTATTAGTTAAGAGAGAATCTCACTCTCTTTTTACATGTGAACATGGCTCTGCATAAGTAGATCTTAGTACTTCTGTGACCTTGATTTTGTTCAGCACACTAGGTAGTCAATAATAAATAATTGGTGATAAATTTGTTGATCAGCCTCTTTAGGGATTGCCAAATAAATTAATATATAGGAGGTACAAGGACTTAGAGAGAAAGAATTATTCTAAATCTTAAGAGGAAAAATATATAGTACACTTTAAATTTCTTGAGTGACTTCAAAATGTGAGAAATCTTTTATTTTGAGGAAATTAAAAAAAAAAAAAAAAAACTTCCAGTGAGTTAGTATCCTAAGCTAACCTAATATTGAAAGTGAGGTCTACCTGGAAGAAACAAAAAATGAGCCCAGAATTCCCAGGTGCTTCTGAACCTCTGAGCAGAGTTGCAGTTCTCCTTGCCTTGTTGTTGATAACTACCACTGAGCCATCACATTTGTAGCACACACACACAAAAAAATTAATTCATACACATTTTGTTTCATGTCATTTTTGTCAATCCCCACAAAGCAGCCTCACTTGTCCTACTTTCTTTCTGTTATTTTCTGTTTCTTTCCTCCTTTCCTAATCCTTCCAGCCTTCTGACCTTTCTCCTTGGGCAAAGGCTACACTTTTTCTTTTATCACAACTGGTTGATTATTCTAAGACATGCATACCTCCCTAGTGTTATTGTTCACCGTAGATATCTATCTATTATTTGGCAAAAATTACCACCATAACTTTCTGAGCTGACCTCTCTGCCTTGAATTTAATGGTCCTACCCTGTACAAGGCTTCTGAGGGTGTAAATCTTTACAGGAGTAGAAAGCCTCATCTTTCTCCTGTGGAGCTGCTGGTAGTTTCGAACTGCTGACCTTCAGGTTCGCAGCCCGATTCGTAACCACTACGCTACCAGAGCTCCTTTTCAACAACAACAACAACAAGATGCAGATTCTCTCAGAAGTTAGTTTGGATTGGACCTGTTTGTTTGGTTGGTTGTTTGTTTTTGAAAGCACCTTAATGAGATTAAGACAAGTGTATTGACAAGTGTATTATCTGTAACAATACACTCATCACAACGCGATGTTTAAATACATTTTGTTTGGAATAAACCCATGCATGTATGAACTGGAAAAAAGAAATTAAATAAGGCATTTTCCCTCCATAAACTTACTTATATCTTTTCCAGATACTAGAGACTTAATTTATAATTGAGTTCTTCCCTCACTGTCTCATATATGTAGACCAATAAGTTAAAATTTTTTGAGACTATCACTATAATTAACCAGTGATTTAAAATAAATTCACATTTTCTATTTGCTGTCAAAATAATTATCCTTATTTTAAAATAATTTTTATGATGATTTTTCACTGAACTTGTGCTGAGCAGTAATAATCAAATTGTGTGCAAACAGAATACATCCTAGTACGGTCAGAGACTATAAGTAAAGCACATTCCCACATCTTTCATATCAACAATGAGTCACTTATATTTAGTGTAACAAAGGAAGGTGGCAGCTGATGCTTGGATGCCTGTGATGCAAAGTTGGAGTAAAGGTAGAGAGACACTATGTATTAGGTCATCTCAGAAGGTTATGGTAACTGCTTTTTGAGATTATAAAGAGGTAAGCTAATAGATTATCCTGAAGGACACAGGATGACCATGGGGGCTTATTAAGAAAAAATTTAAGAAAATGGACAACTGCATTGGTGCGGGGGGAAAAGACCAGGAAA
>NW_006408520.1:9580527-9587715 GCF_000296735.1 Chrysochloris asiatica
ATCCAAGAAAATGAAGTCCTTGACAACTTCAATCTTTTCTCCATTGATAAGAATGTTGTTTATTGGTCCAGTGGTGAGGATTTTTGTTTTCTTTGCATTGAGATGCAATCCATACCAAAGGCTGTGGTCTTTGATCTTCATCAGTAAATATTTTAAGCCCTCTTCACTTTCAGCAAGCAAAGTTGTATCCTCTACATATCGCAAGTTGTTAATGAGTCTTCCTCTCAACTCGATAGTTTACATAACTAGAAGAAAAATTAGATCATAATGTATGATCTGAAATTCCGGTATTTATGAGTTCTACAGATATGACAATTTCAGATTCTAAAATAGTTTCATTTTCTATACAATTAATTTTTATTTATTTATTTTTTTTACTGTAGTAAGCAATGGATACAGAATTTTGGACAAATTTTTTTATATTTGTGTTGCTATTAGCAATTTCACTCTAGTGGTATGAATACTATGGGGCTTCAAAATGTTCATGAAAAAAAAATTCATTACATTTTTCCATTAACTTTTTGAAACTCCCTCATACAGCAATTTATGACCATTAAACTTAAGTGTTTAACAGAAGTTTCTTCTGATTCATTATACTTTTTAAATGAAGTTACTTTTGGAATTGTCTTTAAGGATTCACAAATCCTTTTTATCTCTGTGATTTTTGTTTTTGTGCTCCATTTAGTCATTTCTGTTTACTTTATCAGAATATAAATTTATGTCACTTTTTAAATTTGGTTCTACTGTGGCAAGTGCATTTGAATAATAGAATATAAATAAAATTTTATCAAATAAGGTACACATCAAATTTAGACACTAGCACAAAGATTTATATTAGAAAATTAGTAACCTAAAAAAATGTTTTGGAACATGCAGTTTTGTTCTTCATGTTTGTGATAGTTGAAAGAAATAGTGTCTATAAGACAGTCTAAAATAATTTCATTCATTTGTCAGAGTTTGTTGAAAAGCCCTTTACAGATTTTCATGAGTGTTTTTCCTCTGGAAATAATACTTTAAAATTTGCACACCCACTTTCATACTTTGTTATCTTCACTGTTCATTGAACAGCTGGGACCCAATGTAAACAAGAGGGGTCAGAAAGAGCATGATAGTAATACAAAGGAACACCCAATCTGAAGATGTATTTTGGTTTGTTTTGTGCAGGATGATAAAGCCAGATATATCACAAGTCACATGATCATAGTGCTTCTGGCTTGTTCTTATGTGGTCAGTGAGAGAGTACTTCATACCAGTTTATAAATGGGTAAAAAATGAAAAGAAAAATAAAATTGTGACCAGATAATATTTTTAATGTACACTTAACTTCTCTGTGGAATTGTTCAGACCCTGTTTCAGAGATACATACCTTAATTGATGTAACAAATACTACAACTTCTCAATGAACAAGTTGATTTCTTGAGTCATAACAACATCAATTTCTTAAAAGAAAGTCAGTATGAAATGAAATGGAAAATACAATAAATTTTTATAAATTTATTTCCTTGAGGAATTGTTCAAATTTCCTTACAGGAAGATACTTAAGTATCTTGATAAAATAAATGTAAATATAATATTCTGGTAAATTGACCTTTGTTACCTTCTTGGAAAATGAATTTAGAAACACAATAATTGTTGCAAAACAAACAATAAACATTGAACTTTGCATCTTTTTAATGTACCTGAGGAGTACTTCCAAGACTCCCAACAAGATGGATTGGCAAAGTGGCAGAATCAATGGGCTCAAGCGTGTCAATAGTGAGGTTGGCCCAGGATTGGGCAGTATTTCATTCCCTGTGCAAGAGGTCGCTATGAGTTGTTACCAACTCGATGGTACCTAACAACAACAAAAGGAATACTGGTGTGGCCCTGTAGGATAAGCACTGGACCACAAGGTCATTTGACTCACAAGATAAGCTGTCCAAAACTCACCAGCTGCTCCTCGGAAACCCCATAGTTGGTCGCTATGATTTGGAATCGACTCAATGACACCTAACAACAACAATGTTCCTCATACCTTGTTTTTCAGCACTGCCATTTTTATGGTTAAGTGTCATCGAGTCAGTTCAGTATAGGGTTTCCGAGGAGCAGCTGGTGAGTTTGAATTGCGGATCCTGTGGTTCAAACTGATTTTGCTTTCCAGGGCATTAATCCGCAGCTACACACCAGGACTCTGCTTGTTGGTTTACATAGCATGATATCAAGCACTTGGTATCATGCAACAAGTCACTTGACACATAAATTTAAGCTTTTCATGTTCGATAAAATGAAAATTCCCACTATTTGGGGATGTTTACTATGTTAAGATTATATTAAATTGTTACTCATGTGATTATCATATTAAATGTATGCCATATTGTGTCTATGTATATGACAAATATTTTAAAGTTATAAATATATTATTGTTTACACAATTTAAGACATAGCTACATAAATGATAAAAAGTTAAAAGTAATTTATTCCTACCAATGGCCTCAATTTACTCAAATTCCTTCATTTTACACATCATCTGACACTGGAGTTCCCATTTGTTGTTTCCAAGGATAAGCACAAGAGCATACCTTTGTGTTTGTATCATGACACAGAGCATTGCTGGCCCTCTTGGCTGGAATTGATGGATCAGTAGATGTGAATGTACAAAATGGTTCTCTCAAAATGGTTCAGAGATCTGTTATCTATTAATATAATCCATCTTTGTTGAGTGGCCTCTCATGTTCGCTCCAGGTACATATTAGGTGAATGTAGCTAGGGTTACACTTAATCCCCAATTCCACTTCTTGCTTATTAGAAATAAATGGTATACTCCCAAGAGATCCATTGAGATATGTTGTTGTTGGTAAGTGCTGTCGAGCTGATTCCTACTCATAGCGTCCCTCTATATGGTTTCCTAGGAGTAGCTGGTGGTTTGAACTGCTGACCTTGTGGTTAGCTGTCCAGTATTTATTTGTCAGTGCCACACCAGGACTCCATCCAGCAAGATATAAGGAATTTCAATTACAAGAGAGGGGACTGTAGGAGACTGATATCTAGGAAGGTTGTTGAAGTACTAGGGGTATCCAAGTTTAAATAACCTTGCACGAGAGCACTCTCATATCTCTGTGTGAACTTTATTCCTAGCCAGTACATTCTTACATACTAGAGATGGTATCAATTTTACTTAGTGCCCTGCCAGTTTCCTTCTACAGCAGTACTCACTTTTTCTTGTGCCCTGTCAGCTCTGCATCTATGGGTATTTACTCTGGACAATTGGTGCCCCTATTTTGTTGATGTCCTAAGAAGGTGCTTCTTACTTGCATGTTGACAGTCCCTGCAGCAAGCTATCTTAAGATCTTTAGCCTTTTTTTTTTTTTTGGTAATATAATAATTAAACAAAAATATTTTTACCTTTTTATAAAAAAAGTACTGAATATTGCACAATGCTTCCTTTATTGAAATGTCAGAATCTGAATTTCTTAAGGTAGAACTCATTGCAATATGACAAAAATATATGGAGGCATGTAACATAAAGAGATAGAAAATAAAAAATGAGAAAAAGAGGAAGAAAAGAAGGAAAGAGAGTTACTGTGATATTTCT
This sequence comes from Chrysochloris asiatica, assembly GCF_000296735.1. NCBI lineage: Eukaryota > Metazoa > Chordata > Mammalia > Afrosoricida > Chrysochloridae > Chrysochloris > Chrysochloris asiatica. Next base: position 9,584,099 of record NW_006408520.1, read on the forward strand.
CTTTAAAAAAATCGTATTTTATCTTAAAGAATTTCAAAGTTCAAAATTTAGTGACCACAATGATGATTTAGAACACATAAACAACGGGGGAAAAAACCTGTAAGTCATTCAAGAGTAACTCTAGGCAATGCATGAAGGCTGGGACCAGGCTTGAAAACGTCTCATAATGTAAGGCCCTAACTGATTTTGCCTAGCTACTTGACCAAACTTTAGTCAGGCTTCAAGAAGCATTTTTGATAGAAGGCCTCAGTTTTTAGTTCCCTCCAGAGACAAGGTCATTCTCCATTCTGTACATTAGCCTGAACACGTCCTCCTGTTCCAGGAACGTGCTAAATCAGCTCATGTTGCCTTAGAATATCCTTTCACCCCTAGCAACAGTGAGCCATGGATAAGTAATAGACAGAACAACCCAAGGCCAGATGCCAAATGTTTTCCTTTGCCCTAGCCTAAGAAAGACCACCAGTACTGACCAATTAAACTGTAACATCTCATACTTTGCCAATTGTTAACCAATCAAAAACTGTATTTATGGTACTGCACAATTATGCCCCCTGAAGCCCTATAAAAACTTGTGTGTATAGTGAGTCGGGGTCGCCCTCAACTCCTGTTTTCAAGAGTCTATGTGAGGGTGGACCCCAGCGCGTTGGCAAATGTCACCTTTGTCTCATGGTTTTAGGAGTCTGTGAAGGTGGACCCCAGCGCGTTGGTAAATAAACCTCTTGCTTTTGCATCGAACTCGAGTCCTGATGATCTTTTGGGGGTCTCCTACTTGATTAGGCCACTGGGGGGCCTAACAATAACAAATAGTCTGGAGGTCTAAAGTTCACTGCAACCATCTCACCAAGTGGGGAAATGGGATTTCATTATTGTTCACCTGAGGTTCTGACTTATTGTCAGGAAATCTAATTGTCTACCTGATATTCAGCATTCCCTTCATTGTGAATTGAGTGAAAGTTTACAGGGTAGATCATCAGTTTTACATTAAAAAAATCATATACATTTTGTTACAATGATTATAATTCCTCCATGTACCATCAGTTAACAGTATTTCTCTCTATTCATTTTAGCTTTTTCTTTTTTTTTAAACACTCAGGCATATATAATAATTTAAACTGCCAGAAGGCACATTCTGAAAGCCTGCCTCCTGGCCAGCTCTCAGTCCCTCTCTTTCCATGAATCTAGAGTCCTCAGGTGCTCCCTCTCTCCATGTCCCCATCTCTGCCTCCATCTCTGGTGTCACTGCTTCTCTGGATAGGGTCCCGCATTCTGCTTGTGCTCTTCTCCCTTGATGGTCCAAGGGTCCTCTGTTTCTGGACTCTAAGATTAACTACTCCCCCATTTTTGTTACAAAACTTCCATTTTTACAATTTAACAGTCACAATTAGTCATGATAACAATTACTCACTATTGAATCATAAGAATCTTATCCCCATCACTTTTTACCAGACCTACCTAGACAATATGAAAACTAATTAGTGGGGATTCTATCTTCCTCCGCACCCTCTTAAACTAAACTCCCTCTTGAAAACTTGTAAGCCAGTCACTTTGTGCCTTTATCACCCCCTCATTTTAGGTAGCCAATGTCTAAGTTGCCATCCCTATCTAGCCTGTATACAGAGGGGATAGCATTGATACTTGATATGAAGACTCCTTCCCTCTCTGTTGGTATTGTGAGCTACCACCTCCATGAGTATAGGTCAAGTTCATCAAATTATAGCAATTTACACTCGTTTCCTTTATAAGAAATTGTGGGGGTTTTTGTTTATTTGTTTTCTTCCCCTAGTCTAGTTCTGATTATCAAGCCATTGAGGCTAGGTCAAATGGATACTAACTGCAAGTTTGGGTGTTCTTGTGCGTCTCCTCTCACTTTGGGTCAGCTGGATGCTTCACTCTTAGCTCTAACCCTATTTGACTATGCCCTTGTCCATGGGTTCAGGAGTCCCCAAGTCTCACCACACTTTTAACCAAGCAGTCCTTCCTCTTCTTTCTCTCTCTCTCTTGTCTCCAGTTTAACAGTAGTCTGGAGTCCTGGTGTGGCACTGTGGGTTAATGCGCCAGACTGCAAAGCTGTTTGAACTGCAAGGTAGGCGGTTCAAGCTCACCAGCTGCTCCTCAGAAACCCTATACAGGGTCTCGATGGGTTGGCACTGACTCGACGGCACTTCACAACACAACAACAATGGAACGGGATTGAACTCATGCCCATTTCTTCATTGTTGCCTTTCCCTCTCTTCCACTCACCAGCACACCAATATGATCGCCAGAAAGCTTACATGCCTGCTCATGTGTTCCCTTTGAGTTTTGGTCTTAGAGTGGGGGGGTTGTCCTGAAAGGACTTGATTGCTTGCAAAGATGGCTTCCCAGCAAACAGCTTGCTTATTCTTGTAGTAGCCAATCATACTGCCATTTTTGTTTGGGGTTTTTCCTGCTGATCTTTCTTTGAAGATGTATCTTCTGTCACTTAAGCTGTTCCAGGCTGGCCTGCTTGTCCTTTCCAGTGAGAATGTCCCACTTTAGAAGGTTCTGGATGGGGCTCAGGATTCCACCTGAAGTCCTATGCACTGCAAAGGCTCTGCAATAGGCCTATATCACTGGGCAAGTTCTAGAAACTTTTAGATATACCAATCAGCTATAGGATGAAGATGGGCTTATAAGTTTTCTATAATTATGTTTCCCAACATTCCTTTCTATCCCACTCATGTGTCTATTATATAATAGTAGGCAAGGGAAACCAGTATTCATAAGACAGTCAAGCATCTTAGTATTATTTCCCCTCTTTAGACTATGCCTTAATCCCTGTATCACAGAGCCCTGTTGTTTCAAGGGTGAGCATGCATCACTATTTCCTCCGTCCCTTTTAGTACATGCAAACCTGTCTCAGTGTTCTCCTCACTACCTTATTCTTCCACCCCTCCCCTTCTTGTGTATTGCCCTCACCAACACCCGAAATATGATGTGTCTGCCATCGCCTTCCTCCACCTCCCCTAAAACCCTCCATCCTACCGGTAACCAACAACGTTTTTTATTTTCCCTTATAGTACGGATATCTTTCTTAAGCTTTTATAATAATTGTCGTTTTCAATATTTGTCCTTTGATGACTAATTTCACTCAGGATAATGTTCTCAAGTTTCATCCAAGTTATGAGGCGGCTTACAGTTTCCTTGTTATTCTTCAAGGTAGCATAATATTCCATTGTATGTATGTACCAAAGTTTGTTTATCCATTCTTCCATTGACAGCACTTAAGCTGTCTCCATCTTTTTGCTATTGTTAATAGTGTTGCTATGAACGTTGGTGTGCATATATCTATTCGTGCTATGGCTCATATTTCTTGTGAATATATAAATAGTGGAGGAATTGCTGGATCATATTTCTATCTCCAAATTTCTCAGGAAGTGCCATACTGTTTTCAAGAGTGGTTGGACCATTTTGCATTCCCACCAGCAATGTAAGAGGATCACAGTCTCTCCACATCCCCACCAGCATTTATTATCTTCTGCACTTTTGAACTTAGCTGTTATTGATGGTGTGAGATGATACCTCATTGTTGTTTTTGATTTGCATCTCTATGACGGCTAATGATCATGAACATTTCTTCATATATTGGTTGGCTGCCC
>NW_006408520.1:9588566-9590085 GCF_000296735.1 Chrysochloris asiatica
AGAGGAATAACTTAAGAATTATCAGCATTCCAGAACAAGAGGAATCACACAAGTCCACAGAGGAAATAGTTGAAGAACTGTTGGAAGAAAATTTCTCTAACATCCTGAAAACTGAAAAGATAAATATTCAAGAAGCTCAATGAACCCCAGGAAGGATAGACCCCAAAAGAAAATTACCAAAACATATCATAATCAAACTCTCCAAAATCAAAGATAAGGAGACACTCCTGAAAGCAGCTAGGGAAAACAGAAGTGTTACACACAAAGGCAAGCAAGTCAGATTAAGCTCAGATCTCTCAGCAGAAACCATGCAAGCAAGAAGGCAATGGGAAGATATATAAAACTCTGAAAGAAAAAAATTGCCAACCAAGATTCCTTTATCTAGCAAAGCTAACAATCAAATACGGTGTAATCAAAACACTTCAGGATAAACAGAAGCTAAGGGATTTTTCCAAAGCCAACCCTGTGCTACAAAACATCCTAAAGCATCCTAAAGGGAGTTCTGTGGACTGAGAACCAACAAGAACAGACAACAACAAGAGATTCACATAATGGTCTATGGCCGTACCACCCTGAATGCACCCGATCTCGTCTGATCTCAGAGAATGACATATATGGCAGCACCTCCCAGAATTAAACCATCGAGGAAAGAACAAAACTATAAGAACAAACTCAGAGCATCTGGGAGGTCAATGTATGATCAAAACAATTACAAAGTAAAAGAAGGTAAACTCATAGGAACAGAGATCCAGATGGTGAGAAGTCAGGTAGCTTACAAGATAAAATAGACTGCACTAAGTGGAGAGAAAAGTTAGTGGACTATAAGGCAACCTCAAAGAAAATTAACATTTTAATCTCACACACAGAAACAAAAACAGATTAAAAGTCAAAGGATGGGAAAAATATATACCAAGCTAACTGCAATAAATATGAACAGGAGTGGCAGTACTAATCTCTGATAAAATAAACGTTAAGGCAAAAAACAGCATAATAGATAGAGATGGAAATTATCTACTGATTAAAGGGACAATTGAACAAGAGGACAGAACCATAATAAATATCTATGCTCCCAAAGAGCTGCAAAATATATAAAGCAAACTCTAATCAATTTGGAGAAAGAAATAGATGGATCTACAATAATAGTGGGTGATTTTTAATGCACCATTTTCAAAAATGGATAGAACAACCAGAACGAAACTTGACAAAGACACAGAAGAACTATATAACACAATCAGTCAACTGGAACTCATAGATGTGTACAGATCATTCAACCCAACAACTGCATAATACACATTATTTTCCAGTGCACAAGGAACATTCTCCAGAACAGATGATGTCTTAGACCACAGAACAAATCTCCATAAATTTACAAGTATCAAAATACTACAAAGCATCTTCTCAGACCACAATACTATCAAATTAGAAATGAACAATAGGAAGACCAAGGAAATAAAGTCAAATACATGGAAACTGAAAAGTGACTGTGTAGTAAAATGTGAATTCACAAAGTTCTTAGAAA
>NW_006408520.1:9594615-9596579 GCF_000296735.1 Chrysochloris asiatica
ACAATTTGATGAGCTCGACCTACACCTATGGATGCAGTAGCTCAAAAGAGAGAACAATTCTTTACAGCAAGACTCATTCCCACCCTCTCCATACACAAAGTAGACAGGGATGGACAGCTTCGACATTGGCTACCCAAACTGTGTGTGTTGGGGGTGGGGTGGGGAAGGGGCTACAAAGGCAAGAAGTGACTGGCTTACAAGCTTCAAGAGGGAACCTAGATCCAGAGGGTGTGGAGGAAGGTAGAATCTCCACGGAGTAGTGTTCAATCTGTCTAGAGGGAGCTGATAAAAGGAAACGCTGATAGGTCTCTTGTGATATAATAGTAAATAATTGTTATCAGGACTAATTGTGAGGGTTGGAAATGTAAAGGTAGATGTTTCGTAGCAAGGAGGGAAGTGATTAACTTTGCAGTCTTGGCGTGGAGGTTCCTGGGACCATCAAGGGAGAAGAGAGGAGAGTGGGACCCTACTCAGAGAAGCAGTGATGCCAGAGATGGAGGCAGAGATGATGACATGGAGAGATGGAGCAGCTGGGGACTTTAGACCCAGAGAGGGAGAATGGGCTGTATGCTGAAGACCAGAGCCAGGCTTATAGTGTATATACTTTGGTTGGTTGATGATGCATAGAGGGCATTGTAACCATGGCAATTAAATGATATGAATGCAAAACTAATGTTCTCCCATGTAAACGATCACATAATTCACGATAAAACATTTTCAAAAAAATTCTCCTGTTTCCTAGAAGATAGATGTGGTATGCTACCACATTCTGGCCATTGAGATATATGTAAAAGCATTCACTATGGTTAGCATTGATTTTCTAATTATTGCATTCAGTGGGTCCATTTCCTATATGTTGACTTTGAAGCAATGACCTATTTTGGCTTTTATATACTCTGGAAACCTCTCCTACCTTAGCCTTTGAAACAAAATTCTGATGTCTTTCTCCCCCTGGGAGGTATAAACAATTGATTCAATCTGCTACTAACAGAAAGGTTGAAGGTTTGAGTCTACCCAGAGCAGTTCCAAAGAAAGGCCTGGAAACCTCTTTCTGAAGAGTCACAGCCATTGAAAACCCTGTGGAGCAAAGCTCTCAATATACATAGGGTCACCATGTTAAAATCGTCTCACTGACAACTCGTAAACCTTTTAGCAACTCTTTTCTCATTTTTGCTGCCATTCCTTTAGTTAACTGAGAGCTGTTATCTAAATTGGGTATAGCAAAAATCTCTTATTCAAGCTCTGATTCAAATGCATCTCTTTAACTTGTTATGCATTAAGTCACCATATTTTCTCTAGTACCTTTGAGCTACAGCAGTTTGAATCTGAGAAGATGAAGCAGAGGATGAATGGCCATATTATTCTCAGAGTGATTTAGACAAAAACACTTCAGGGCAGTGGGACGTGTTATAATAAATAAAGCTACTTACAAAGTGCTAAGATGAAGGGAAGGAATTAAAATAGTCATCAAAGATGGGGTGTCTCTAAGATAAGTCTTGAAAGATGAATAGGATTTGATGAACAGAAGAGGAGAACCCCTCAGTATAAGGAAAAATATAAGCAAAATTACAAAAACATGAAAGGGCACCAAGAGTTTGAAGGAAGCCAAGTAATTCCATGTGACTGGAATTTAGATTGCTTGAGTGAAAAGCAATGAAGTTCATATAGGTCAACAGTTCCTAAATGAGCCCGTGGTTACAGAAGAAAAATTTCCAAGAGGTAGTCAGGCAAGGGTAATTAATTTCTAGATCTTTAATTTCTATACATACTCTTTTCTAAAACTGTCTTCCTGAGATTGTCCTTATTTTCTATGAGTCTTGCCCTAATTTCCTTTCTCACCTTTCATTTTACATTAGACCTTTTTTTTTTTTTCCTCTCAATGTTTTATTGTGAATTATGTGATAGTTTACATGGGAGAACATTAGCTTTACATTCATCCTATCGTATATAATTTCATTGCCATG
>NW_006408520.1:9597648-9599234 GCF_000296735.1 Chrysochloris asiatica
AAAACTCTTACATATATAGATTGCTTTCCATATCTAATTAGCTAGAGGTGTAAATGTACTGGTCACTAACCAAATAATTAAAATATTGATGTTCACTTTCTTTAATCTAAATACAAAGGGAGGACTATTTTTTTTAAGCATAGGGTATGGAATTTAAAATAACATATTTGTCTTTTAACTCCTCTTGTGATATTCATAATTTAGTGCAAAGCAGGAGTGTGAAACATTTTATATAATGGCCTTATCTCATCCATGCTTTCTGGAAGGCCGTTAATGATTGCATTGCTCTGCTGTCTCATGACATAAAAGCAAAGTCTGTGATTAGAAATGTGGAAAGTTGAGATGTCTTATTTTATCCAAGTAACAAACTAACAACAACAACAAAATGCTGTTACATAAATTCCAACTTGTAGTGATCATCTAGGAGGGGTTGTGGTTGTTACGTGCTGTCGAGATGGTAGAACTGGCTTACTGGGTGTCTAAGACTGTAAACCTTTGTGGAAGTAGACTGCTGCATCATTCTCTTGAGGACTTGGCTTCTGAGTTCCAACTGTCAACCTTACAATTGGCCACTGAACCACAGGGCTCCTGACAAACTAATAACAAGGATCATCTCTCTATTTATCTATCTATGTACACATCTTCTCATCTATCAACTATGTCATATAACTGAGAACTCAAACGAGAGATGATTCTCATAGATTAGAAATTCATATTTTTTATTCAAACCCAATTTGGAGAAAGTAGACATAAAGGAAGTTTTTTTGGGCATTGGGCAAAGAACTTTCCTATTCTTAAAAAGAGATAACCTTCAGAAGAGCACCTCTTGCTTCTAATGCGTTCTGTGTTGAATGACACTGATTTGGATGTAGATGCCAGTCTGAATCAAGACTGAACTGACGATCACCTGTTCTATGGCTAGGTTTATTTACCCAGTCACATCTCAGTCCTCTAGAACATCCCAATCAGCCATTGCTTTTGATTCCCAATGTACAATGAAGTTTCCAGAGACTATGGCCAGTAAAGGTGTATAAAATAAATTTCAGGGTTCTTTGCTGTTAATTTTTTGAAATATATGTATGTTTATATACCATTTATATGTATATACATATAAGGATTAGTGGGTTGCGCACTGGGCTGGTAAATGCAAGGTCAGCAGTTTGAATCCACTAGAGGCATTCCAGGAAAAAGATGAGGCTTTCTGCTCCTGTAAAGATTTACTCTATACCTGTGGGAAATGACACGAGGACACCCACCACCACCATATTTATACCTGTGGCTCTGTGGGCTAATGCGCCAGACTGCAAAGCTATTTGAACTGCAAGGTCGGCAGCTCAAGTTCACCAGCTGCTCCACAGAAACTCTATACAGGGTCGCTATGGGTTGGAACTGACTCAACGGCACTTCACAACAACAATATCCTGGTGGGAAGCTGTAGGATGAAACTATTTGGCCTGTAACTTTATAGCCATTCCACTGATGTTCTTGTCTGTACTTTTGCCTCCTCCTTTTCCTTGCTTTTCTGATGTTACCAGCTTGCCAGTATCTTTCATTGTTCCTACTGGTGTGGCATTGTGGGTTAATAT
>NW_006408520.1:9600374-9602513 GCF_000296735.1 Chrysochloris asiatica
GTTGAAAAAGTATGGTAAAAGAACACAACCTTTTCACACACCTTTCTTAATTTTAGAACATTCAGTGTTCCCATGCTCTGTTTGAACAACTGCTTCTTGGTTCAGGTACAGATTCCACATGAGCACAACGAAGTGTTCTGGAATACTCATACTTCGCAATGTTGTCCAGAGCTTGTCATGATGCACACAATCGAAAGCCTTTGCGTGGTCAATAAAGCACAGGTAAACATCTTTCTGATACTATATGCATTGGGTTATTTACAAGTTTAAACAATCTAACTTCTGTTGAGTGCTAGCTCAGTTCATGGTTTCCTAAAACATTTTCAGGTAGCAAGTCATCATGGAACACACTTCCTCTCCCTTATTATACTCCAGACACAATTGTGTCCTCTAGCTTTCTCTTAGGCACCAAGTTTTTCCCCACCTTAGGTCCTGGATGTATGTTGTTTAATTCAGTTCAAATTGACTCCCCTTTGCTTGTTTGTATGGTTCCTCCTCTCAGGGTTCTCAAGAGTCATTCTTCACACTACTCAACATGTTTTTTCTCTTAGTCACATAACTGCATCATAGCATTTGTCACAATTTGTAATATTCTTTAATCGAGATTCATTTAATATTTACTGAATGATGTTTGTCTTCTCATTAAACTTGTAAGTTCATGAGGGCAGGGTATATGTGTTTGTTTTTGCTAACTTTTTAGTGTGAATTTGTTGAAGAGTTATAGAGCAGATTATCAGTTTTACATCCAACAAATCATATATACTTCTCTTCATCTCAATAATTACAACCCCGTCTATGTAACATCAAGGAGCTCTGGTAGTGTAGTGCCTACGAATCAGGCTGCTAACCTCAGGGTCAGCTGTTCAAAATGACTAGCTGTTCCATGGGAGAAAGATGAGGCTTTCTGCTCCAGTAAAGATTTACAGCCTTGGAAACCCTGTATAGGGTTGCTATGAGTCAGAACCTACTCCATGGCACCTAACAACAACAATGTATCATCACTTATTCCACTTCATCTTGTGTTTCTTGTTTCCATTCTTCCTTCTTTCCAGCCCTGATGACTTTGTCCTTGACTAAATGCTGTCCTTTTGATCTCAAATGGTTGACCATTCTATGGTATGCATACCTCAGTACTGTTGTTGTTCTCCCTATAGACCGATCTATTACTTAACTGAAAATTGAGCTAAGCATAAGTTCAGTTAGAAACCTGAAAGATGACTAAGTGTCATAGTCTCAGGATTACACAAAGTCTCGACTTGATCAATAAGCCTGGTCTTTTTTTATGATTTCTGAGTGTTGTTCTACCTTTTCTCCTATTCTACCCAGGACCTTCTAATGTGATACCTTTCAGAGTAGTTGATAGTGATAGCCAACACAGGTCTTAGAGTTGTGGAGACTATGTTCACATGGTCCATTAGTCCACTGGTGTGGTGTAGTGGATTACTTCATGTGTCTTCTTGTCTTGGTCTTTGTAACTCCCACCAAACAACATTTTTGTCCTGATGGGTCTGGGAAGAGAAGGTGGGAGAAGATGCCGACTTTTTATTTGATTCAGTTCTCGGTGGTTAAGAGGACTGGCTGTAATTGTAAAAACTTGAAACTCTAGCATCGGTATAAAATGAACCATCTCAGAAGCAGGAAGGAAGGATCTCACTGCCATCAAAGAATAAGAGCCAGGAGCAGAATGTGTCCTTTGGAACCAGAGACACTTTCAAATTGAATGTCCTTGTGACACCAGAGGAGTGGCAGAGAAGGAACAGCAGTAGAACCAAGAACCAGAGCATACATCAGAATAGTGAGATTCTCAGGCCACGTAACAAATAAAGCTGAGTGACTGGATAGGAGGCTTACTTGCAGAGTGAGGTGTCTTCAGGCACTTAATTGAGATGGCTGTCCTGACTGGAACAACTGTTTCCTGAGCGTTTTCTGATCTTGCGTTGTAACTGTGAACTTCCCTGATCCACCACTTGTCTGTCAGTTTGTTGAACTGTAGTAGCTTATGTGTTACTGTGATGCTGGATCTATGCTACCAGTATTTTAAATATCCCATGGTAGACCGGTTTCAGATGAGCTTTCAAACTTAGACAGACTAGGAAGAAGAACAAACAACTTCTGAATGTTTACCCACTGAAAACTTTA
>NW_006408520.1:9603183-9614446 GCF_000296735.1 Chrysochloris asiatica
CTTTATTGACAATGCAAAGGCTTTTGATTGTTTGGATCATGACAAGCTATGGACAAGAGCAGGGAACAGGCATTCCAGAACATTTAATTATGTTACCCAGTTGAGTAAGGAGTACGGTGGTGAGGGATGGTTGGTGCCACATGTTTTTGCAATGGGACTTATCTTTTTCATGCATCTTCAATTTTCATCACTCTTCTTTCTTCTGAACAGGCAGAGACCAATAGTTGCACCTTAGTTGGTCACTCACAAGCTTATAAGTCATCAGTTACTACTCACCAAAGTAGAATGTAGAACATGTCCTTATGGTCTATATTATGCTGACAGTTGACCTTGCCCTCTAAGACTAAGGCATTGAAAATCCAGGCCTAGAAACTCATTTCTTCAAAGTTATGGTATGGTTATGGCTAAGAAATTTTATAACTTTGCACCAGAGACTGAAGAGATTGTTATTACTGTGTACAACTGCATAGATAATGGTATCTGGTACCTACTGCTATTGTTGTTAAATTGGTTCTGACTCATAGCATCCCTATAGAGGGCTTCCAAGGCTGTAAATCTTTATGGGAGCAGAAAGTCTGATCTTTCTCCCCTGGAGCAGCTGGTGGGCTTGAACCAATGACCTTATGGTTAGCAACAAACTAGTGCTTATCCTACAGAGCCAACATGATCCTACTGGCACCTATTAGCAGTGGAATACTTATTACTCAGTAATGAGTTACTGAATGAATAGATACATGATTTATTATATCTCAGTGTAAAGTGTTTCAGAAGATTTTAGAATCTTAGATTGTTCAAATAAATAATTTTAAATAATAATAATTTAATCTTAATATTTGTAATCATACTACTTCAAATAGAAAGGGGAAAATACTTTATGCATAATTATTAAATGCTTCATTTAAACAGCTTTGATTTGATATCTAAATTACATGTTCTGGGATGATAGCCTTTAAAATGGGAAGATTTTGTTCTTCTGATCTTATCAAAAGATTATCATAACTGTCATGTTTTAGAATAAAAAATACCAACAATCTCTTCAATGTCTGGTTTACATTAAGAGAAACATAAACAAGAACTGTGGAAGTTCAATTTTCTCCCTTTAAAAAGTATGTGATAATAGCTGGAGAGAATGATGGGAACGGTAGTGGTGGCAAGTACAAATAAATAGTTGTTCCATTTGAAGGGATTACAGTGCCTCACAATCTCATAAACATAAATGCATTTTTCAACCTGGGAGTAATACATGTAATACATGAAAAGCAGAGTGAAATATAAGAAACAGTATGCATGTAGTTGGCATCTTGCCCCAATGATTTTTAATTCATAAATATTTACAATAGTTTTTCCTTCTCTGTCACTCAGTACATATGAGTATATGAGGGGGTGTCTAAAAATTTATGGAAAAATTGCATTATCTTTTAATTCTGTTTTTCTACTATCTTTTAAAAATCTCCCTTGTATATACATGCATACACATCACACTCCCATACAACATACATGCACACATATACATGTAAATATGTATCTGTATATAATCTACATACACATGTGCATTTATACACATGCATACATATGCATCACATTCTAAACCTTTCTGGCTTTAATATGCCATGGTGATAAATATGATCATTAATTTTCCTTACCTCAGGATATACTCATTGAGGGATTTGGGGTGCCAAATAATTTGGGATAACAACAAGGGAAAGTTGATATCAAATTTAACCACTTTTTTTTTTTTAAGTCACCATAAGTAGGCAAAGTCAGCTGTGTGTAATTTACTTTTAAACTTCCCAGCAACATAGATATGGCACATTAATTCCCCTTTTATACAGATGGGGGAAATGGAGCTTAGAATAGTTAACTAACAAGCTCTGAATTTTAAATGCTAAAATGTCTTTTTTTTTTTTTTAACAGTATGTTTAGAATTTAATTCTAGCTCTGATGACTTTAAGAGTTTATCTAAAATCATTATTAAATCCATAGGAACATATATAAACTAGATTTCAGAATTTTATTGTCAGAAAGAATCTGTTTCCTGTTCATGATTCAATTTTCTGTAAACCTGCACCCGATTAATAATATAAGGGGCTTCAGAAATTTTGTGGAACAATTCCATTATCTTTTAATCCCATTTTTCCCATAAATTTTTTGAAGCCCTCTCATCGTTAGGAATTAGGAAAGTGGGTTTTGTTTTGTTGTAGTTTATATGACTAGCGTATTTTGTATTTTATATGACTTTACCAATACCTGATAGTTGTGTCTGTATTTCAAATTCTATAGCAATCTAATTAATGTTTGTGTTTAAGAAGATGCCTATGCTATAAGGTAGATCTCCCTGAGAAAGCACTTACATCATGTTAAGATAAGATTCTGCATTTACTTTTTATGTTTATCTATGACCTTAATAAAGGAACTCTAGTAGAGCAGTTGTTGTTTAGTGCTGTCGAATCGATTCCCACCCAGAATGACCCTATACAGGCTTTCCCAGGAGCTGCTAGTGAGCTTGAACCACCGACCCTGCAGTTCAAATGGTTTTACAGTCTGGTGCATTAACCCACAGTGCCAGATTGCAAAGCCATTTGAACTGAAAGGTCGGCTGTTCAAGCTCACTAGTCGCTCCTCGGAAACCCTATACAGGGTCACTATGGGTCAGAACTGACTTGACAGCACGTAACAACAACCATAGAGTAGTGGTTATGAGTTGGGCTGCTAATCTAATTGTCAGCAGTTCGAAACTACCAGCTGACAGGAGAAAGATGAAGCTTCCTTGTTGTGGACCGTGTAAGACTGTTCAGAGGTTCAAGGCCCTATAGGCCCGAGTGTAACAAATGAAGCCACTTGGCAGTTAATAGCAGATTGTTTTTCATCAAATTGTTTAGTCATATTTATTTAATTCCAAACATGAGCCCTGGATGTCCACAGAGAAATGCAATATTCCCCTAAGTTTCTAAGGTCAAGACTTTCCCCCTAGAACCAAGGCAGTAAAACTTCCTCAGAGGACGAACAAGGACAGGTTTACTGGGATTAAGCAGGGAGGCTCTGGAGAGGAACTGCCCGGGGTATATTCACTTGGGGTGGAGTGGTAAATTCTGAGAATATGGGATTAAGGACAATGGGGGTAACTCCCTCGGACCACCCTGGGTTCAATCAGTTTGATCCAAGTGAAGGTTAAACCCAGTAAGGAAGAAAAGAATATTGGTTTAAGTAAGGTTTACTGGCTTAACTTATCTTAAAGATTGTCTTGTCTGAATAATACCATTCTTCTTCTGTAAAGATCCCTCCCCGCTTGGTGTGAAGCTCCTCCCCTGAATAAAGCAGAGGCCCGAGCCTCCCCAGGTGTGCATTGCTGGTTGGGAGGCATGGAGTAAAGATTGCGGTGCATTACAGGGTGCGCCTGACCCAGGCCATTGTGTTTTCAATAGCCTCATATGGATGCGAAAGCTGGACAGTGAATAAAGAGGATTGTAGAAGAATTGATGCCTTTGAGTTGTGGTGTTGGAGGAGAATACTGAGGGTGCCATGGACTGCCAAAAGAACCAATAGATCTGTTTTGGAAGAAGTGCAGCTAGAGTGCTCCTTGGAGGCCAGGATGGCTAAGCTTCGTCTCTCCTACTTTGGACATGTAGTCCGGAGGAAACAATCGTTGGAGAAGGATGTCATGCTGGGTAGGGTGGAGGGTCAGAGAAAAAGAGGAAGACCTCCAACGAGATGGATCGGCCAGGTGGCATCATTGATGGACTCGGGGGTGGCAGCGGTGGTGAGGTTGGCCCAGGATCGAGCATTGTTTCGTTCTGCTGTGCATGGGGTCGCTATGAGTCGGTTCCAACTCAATGGCACCTGACAACAACAACAACGGGTTGGAAGGCATGCAGTAAAGATTGCAGGGCAGTGAGTCACTGCCTGCAGAGGCCATGATGCCTGTAGTCCCAAGCCTGCCCACCAGTGATGTATCCACCCTGGCTTTGGGGTGCCTCATTGTCTCCCTCCTTCTGTTTGTCTGTGTATTCTTTTGCTATCCCTATTGCCGCTGGATCTCCCCTCCTCGTGAACCAAACACTCGTGAACAACACAACGATGTCGAGGTCAGACCCCGGCACTTCCTCGGGACAAAGATGAAGCTTTCTATTCCCTTATAGATTTACAGCCTTGGAAACCCTATATAGGGTCACTATGAGTCAGAATTGACTCCACCACACATAACCACCATAACCACCCATGACCTTAATAGGCGTCTCAGTGTGGCACCCTAGGATAAACACTAGACCAAGGTTTGTTTGAAACCTCAAGTCGGCAGTTTAAACTCAGTAGCAGCTCCTGGGAAACCCTGTACAGGGTCACTATGAGTTGGACTTGACTCAGCAGCACTTCACAACAATAATGACCTTAATATGTACAAACCTTCATATTTATTATTTTATGTCATATCATTTCAATTTAGGTTCTATTTCTAGTCTTTGTATCTAAGTATTTTTTAATTTAATTAAAACAATTTTTTTATTATGAATTAAGTAAAGGGTCACAGAGCAGATCACCAATTTAGCATTCAACAAAGCATATACTTCATTTCATTCCAATGATTGCAATCTCCTCCATGTAACATCGCTTATCCCACTTCCTTCCTGTGATTCTTGTTTCAATGCCCCTTATGAATTTTTACCTTAATGGTTGACTATTTCATGGTGTAAATATCTCAATATTTATTGTTATCCCCCATATGTACCCATCTACTATTTGGCTAAAGGAGCTCTTGTAGCATAGCAGTTACGAATCGGACTGCTAATCTCAAGGTCAGCAGTTCGAAACTACCAGCTGTTCCGCGGGACAAAGATGAGGCTTTCTACTACCGTAAAGATTAACAGCCTCGGGATCCCTGCGTAGGGTCACTATGAGTTGGACCGACTCCATGGTACTTAACAACAACAACAACTATTTGGATAAAAATTGAGCAAGAGGGGTGAGTTAAGTTCCATACTGGAAGTGTGACCAAATACCATGGCCTGTATATGACCAGTAAGCCTGGTCGTTATAATTTTTAGTTTTGTTCCACATTTTCTCCAACTCTATCCAGAGCCTTCTAATGTAATCCCTTTCAGAATAGTCAATAGTGATAACTGGGCACCACCTAGTTCTTTCCATCTCAGGGTCATGGTGACTGAAGTACACACATTCCATTTGAGCATTGGACTAATTGATTCCAAAGGCCTTCAATTTTCAGCAGTCTTCTTTCCTCAGCATACAGAGAGACCAATAGCTGCACCTTAGATAGTCACTAGTAAACTTTTGAGATTTCAGTTGCTATTCACAAAATTAGGATGTAGAACTTAGTCTTTATGGACTGTGTTATGCCACTTAACCATGGAGTCCCCCTAAGATTATGGTCCTGATCTCCCAGACCTAGAGAGTCATTCCTTTATGGTGTTTGGTACTGGTAATGTCTAAGAAATTTTCATAATTTTGTTCTCTGTATGTTCCACCACATTGATGGATATGTTTGCAATGAAGGTAAATACCCATTTACAAATATCCTATGTCAAAATTTTATATATCTGTGGGTAAACCCCCACTCTACCTCCCATACTCACTCTGCCTTCATATTGGTCCTTGTATCTACCTATTGGTGTTATTAAGTGCAGTCAACTTGCTTACTCATAGTGAGCCTGTATAGGGTTTCCGAGGCTATACATCTTAGTGGGAGCAGAAGAGTAACTGGTGGGCTCTTTCTTCTGGAGTGACTGGTGGATTCAAACTGATGACTTTATGGTTGGCAATTCAGTACTTATCGTACTTGTAGATCACTGTTATTGCAAGATTATGCATATAATATTTATCTCTGTTCTGAGCTTTTCAATGGCTGATTTTTCAGTAGTATGTCACTAGGCCTAGTTTTCAAGAACTCTGGGTAGACTGGAGCCTCCAATCTTTCAGTTAGCATCAGGACATTTTAACCATTTGCACCATCCAGGAAAACCCAGTCTTACGTGCGTATGTGTGCTGTTGAGTCCATTCTGGCCCATAGTGACACTGTACAGGTTTTCTTGGTAGCAGCTGGTGAGCTTGAACCTCCGACCTTGAAGTTCAACCAACTTTTCATTCTAGCTCATTAACTCACAATGCCACACCAGAACTCCTCCAGTCTTTTATATATCATGTTAAAAGAAATGAAATCATTTTTCTAAGATCACAGCGCTATATGAGTAAGTGGTGAAGTCAGAACATGAACTAAAGCCCAACTCTGAAACTCAAGTAAACCGTAAACAAAGAATTTTACACCCATCTTTTAATATATTCTTACAGGGTGTACTTTCCTGATAATGACATACCCTTGCTAGTCAAAGAGTAGTCTTTGGACTGGTAGCATCAGCATCCCCTGGCAGTTTGCCAGAAATGCAGAACTTCAGGCCCCCACCCAGACATAAAGAATTGCAATTTGCAAATTATAAGATGTCAGGTGGTTCATATGTGTGTTAGAATTTGCAAAGCAGAGAACATGAATTTTGGAAGCAGGTCTGGACTGTCTCTGCTCCATTATTGTCCAGTTTGGTCATCTTGGGAAAACTGCTTAATTTTTCCAAATTTCAGCTTCGTCATGAGCAAAGGCTATCATGGCAACTCTGCTCCTGGATTGGTGGTGGTGGTGGTCACGTGCCGTGGAGATGGTTCCAACTGAATTGGTAATGGTAGTTATTAAGTGCTGTTGAGTCAGTTCTGACTCATAGAGGCCCTGTATAAGTCTTCTAAGAAGTGACTAGTAGGTTTGGATAATCAACATTGCAGTTACCAGTCCATTGCTTACACAACAGAGCTACACCAGGACTCTGGATTGGTAGGAAATTTAAATGAAAAAAATAAAAAGTAAGAAATTCATTCACAACTAAGGCTGGTTGGCACGTAAGAAAAATTCAATCATTGGTAGACATTATGAACTGCATCTCTTAAAATAAGACTCAATTTATGTTTTGGGTCATTTTAGAGTACCTGAAAAGGATATGTTTTCATGTATTAAAATATATTTAAATACCAATCAAAATTTTTCTTACATATTTTTCCTAAATCATTATCCTATTCCAAACCTTCATTTAGATTTTAGAGGCAATGCTTACCTTAGAAGTTGGAATGAATGTCCAGTAGGGAACAGAGAAGAGGCTTTGTGTTTCAAAAATTTAAACCTCTTCTGGTGTGGCGCTGTAGTATAAGCACTAGACCACAAGGTCAGTTTGAACTGCAAGGTCGGTGGTTCAAACTCACCAGCCACTCCTCAGAAGCCCTATACAGGGTCACTATGAATTGGAACTGACTTGATGGCACTTAACAATAGCATCGTAGGCTTAAGGCGGAAACAATAAATTTACAGAAATAGAATAACATAGATCAAGCAGTGATTGCAGGGTGGACGGGAATGTGGACTCTGAAATTCTAAATATAACAGTTTAATTGGTAAAGCAATGTAGGAAGACAAAACTATAGTTAGCTTTTTATTTTACTGTATAAGGACATTACAATTATAATCTCATAAAAAACAGACGCATATTCATTACTCTTAAAAGCACATGATTTAAAACAAGTCATCAAGAGAATTAGATTTGGCTATATGAAAAAATGAAGCACATTGTCTTTAATTTATCTCATTTTATTTTACGCCAAAGGAAACTCTGCCAGAATGAGGAGGGTCAGGAAGACAAGGGTGGTTTGAAAGCCACTGGGATTGATGTCAGAGAGCCTGCAAGGAGTGAAATGCTGAGGAGGCCTGTGCTGAACTCCAGGAGTGGTGTGATGAAGACTTCATTTTCTGGTGATGGCAGTGAGAGCATGAAAGGTGTGAAGAAAATAGGGAGAGGAACCAACTAGTAAATGTGGTGTCCCTTTTTTTCCCCTCTTCTCATATGAGAGTAGCTGATAGAGATAATTTTAGGGTCTGGTTAGTAGCACAATGGTTAAGCTCTTGGCTGCTAACTGGAAAGTCAGCAGTTCAAACCCATCAGTGACTCCACAGGAGAAAAAGGTCTAGTGATCTGTCACCATACAGATTAAACCCTATGGGGCAGTTCTACGCTACTGTACAAGGTCACTATGAATAGGGCTGGACTAACAGCATACAACATCATAAGCAGTTCTTAAATGCCATAACTCTAACAAGTATTAAGTAGACATTAATTTAATGAGACATTAAAAACAAATTTTTTTCAAAAGTTAAAGCCTTAGAGACTTGGTAAATGACAGAGTTGTGGACAGAGAATCTGAAAATTGCACCATGACTACCAGATGTCTCTCAACACTCTACAGTTGTTCCTTCCATTTTCAGAAGAGAAGACAAAAAGACTAATCCGATTTAAAATAACAAATTAAATATTTTGTACATCTTTTGTAAAATAGTTGCAGATAAGGCAATAATGGGCATACTACTACTGAAGCTGTAAAGGTTTTTATTATTAAGGTAATGTATACTTGTGAAGAGAATCTCCTGATGTGGTGCTATCTGATAAGCACTGGATCACAAGGTCGGCAACTCAAATCCACCAGCCACTCCTTGGAAACTCTATATAGGGTCACTATGATTCAGAACCAACTCAACAGCACTTATCAACAAGAATATACTTGTGAGAGAGACTGGATCTTCTACTGGGCATATTAGAGAGAGCTTAACCATGTAGACACCCTGTGTTCACAGTACTAACTTTCAAAACTACGTGAAGATAACATTTCTATTGTTTAAAGCTTCCTACTTTGTGGTACTTTGTTGGCAACAGTGAGAAATCAATACACCTGCTTTTCAGAGGAACAAAACTCCAAACTCTGCCATATGTTTCCAGTAAGGAGTAAATTACTAAAGGATAACAAAAGGCAATATAGAACACCAAAGTAGTTTTATTTTTTAAATTGCCCTTGAGTCTACTTATGATGACTCCTGAGTCTCAAGCTTCATAAGGTGTTCAATGGCTGAGGTTTTGGAAGTAAATTCCCAGGCCTTTCTTCTGAGGTGTTTCTAAGTGGGCTTGAACCTCTAACCTTCTGGTTAGAGCTGAAGTGAAAGAACAAAAAGACCCCAACTAGAAAAATTCCCTTTTAAAAGAGTCAGTCTCCCTTCCCTAAAGAAATTCCTTCCCCCATACCCAAATCTACCCTAACCACCAGTAACCATTAGAATCCACCAGTAACCGTTAGAATCCACCCTAACTGTCAAAACCTCTGACGTCAGCAACCTCCCCTAAATAAGAGCCAATCAGAACAACCTCCCATAGATAAGAGCCAATCAGCTTGAAGGATGCTTCCCCTGACTACCTATAAAAAGGCCTGCGTGCCTGCTTTCTGGGTTGCCATCAATCCAGATGGTAGACCCACTGCATGCAGTGTTATGTTGAGATCAATAAACGCTTCTGCTGATTGCATACGTGAGGAGAGTCTTCTGTGGTGGACACAAATTTGGGCACAACATTTGGGGGCTTGTCGGGGATCGTTTCCACCGAATCCTCTGCTTGCGTCAAGCGTTTGATCTCTTGGCCGGTAAGCTCCCGGCCGGTAAATTTTTGTTTTTTTGTTTTTTGTGGGTCTTGGTCTTTTTTATTTCTTTCTGTGATTTGAATCAAACTTGCAGGCCCGGCGGTCCAGGCAGACGTGCTAGTGGACGCGCTCCACCTTGGGAATTGGGGAGACATCCCCCGGTTCCATTGTTTTTTGTTTTCTTGGTAGGGAATGAAGCAGGTCACTACTGTAAACAGAACCTCGTAGAGGATTTGCCGCCGTTCCGATCCTTGTGGATCTTGGTTACTGTCGTTTTTGTCAAAGCCGGCTTGTTATTGTCTTTATTGTCTCGTTATTGTCTTTGCTGTCTGTCAAGTGAATGGTTGGATGATTATAGTCAGAGTGTAACTGAACACAGCCTGCTTTGTCCCGTCTGTGCGGCACGGCATCAGTTACGAAGTCTGATTGGGCCTCCACCTGCGGTTCCACAACTCTCTCATATGGCATAACGGTGATTCATCACTTCATTAGCGGTGACCAGGGCCGGGATTGATATGGCTACACCTTTAGCCAAGAGAGAGTAGAAACACCCCGCGAGGGGCATGGCCAGGAAGGCGCCTGAGTGAATACCCCTGTCTGTTACCCGACCCCTACCTTATGTTTTCCCACTGGTCTATGTGTATCCTGATTAACCTCGTCTATTTACCCTTAGTTCTGGTTTTAAGTCTTGGACTTGCTGTGACTGCTCCTGATGACTGGACTTTCTGTCACAGATTAACTCTCTCCTTCCTCTACTTACTCTGCATTTTTTCTTTTCTGACTACACTGTGTTTCTAACCAGACTACTTCTTCCTCTGTTTTCCAGTTCCTTTTCTCTGACTGGCACATGCTGAGCTTACTAAGAGAACCTAGTGCAGCATTTTGGCCTCACATAGGACTGGGTTTCGGCCCCTCCTGAGTCCAATTCCTCGGTGGGTGTTGTACACTGGCACTATAACTCATGTAAGCAGCAAAGCCGTCAAAAACATCCTTGCTATCACTGAGAATACTAACCAGACTAATCACTATGGGTCAAACTGTATCTACCCCTCTAGGCCTAATCCAAAAGCACTTCAAAGAAATTCAACAATTAGCTACTAGAGATGGCCTGACCCTAAGTAAAAGAAAAATGGTTGTCCTTTGTAGAAAGGAATGGCCTATTTTCAGCGCCGGCTGGCCCGAAGCTGGAACCTTTGACCTACCCACCATCCATCGGGTCAAGGAAATAATCCTTGCAGACCCCGGTCACCCAGGTCAAATCAGTTACATAAACACATGGGAAGGGCTAGTGACAAACCCACCCCCGTGGCTTAAGCCCTTCCTGCCACCGGTCCCATCAAAATCTGTCTTAATGGTGACCTCAAAAGAAAAGAAACCCTCCGCTCCTCCAGGACCCAAACCACTCCCCTTGTCTGACAGAGAAGAAGAGGAGCTCTCCTTTCCCCCACCATACTGACATCTTTCACTGCCCCAAGCACCGGTCAAGGCTCCAGAAGTAGAATCCTGGAACAGCCCACCTCATACCCGAGCTAGGCCCCAACAGGATGAACCCCCGCAAGCTGAATCTGCTGCCCTTCCTCTCAGAGCCTTGGGTCTCCCCCATGCAGATGGAAACCCTCACCTCATGCGTTGGCCCTTTGCCACGAGTGACCTTTATAATTGGAAAATGCAGAATCCCAAATTTTCAGAAAAACCTAGTGGTCTGGTAGACCTTTTAGACTCTGTTCTTTTTACCCATCAGCCCACCTGGGATGATTGCCACCAACTT
>NW_006408520.1:9615396-9626055 GCF_000296735.1 Chrysochloris asiatica
GTGGACCTCGGCACAGGCCAGTTATCCTATTCTTTTATGGTCATTCCAAGTTGTCCTTTCCACTTGATGGGCCGTGACTTGCTTACCAAAGTAGGAGCACACATCTACTTTAGTCCAAAAAAAAAAAGTCTCCGTAACAGATAAAAATGGAGAACCTATACATGTGTTGACTCTTGGGTTAGAAAATGAGTATAGAATCCTGCCCCAAAACATAACTCCCAAAGATCCAGAAAACCAGACTACATTAATGCAAGAATGGCTACAAACTATACCACAAGTGTGGGCGGAAACCAGTGGCCCAGGGTTAGCGAAACACCGCCCTCCAGTGATAGTACAGTTAAAGTCTGGAGCAAACCCCATAAGAGTTAAGCAGTATCCTATGTCACAAGAGGCCAGAGAGGGGATTGCCTCACAAAAAGACACCCGGGAATTAGGAATCCTAATTCCATGTCAATCTGCTTGGAACACACCCTTCTTGCCTGTCAAAAAGCCAAATTCCCATGATTTCCGACCGGTACAGGATTTAAGAGAAGTCAACAAAAGAATAGAAGACATCCAACCAACAGTCCCAAATCCCTTCACGCTCCTCAGTGCTCTATTACCAGAAAGACAAATTTACACTATTCTGGATCTAAAGTATGTCTTCTTTTGCTTACCCCTAGCTAAAGCAAGCCAATCACTCTTTGCTTTTGAATGGACAGACCCAGAAAATGGATAGGTTTAAAAAACTCTCCAACCCTCTTTGATGAAGCCTTGCATGAAAATCTGAGTGAGTACCGTCAAGCCCACCCCCACATTAGCCTCTTACAATATGTAGATGACCTGCTTATAGCCACCGACACCCTGAGCAAATGCAAAGAGGCCACAGAAGACCTTCTGAAGTCATTTGCAAAGCTTGGATACCGAGTGTGTGCTAAGAAAGCCCAGCTTTGCCAACAAGAAGTGACATACCTCGGGTAAGTACTCAAGGGGGGAAAGCAATGGCTGTCAACTGCCAGAAAAGAAACTATCCTAAAAATCCCTCGACCTTCAAATTGTCGAGAAATAAGAGAATTTTTAGGGTCTGCCATATTCTGCTGGTTATGGATCCCAAACTTTGCTAGCATAGCCCACCCCCTTTACGAAGCAACTCGAGGAGGAAAAACCCCTTTAAATTGGACTAATTCAAATCAGCCTTACTCAGTGCACCTGCTTTGGCACTGCCAGATGTAACTAAACCGTTAGTTGCAAAAGGTGTGCTTGCCTAAACTCTAGGCCCCTGGAAGCGTGCAGTGGCATACTTGCCAAAGAAATTAGATCCAAGTGCAGCAGGGTGGTCCCCTTGCCTCAGAATTATAGCAGCTACTGCATTATTGGTAAAAGATGCTGATAAACTGACTCTAGGTCAGACTCTTAAAATCACAACCTGGCATGCTATTGAAAAAGTGCTGCAGTCGCCTCCAGATAGGTGGATGTTGAACGCCCAACTAGTCCATTATCAAGCTCTACTGCTCAATCCTCCAAGATTACAATTCACAGCAACGAGAGCCCTCAACCCAGCTTCACTACTGTCAGATCCCAGCATGGACCAACCTATCCATGATTGTGAAGAAATTTTAGAGCACCTTCAAGGAGCCCGCGAGGATTTATTAGATACTTCTATGCCAAATCCGGAGACGGCAGCAGCTTCGTCAAACATGGAGTACGTTATGCCAGAGCTGCAGTTACAACTGAGACTGACGTAGTGTGGGCAAGAGCCCTACAGCCAGGTACGTCCGCACAAAAAGCAGAACTGATTGCACTAACTAAGGCCCTAGAATTAGGGAAAAACAAGTACCTCAACATCTACACGGACAGTCGTTACCTACTCCGCAAAAGCCATCTTCGACCAAAAATAGTCAAGGTGGTGTCTAAATGTGCAACATGTCGGGTTATAAATGCAAAGAAAAGCCAACATAATAACCCTGGGCGCCGAGAGAGAGGTAATAGGCCTGGAGCTTATTGGGAAATTGACTTTACCGAAATTAAACCTGGTATGTATGGATAATAAATACCTTTTAGTATTCATAGATACCTTCTCAGGCTGGGTCGAAGACTTCCTGACAAAAAGGGAAACTGCAGCTATAGTAGTAAAAAAAGCTGCTTGAAGAAATTGTTCCCAGGTACAGACTACTGATCCTCTTAGGGTCAGATAACGGGCCTGCTTTCATCTCTCAGGTAACCCAAAAAGCAGTACAGACTTTAGGGACAAATTAGAAATTACATTGTTTATATCATCCCCAAAGCTCTGGTCAGGTAGAAAGGATGAATCTGACACTTAAAGAGACCTTAACTAAATTAACCCTAGAGACTGATGGAGACTTGATAACCCTCTCAGTCCATGTGCCGTGGGCCTCCCTGACCTGCGGCCGTGTGCTGCTGTTGACACCACTGGAGGAGTTTGTTGCATCCTTGCAGTGAGATGTAAGCTTGTATTGTTACTGTAGATGATGAGTACCATGCTCCACTGTACTCACCAAGGGACCAACCGGAAGACCCATGTAACCACATAGATTGTAAGGTGAGAATCCCTCAAAGGGTGGAGTGTTGGGTCAGAAGGGGGTGCAAGCCTGAAGGTGACATTATCAGGGACCCTCTCCTCCCAATGGGGAGTGGACTCAGTGGTTCTGCTGAAAACTGGAAGATACTAAGTCACTGCTCTGCATGTCACTATAGAGAACAATGTCATGTTCGACAAGATGCCTGCTTTGTTCTGTAGTAGGGTATTTGTCATGGGGAACTCCCCACATGAGGGAGATAGCTTGAGAGCTCTGAGATCAGAGACACGGGAAGGGCAGGAGGTGTTTGCCATCTCCCGTCTCCCACCTGCCTCAAGTGTTCTTTTGGCTGCCTGACCCTGAGAGTCTGCTTCGTGTCCAGCGCCTACCATTACATCCACCAACAGAACCACACTTAGAAAGTCCTACGTCTATCCCGGAACCAACAGAACCAGAGACATGATCTCCAAGTGCGGAGGAGCAGAGAGCTTTTATTGTGCTGCCTGGGGATGTGAATCCACCGGGTACTTGTCCTGGTCCCCCGCAGTTAAAAAGGACCTCATATGCCTATCAAAAGCACCAGCTTCCACTTCAGCAGGGTGGGGAATTGTTAAGGGAGGGCAACTAAGTGGACCCTGCAAAAACAATGCCTGCAATCCCGTAATACTAGAGTTTACTAACGAGGGAAAACAGTCGCACGGTGGGAAGCAGGAAAAACCTGGGGAGTCCGAGTGTATATGTCAGGAAATGACAAAGGAGCTATATTCACCATTTGTTGTTGTTACGTGCCGTCGAGTCTATTCCGACCCATAGCGACCCTGTATAGAGTTTCCAAGGAGCAGTTGGTGAGCTTGAACCCCCGACCTTGTAGTTCAAACGGCTTTGCAGCTTGGCGCATTAACCCACAGCGCCAAACCAGGACTCCATATTCACCATTAAGTGAACAGAATAAGTATAGATGGAAAGAAGGGGCGGGAAAGAAGCTGACGCTAGAACAGATCTCAGGAAGAGGAACTTGTATTGGAAAAATCCCCCGAAATTATCTGCACTTATGTAATAATACCATTCAAATATCTACAAGCAGCAATAGCAGTGATACATATTATAAGCCTGGAAAAGATTCTTGGTGGGCATGTAATACCGGCATAACTGCCTGTGCCCATAACACTATACTTAACCAAGACAATGGTTTCTGTGTATTAGCCCAATTATTCCCATGAATAAAATATTACACAGATGACCAAATAGATATAAACACCAAACCGATTAGTAGACAAAAACGTGCAGTAGGAGTAGCTGCAGTCCTTCTATCCTCCCTAGTAGGGTTGAGTATTGCAGGGGCCACCGGGGTTGGAGCTTCTGCACTCATCCTACAAGATTAAAAACTATCATGCACTATCCGCTATAACTGATGCTGACCTCAAGAACTTAGAAAAAACTAACTTGGGCCAATGATTCGGCCCAGAAGGCACTTACTCAAAGGGGGAATGAAAGACCAAAAAGACCCCAACTAGAAAAATTCCCTTTTAAAAGAGTCAGTCTCCCTTCCCTTAAGAAATTTCTTCCCCCATACCCAAATCCACCCTAACCACCAGTAACCATTAGAATCCACCAGCAACCGTTAGAATCCACCCTAACTGTCAAAACCTCTGACGTCAGCAACCTCCCCTAAATAAGAGCCAATCAGAGCAACCTCCCCAAGATAAGAGCCAATCAGCTTGAAGGATACTTCTCCTCCCCCCCCCCCCACGGCCTATAAAAAGGCCTGCGAGCCTGCTTTCTGGGTCACCATCAATCCAGATGGTAGACCCACTGCATGCAGTGTTATGTTGAGATCAATAAACGCTTCTGCTGATTGCATATGCGAGCAGAGTTTTCTGTGGGGAACACAAAATTCGGGCACAACAGAAGGTGTTAACCATTTTGTATCACCTTACATGGTAATGTTGGTGGTGTGCCATCGAGATGGTTCTGACACATAGTGTTCCTGTATAGGGTTTTAGAGACTTTAAATCTTTGTGGGAATTGAACCACTGACCTTGAGGTAAGTAGCCCAGTGTATAACCCACTACACTAGCAGTTCTAGGATTAACAGGAATACTATAGGGGGAAGTCCACACAATAGACTGATTTCTTTATTCTTAATTTTTATATCTTTATAATAAAGTGTGAATAATACTGAACTTCCTCTTTAGTGAAATCATGTGAAGCAGTCCAACATTACTACATTTATGTTGAAGACAATTATATAATTGAACATATTGTAAAATGAAGGCTCACAGCTCTGCTGTTCATCTATTCATCACAGCATTGTGCTTCAGTGGAATCTCAGTGTAGCATTTCAGCATAGGAATATATTTTATATACAGGGCTTCTCATTATATCAAATCGAATATAAAAACTGTTGATTCAATGCAGATGAGTGTGCGAACAACTTTAATTTCACAGTTTTGTGCTACTTCTTACCTACTAAAACCTTGATAGACTGCCTGTGTAATAAAATGTGCTGGACTAATGGTTTCTTTGTACTAGTAATCTTTAATCCATGTTCCTGGAAAAGCTATTTTTACATTAATCCTTGATGAAGAATTTAAAGTATAATATATTATTAATTATATGGAGGAGTCCTAGTGCAGTGCTATATAGGATAAGCACTGGATGGCTAAGTACAAGGTGGGAGGTTCAAATCCATCAGCCACTCCTTGAAAACACTATATAGGGTCACTAAGGAGTCAAACCCTATTCACAGCACTTAATAACAATAATTATACAAATATAGAGAATTTATAGAGTTCTAAGAAAGATAAGGCTTTCTGCTCCTGTAAAGATTTACAGCCTTGGAAACCTTGTACAGGGTCGCTATGAGTCGGAACCGACTCCACGGCACATAACAACAACAACAGGGAGCCCTTGTTGCATAGGAATGAAAGCTCTTGGCTGTTCACCCAAAGGGTGGCAGTTTGAACTCATCAATGGGTTTGCAGGAGCAAAGACCTGGTGATCTCCTCCCATAAAGACTATAAGGTAGTTCTACTCTGAGTTGTAATCGACTTGATGGCACAAAACAACAATTAATCCCAAATCAATACGAATGTATGTTTGTTTTAAAATTGTGGTGTGCACTGCACCCGTTGACACTGTCAGAGAGGTGACACCAAAATGACCTCAGGGTCTGCGGAGGTGGCAGGTAGGCAGTGGTTGCAAAGGAGGAGCAACCAAAGTAGTCCCATCAATAGGGTGGGTGTCATCGTCACTCACCCTACCATGCTAGGGTGCCAATTAGGGTGTGCTTGTGTAGACCTGGCACCAGCCATAGAGCAGAAAAGAAGGTGATCTCCACCTTGGATCAAAGGAAAGGCGTATCCAGGAGCCGTAGAATGGGGTGGGGAGTGAGGGGCTAGGTATGAGGCACTGCTCCTAGCCCTGTGTAAGGGGTGGGCTGAGCAGTTCACCCACCTAGGGACAGTCCATCTGTCAACACTGGGAAAGAGTTGACACTATTACTGTGCTAGGCCATACCAATCCTACTAACATCACTGGGCAGATAATTGAAAGACTGAAAAAAAAAAAGAAAAAAAACAACCAGAAAAATTCCCGTTTAAAAAAAAAAAAAAATCAGTTTCCCTTCCCTAAAGGCATTTCTTCCCCCATACTCAAATCCACCCTAACCACCAGACTGCTGGAGCCAGCGAATCCTCGCTAACCGCCAACCCACTGACGCCAGGAGCCCTCCCTAGATAAGAGCCATTCAGCAACCTTCCCCAGATAGGAGCCAATCAGCTTGAAGGTAGTATGACATCACTAAGAGTCAATCAGCAACCTCCCCTAGATAAGAGCCAATCAACTTGTTACATGTCATCGATGATCCTCCCCTGACTGCCTATAAAAAGGCCCGGGTGCCTGTTTTCTGGGTCGCCATCAGCTCAGATGGTTGATCCCCTACGTGCTGTGAAGAGATTAATAAACGCTTCTGCTGATTACATACTCCATGATGACTGGAACAACAATAATGTATTACTTTTTCTTCTCCAATACTCTTCTTTCTTCTGAATAAAGCAATCCTTCTATTTTGGAGGGTGAAACTCCAACATGCATTCTGAATGGAAATTGTAGTCTTCCTTGGATGACAAACTCTCTGCCTGCTGTAATTTGCATAAAAGTGGGACGCTGACCTAGGCTACCTTGATAATAGCTCTTAAGTTTCTAGCCACAAAGATTGGCCTGGCACAGGGACAGGACTGAAGTTGTCTGTCATCCAAATTAGTTCTTCCCAGGAGATTTTCAACTGAAATGAAGTTGAGAAGGAAGAGTTCATTCTTTCCTAGAAGCAAAACTGAGAAGTTGTGAATCAGGAGTTACTAGCTGTTGTTGTTTTTTTAAGTGTCATTGGGTCGGTTCCGACTCATAGCGACCTTGTATAGGGTTTCCAAAGAGCAGCTGGTGGGTTTGAACTGCCACCCTTGTGGTTCGCAGCCAGTGCTGATCCGACAATGACACACCAGGAATTACTAGTTAGATTATTGTTGTTAAGTGTTGTCAAGTTAGTTCTGATTTATAGAGACCCTATATAGGACTTCTGTGCTGTTTAAACCAGCCTTGCAGTACAGTGCATTAACTCACAGTGCCAAAGCAGTTAGGAGTGGTGGTGGTGGTTGTGTGCCCTGGAGTATTATCCAAGTCATAGCGACCGTGCATAGGATTTCTGAGGCTGTAAATCTTTATAGTAACAAAAAACCTTATCTTTCTCCTGAGGAACAGCTGGTAGTTTCTAACTGCTGACCTTGAGGTTAGCAGCCCAACTTGTAACCACTACACTATCAGAGCATTAGACATTACTCTAGCAGAGTATTTCTCAGTCTCAGTGCTACTGACATTTTAGTTGGGAAATTCTTTTTTGTGAGGACGTCCTATGCACTGTAGGATGCTTAATCCCTGATCTCTTCCCACTAGAATTCAGTAGTACCATCTTCACCAGTGTGACAACCCAAAATGTTTCCAGACATAAATGTTCCCGGGAGGCAA
Organism: Chrysochloris asiatica; assembly: GCF_000296735.1. NCBI lineage: Eukaryota > Metazoa > Chordata > Mammalia > Afrosoricida > Chrysochloridae > Chrysochloris > Chrysochloris asiatica. Next base: position 9,622,935 of record NW_006408520.1, read on the forward strand.
AATCATCCCCAGTTGAGAACCACAGAATGAGCCTAAAGTAGAAGTAGAAACAGTGGCATATGAGTCCATTCCATTTGTGAGAAATAAGGAACAAAGATAAAAAGAAATGAGGCCTGTTTAGGCTCAGTTATGTCCTGATACATATTTTCACTTTGGGGTTATATATGCTGACAATTTCTTCTTTTATTAAGTAGTTTGATTTGTCCTTTTGGAAAGTACAATGATAAGAATTCTGAAACAATGTTATAAAAGACAGGTGAAGACATTTGGCTTAAAGGAAAAAAAAAACAAACAACCAATGAAATTTCATCATCAAGAATTAGATTGAATCATCAGCATTTTTTAAAAAAGAAGAAATTACAATCCTGTAAAAAGAAAAGAAATTTGATTATGAAATAGTCAGCAGCATAAACCGAATTCTAAGAGATCCAGAGTAACATAAAATTTCCTAATTGTATTCATTTCATGGAGATGCTATACAAAGTATCATAACCTGAGTGGCTCAAATCAACAGAAATCTCCATCCCACAGTTTTAGAGTCAAGAAGTCTGAAGTCAGCCTCATCAGGGTCATGCCTCTCTCTCTGAAGACTTTAAATAAGATCCTTTTTGCTTCGTTTAATTTCTGATAGTTCAGATCAAGTGTTTCTAAACTTGTGGATATACCACATCAGTCTCTGCCCCTGTCTTTAAATGGACTTCTTCCCAGTGTGTCTATTCCTTTCTGATAGAGATAATAATCATAGTGTATTTAGGACCCATCCTGATACATTATCATCTCATTTTAACTTACCAGGTACTGCAGGTTAATGTGCTGCATTGTAAGGTCGGTTTGAATCAAAGATTGATGGTTCAAGCTCACCAGACACACCTCAGAAACTATACATAGCGACCTTATGCACAGCAGAACGAAACACTGCCTCATCCTGGGCCAACCTCACTACTGTTGCCACGCTTGATTCCATCAATGCTGCCACTTGGCCAATCCATTTCATTGGGAGGGTCTTCCTCTTTTTCTCTGACCCTATACAGGGTCCCTATACCCTATACATGGTCTCTATAAGTTGGAACCGACTCAATGAAAATTAACAACATATCCAGTAAGACTACATTGTGAGATTCCAGGTGGACATGGATTTTGTGGGTGCTAGTAAATACAGTACAATAGTCTTTGGATAAAGTAAGAAACGAAAATATTTTTAAAAGATTTTTCATTGGTACATTCTTGGGAATATACTTATGGAGCAATGGCTTTCTGTTTAAAATGTATGTGTGTTTCTAGTTGTCTGAATATGCAGCACATGATGTTTCTTTTTGAATCAACTTCTAGTAACAAAAAAAGAAAAGTACAAACTATGAATCTGAACTTTTCTATCTGTGAATCAGACAAGTTAAGTTATGACCACAATTTGGGTCTTAAACCTGAGTCTGCAGGCTCTCAAGGTCACACAACTAATTCTCTATAGTGATGTCTACAGAAGCTGTTCAACCCCATTCTGCACAAGTACAGAAATAGGTTTCTTTCTTCTCAGGATTCCAGGTCAAAATAAAAAGAGGAATTCAAGATAATCCTTTTGCTTTGAATAGCCAGATAAAAGCGTCCCTGCCAACTAGAATGAAAGATATAAGTGATTGCACAGATGGAGTGAAATCTTTTCAAAGTCAGCTACATTTTGAAAATACTTTCTATCAGCAATTACAAGTAAGAACAACTGGCATGTCCACTTAAAATTATTCTTTGTCTATTTAAAAAAAAAAAAAAGTCTGTAGGCCTGAGGAGTCCTGGGGTGGAACTGGAGGATAAGCACTGAGTGGGCTGCTAACCACAAGGTTGGTGATTCAAACTCACCAGCAGCTCCTTGGAAACCTATGATTGCTATGAGTGAGAAGTGAAAGCTAACATACAAATCTGTGTTGGAAGAAATACAGCTAGAATACTCCTTAGAAGCCATGATGTCCAGACTTTGTTTCTCATGTTGTTGTTAGGTGCCATCGAGTCGGTACCCACTCATAACGACCTTATGCACAGCAGAACGAAACAATGTCCGATCCTGGGCCAACCTCACTACTGTTGCCACACTTGAGTCCATCGATGTCACCCCCTGGCCAATCCATCTCGTTGGGGGTCTTCCTCTTTTTCTCTGACCCTCCACATTACCAGACATGATATCCTTCTCCAGCAACACGTTCCTCCTGACAATGTGTCTGAAGTATGAGAGATGAAGTTTGGCCATCTTGTTTCTCATACTTTAGACATATTACCAGGAGGGACAAGTACCTGGAGAAGGACATCATATGTGTTAAAGTAGAGGGTCAGTGAAAAAGAGGAAGGCCCCCAACAAGATGGATTGGCACAAGGGCAGCAGCAATGGGCTCAAACATAGCAATGATTGTGAGGTTGGTGCAGGAACAGGAAGTGTTTCATTCTGCTGTGCATAAGGTTGTTATTAGTTAGAACCACCTGTAGTGGTTACGAATCGGGCTGCAAACCTCAGGGTCAGCAGTTCGAAACTACCAGCTGTTCCAAGGCAGAAAGATGAGGCTGTTTGCTCCTGTAAAGATTTACAGCCTAGGAAACCCTGTACAGGGTCGCTATGAGTCAGAAGCAACACCATGGCACATAACAACAACAACACATGATTGGTATTTGAACAAAGGTCCACACCCTTCCTCCTCTGTTCTTCCCAGGTCAACACACTGGAAACTCTATTCTACCCTGGAACACCCAAGAGCAAGTCAGTCCCTAGGTTTCAGTCAAGGCCTGTCTTTCTGAGAGGGGTGGGACATCAGCATTCTTAGCCTCTTCCAAGCTAACTCTTGCTGAGGCTAAGTACTGGACAAGTGTGGTCAAGAGATTAAGTGTTCCTCTGCTCAGCTCCCACTCATTAGATGAGTGCTTGTGATGTCTTTGCAAATACTGTGATGTCTTTGCAAATACTGAGCCATAAATGCCCATGTCCAAGCTGATGCAGTAGGAATATTATGCCAAAACAGGTAGGTCAAGAAAACCTGAAGTTCTTTCATGCTCCATCCAATGGAGCCGACTCATAGTGACCCCATGCACAGCGGAACGAAACAATGTCCGATCCTGGGCCAACCCCACCACCGCTGCCACACTTGAC
>NW_006408520.1:9626835-9627976 GCF_000296735.1 Chrysochloris asiatica
TGAGTGTCCTGATGTGGTGCTGTAGGATAAGCACTGGACTTCTAACCCCAAGGTTGGTGGTTCACAGCTACCAGTCACTCCTTGGAAATCCTATACAGTGTTGCTATGAGTTTGAATGGACTCGATGACATTTAACAAAAACAGCTGAGTATGGTCAGGAAAAACCACAAAGAAAGTCCTACCTAAACCGCTATCATCCCAAGAGTACTGTAAGTGTACATAGCTCTATGCCCCCTAAGGAGCAATAGTGGAGACTTCACACTGAATGGCTATAGATAGACTTTACTAAAGTCCAGCAAGTCATAAAACAAGTAAACACGCAAATTACAGCAGCAAACCCTGGCTGGGATGGACCAGAATTCAGAGGTGCTACAAAATATTATCTAAAATGTTCACTTCCCCACAAAAAAATGTATGAGACTTTCAAAGAAACAGGTAAGTATTACCCACATACTTGAAAAAAAGCAGGCTTTTAAGAGTGCTTATAAGAGTGACCAGATGTCTGATTTAATATAAAGGCTTTAAAATAGCCACTGTAAGTATATTCAAAAAACTAAATGAGACCATAGTTCAAGCAATATAAAAAGGTATAATGTGGTGATGACCTGGAATTTACGTGTTATGGCTTTTCAATCCAAGTGATGGGGTGGGACCATGCAAATAAGGTGTATAGGATTCTAAGGCTGGGATTGGATAGTTTTGTCATCCAGCTAGGTTTAAAAAAAGCCATCTCAGAAGCAGAAATAGACGGTCTCAGGAATATCAAGAAGAAAGAGCACGCACAAGTGGAGCATGAGATCCCTATATAGAAAAGTGACAACAGCAGAGGTGACAGCATAATCGATGGCAGGGAGAGGCAGAGCAGCTGTGGGCTCTAGGCCTATGGAAAGAGTAAAGCTGAGTGCCTAAGGACAGCAAACTGGCTTGCAGAATGTGCCCTTTGGGCAATTACAGACTGGCTAAAAGAGCTTTGTAACATTTGCTCCAGCAGGGCAGAGGCCAAGGGGCCACCTGGTTGAGAAGCTAAAGATAAGAGTGAGGTGTGTCTGGAGTATTTATGGCAGTATTCTTGATTGGAAAACTGCTGCATCCTGAGTTGTTTCTGATACTGAATTGTAATCTGTGTGTTGTTGTTGTTAGG
>NW_006408520.1:9629527-9630751 GCF_000296735.1 Chrysochloris asiatica
TGAATATTAAGATGAAAGCAATTTGCCATTAACTGCCAGTGGCCTCATTTGTTACACTCGGGCCTATAGGGCCTCGAACCTCTGACCAGTCTTACACGGTCCGCAACACATCTGCATGTCGCAGATTGTTAATGAGTCTTCCTGCAATCCTGATGCCACACTTTTCTTCAGAGAACCCAGTTTCTCAGATTATTTTAATAATTATTAAAGGTGTTGTAGTTTCCGATATATTTTAGAAATTAGTCCCTTGTCTGGTGTGTTGTTGCAAAAGATTTTTTCCCATTCTGTGGTTTCCCTTTTAACTCTTTTGGTGAAGTCTTTTGATGCACATAAGTTTTTAATTTTTAGTATGTCCCAATCATCTATTTTGTCTGCTTTTGTTTGTATAATTTTCAAAATGTCTGGTAGTCTGTGTAGTCCCTCTATTACAGTCCTCACATTTGTTCCTATTTTTTCACTGATGACCTTCATAATTTTGTTATTCACACTTAGGTTTTTAATCCATGCTTAGTTGGTTTTTGTATGGGGCGTGAGGTAAAGGACTTATTTCAATCTTTTGCATACCTTTTTCCAGTTCTGCAAGCACCGTCTGTTAAAGAGAGTATCTCCTTCCCATGCAATATACCTAGGCACTTTTTTGAAAATCAGTTGCCTGTATGTGGATGGGTTAATTTCTGGTTTCTCAAATCTGTTCCATTGATCAATGCATCCATCTTTCATTGTACCGATACCAGACTGTTTTGACCGCTGTAACCATGTAGTAGATTTTAAAATCGGGGAATGAGAGGCTTCCAACCTTATTCTTCTTCTTAAGCAGTGCTTTGCTTATCCTGGGTCTCTTTCCTTTCCATATAAAGTTAGTAATTGTTTTTCTGTCTCTTTGAAGAATGTTGCTAGAATCTGGATTTGGAATTCATTATATGTGTAAATTGCTTTCAGTAGTATTGACATTTTCACAACGTTTAGTCTTCATATCCAGGAACATTGAATGTTCTTCCACTTTTGTAAATCTCTTTTGGTTTCTTGTAGTAGTGTTTTGTAATTTTCTCTATATAGGTCCTTTGGTTCTCTGGTTACATTTATTCCCAGATATTTCATCCTTTGGCTGGCTATTGTAAATGGTATTACTTTCCTAATGCCCTTTTCAGCACTGTCACTGTTACTATATAGAAATCCAACTGATTTTTGTATGTTGAGCTTAACTTGCCACTTTGCTGAATCTTC
>NW_006408520.1:9631705-9639433 GCF_000296735.1 Chrysochloris asiatica
TCACCCATGTGGTGTCTAATGCGAGTTATTTGTGCCTTCTCCCTCTTTTCTTTTGCTAGGCTTGCCAATGGTTTGTCAATTTTATTAATCCTATCAAACAATCAGCTTCTTGTCCTGTTGATTTTTTCTATAGTTTTTCTGTTTTCCATCTCATTTATTTCTGCTCTTATCTCTATTATTTCTTTTCTTTTGGTGACTGTAGGTTCCCTCTGTTGTTCTGTTTCTAATTGTTTGAGATGTTGTGTTAAGGTGTTAATTTTGGTTCTTTCTTCTTTTTGGATGTGTGCATTTATTGCAATAAATTGTCCTCTCAGCACCACTTTCGCTCTGTCCCAAAGATTTTGGTATGCTGTGTTTTCATTCTTGTTTGTTTCTAGGAATTTTATGAATTCATGTTTAATTTCTTCTTTCACTTTTCAGCAGGGTGTTATTCAGTTTCTATGTATTCGACTTTATTTCCTTGGGCTTCTTATTGTTGATTTCTAGTTTTATACCATTGTGGTCTGAGAAGATGCTCTGTAGAATTTTGTTGTTTGTAAATTTATGGAGGCTTGCTTTGTGACCTAACACATGGTGAATTCTGGAGAATGTTACATGTGCACTGGAGAAGAATGTGTATTGTGCTGTTGTTGGGTTGAATGCTCTGTACACATCTATGAGGTCAAGTTGGTTGATTGTGATGTTTAGTTCCTCTGTAAATTGTCGAGTTTCTTTCTGGTTGTTCTGTCCCTTTTCGAAAGTGGTGTATTAAAATCTCCCTCTATAATTGTACATTTACATATTTCTGTCTTCAATTCTAGTAAGGTTTGCTTCATATATCTTGGTGTTTTTTCATTGGGAGCGTAGATATTTATTATGGTTATATTGTCTTGCTCAGTTGACCCTTTGATCATGAGATAGTGTCCTTTTTTATCTCTTATGCTGGTTTTTGTCTTAAAAGTTTACTTATCAGACATTAGTATTATCACTCATGCTTGTTTATTGTTGCAGTTAGCTTGGTATATTTTTTCCATCGTTTAACTTTTAGTCTGTTTTTGTCTTTGATTGTAAGGTATGTCTCTTGCAGGCAGTATATTGAAGGGTCTTATTTTCTTATCCATTATGGCACTCTGTCACTTCACTGGTGCATTCAATCCATTGACATTCAATGTAATTATTGATTGGTATGAATTAATTGCTGCCATTATGTTAATTTTTTGGTAGTGCTAGTCATTCCTTTGTTCTGCATGCCTTCTTGTGCTGAGTTTGTGGGTTTTGTGCTATTTCTTGTCTGTTTTTTCTTAGTTTTCATGTTCTGCTTGGAAGTTCATTTTCATGGTAAGTTGTGAAGTATTAACTTTCTTTGGAGTTACTTTATAGTCTATTAACTTTTCTCTCCATTTAAGACAATCTATTGTATCCTGTAATCTACCTGGCCTCCTCTCCACCTGGATCTCTGTGCCTACATTTTCCCCCTTATTTGACATTGATATTATTTTGATCTTCAGTTGACCTCCCAGCTCCTTTGAATTCATTGTTGTAGCTTTGTTCTGTTCTGAACTCTGCTATCCGTCATCTGAGTTTCAGGTGGTGTTGCCACGACTGTCAATCACTGGTTGTTGTCTGTTCTTGCTGGTTTTCAGTCCAAAGAACTCCCTTTAGGGTGTATTGAAGTGCTGTATTGGCTTTGACAAAATCTCTTAGATTCTGTTTATCCTGGAATGTTTTGATTACACCATTGTATTTGATTGATAGTTTTGCTGGATAGACAATTCTTGGTTGGCAGTTTTTTTTTTTTCTTTTAGGATTTTGTATATGTCTCCCCATTGCCTTCTTGCCTGAATGGTTTCTGCTGAGAGATCAGAACTTAATCTTATTTGCTTGCCTTTGTAAGTGACCCTTCTCTTCTCCCTGGCTGCTTTGAGAATTCTTTCCTTGTCTTTGATTTTGGAGAGCTTGATTATTATATGTCTTGGTGACTTTCTTTTGGGGTCTATCCTTCCTGGGCTAAGTTTGGCTTCTTGAATGTTTATCTCCTCATCTTTCAAGATGTTAGGGAAATTTTCCCTCCAGAAGCTCTTCAACTATCTCCTCTATGGCCTTCTCTGATTCTTCCTGTTCCAGAATGCCAATAATTCTTAAGTTGCTTCTCTTCATGTTATCCAGAATGAATCTTAGACTCCCTTCAGAATTTTTTGTCCTTTTTACTGCTTGCTCTTCTATCTTAGCAGTATTGAGAGATTTGTCTTCCAGCTTGCTGGTTTTGGCTTCTGTCTCTTCTATTCTGCTCCTTTCCCCTTTCAGTTTATTGTCCATTTCTGATATTTTATTATTAATCATCTGGACCTCTTTTTGCAGGTTTTGAATTGTTTCCAATGCTGTGTCAATCTCATTTGATTGCACTTGTAGTACTTTTCTGACTTATTCCTTGTTTTCATCTACCCCTTTTCGGAGCATTTGAATTTCTTTCCATATCATTCTTCTGAATTCCTTTTTAGGAAAATCCAAAACCTGCTCTTCCTCTTCTGGAAAGTCTTTGTCTCAGTTACTCTTTTCTGTTTTTGAACATGTTTTGAGATCTTTTGTTGTGTTTTATTGGTCATTTACAGTAGTTATGTGAGTTTTTAATGCTTAAATGGATGTTTGTTGCTGTGTTATTAAGCTTACTGGGTGTCTTCTGGTGGATATGATCAGGAGATAGGTTTCCTTTTTCACATGTAATGCTTAGCAGCTGTTATTGGCTCTTATCTCAATGGTGGAATAATATGGGGTATGCTTGTAACTTGACTATATGGCCATTATTGCTGTCTCTTCTTGGGTAATGTAGGGAGAAAAAGCTCCCACTTCCAGGAAAAGTATGTGATCAAAAGGACAAAAACAGAAGCAATATAAAAGCAGAGACAAAAACCACCACTTTGAAACAAAAATAAAACTGTGGCTGACTGGCCAGTCACCTTGCTACATAGGCAGTGTGTGTGCAATGTAGAGGCCTCCAAAGATGGTGGGAGTGTCCATTCGCTCAGGGCCCTCCTCTAGTCACCAACGTATAGGTGCGTAAATAGATATTGAGAAATTAGTGGGAGAAAGATTGTCTACTAATTTTGTCTCTGAAGTTCAGTTAGGTATCTGCATATGCACAGTGTAATTCTCGAGATAGTTGTATCCTTTCATGTTGGGATTTTACAGATTTTTCATGTGTTTTGTCTGTCAGGCCTGATAGGCCTGTTTTTTTTTTTTTTTTTTTTTTTTTCTGGATATACTGGAGTAAAGGGTCTCATAAAAGATTAATTTAGGGCTAAGACCCAGAGGCTGACAGCATTAGCAGCTGCCAAAGAATTTACCCTTTGGTTCGATAGGGTTCTTTCTCTCTGTGCCATGGGAAAATTGGGCTCAACGCTGGACTTCTTTTGGTGGGAGCACACCCACCCACCTGAAGGTGTTGGGTTGGGCAAAGCAGGCATGACAGGGAAGAGGAGGAAAAAATGTGTAGAATCCCTCCCCCCCACCCCCCCTGCGCCTCCTTTTGCAAATGACACTGCATAGGTTCCCTGTACAGGTCTGGCTGTAGCCCCACCTTCTTAACTCTGCCCAGGTGGTGTGGCTGCAGTGGGAGTCCTGTGTCTAGAAATATTCCTAAATTGTAGTATTTTCCTTTATACCATGATTTTTTTCATGGGCGTGTGGGAAACTGACACCTGCACCTATGCTAGATCCAGAGCTCTGGTGCTGTTCTGTGAAAGCAGCTTCTCTGAGTTTTCCATCTCTTCCCCACAGAGCCTGTCCTACCTGACTCTGCCTCTGCAGCCACCAGCCCAAAACTATATTTTTAAAATGAAAGCAAAATAAAGATATCGCCAAGTAAAAAAAAAACACTAAGAGGATTCTTTACTTAAAAGAAATACTAAAGGAAACAAAGTTCTGAAACCTACTTAAGAAGAAACAGGTAATCTAAACAGACCTTTAGCAAATAAAAATACTGAATTAGTACTCAAAATATTACTCATAAAGAAAAGTCTAGGCATCCATTGCTTGTTAGTCAATATTTACCAAACATGTTAAGAACTAGTAAAAAATATTCACACATTCTTCCAAAAAACAAAAGAGGGGACAATTCTAAAGATCATTCTATGATTGATACCAAGCAATGATATCAGAGAATAACACGAAGGAAAATGAACAAATAAAACCACACAAAAAACTACAGGTCAATTCTCTTATCAATATGAATTTTTAAATACTCAGTGAAATACTAGTAAATTAGTAAAATATTTCTACAAAACAAAAACAGACCTAGTAAAGAGTTCTACACCTCATCAAGTGGAATTTATTTCAGAAATGTAAGATTGCTTTAACATATGATTGTCAGTTAGGTAATACAAATTATTAGTGATGGTGGTGGTGGTGGCTGTGTGTCACTGAATCTGTTCTGACTCAGCATAACCCTGAGTAGCTACGTTGTTACGAATTGGGCTGCGAACTGCAAGGTCAGCAGTTTGAAACTACCAGCTGTTCCGCAGGAGAAAGATGAGGCTTTCTGCTCCCGTAAAGATTTACAGCCTCGGAAACCCTGTACAGGGTCACTATGAGTCGGAACTGATTCCACAGCACATAACAACAACAACAAAGGTAAAGATAAAAATAAGGAAGACCGTTGAAGAGTCGATGCATTTGAGTTATGGTGTTAGAGAAGAATATCAGAAGTATCATGGACTGCCAGAAGAACAAACAAGTCTGTTTTGAAAGAAATATATCCAGAATGCTCTTTTAAAGAAGCCAGAATAGTCAGACTTAGTCTCTCATGCATCCGATATGTTACCAGGAGGGATCATGCTTGGTAAAGAGGAATGTCAGTGAAAAAGAGGAAGACTCCAACAAGACAGATTGGTAAAGTGACAGCAGCAATGGGCTCAAGCTTAACAATGATTGGGAGGATGGCACAGTTTCATTTTTGTGTGCATAGGGTCCCTATGAGTCAGTACTGACCTGACAGCACCTAACAACAACATAGGAAATAAATTAATCTTGCCCAAAGAGATATCTTTTTTTTCCCCCTGAGCATGTTATCTCTAAAACCTTGGACTGTCATGCCTAATAAGAGTGTCTTTGGGGCTGGGAGGCACAACAGATAGTACGACAATATAATTTAGGGTGGGGACTTCAGGACATACCAGATAGTTAACAATGTGATTTAGGGTTGTGGGTTTGGAACATCTGGTATCAGCTTGACCTCTTGAAGTGTTGGAGAGAAGGTCAGCCACAAGGCAGCCAATCAGACTGTGAAGTATTGAATTGTATATCCCCCTCCTTCCAACACCCCTCACCCCACCAAATGATATGCTGAACTTACCTGTGAAGGTAATCTTTTAGAAATTCAGTCTTTGCAGACATAATCAAGTTAAGAGGAGGTCACTAATCCAGTATGACTGAGGTCCTTGCAAGAAGAGAATAAAAGACCTAGACATATGGGATAAGGCATACTTGTGAAGATGGAAACAGATTGGAACTGTGTTCCTTCCAATAAACTAAGGAATGTCTGGGGTGACCAGAAATTGTAGGAGACAAAGGGAAAACTTACTCCACATGAGTAAGTTTCAAGTCACCCAGTTTGTGTTACTTTGTGATGGCAGTCCTACACTAACACATGGATTCAAGTAACTGAGTTCCAATAATAATTGACACCAAGGCTCAGTTGAGCTTTCCTGATTGGCAATATTTCTTGTATATTTTCACATTTTGTTGCTTGGAAAAATAGTGCTATCTGCAAGGCTGCTTGAAGAGGGCAACTGGAAGCTCTGTGCTTTGACATTGGTTAATGTCTTTCCTGTTTTGTTCTTTTGTATGGAGGGTCATTATGTATCAGAACCAACTGGATGGCACCTAACAACGGCCCTGTGCATCTCTTCTCTTGGCCGATTTTAATAATAAACTGTAGTTATGAGAATTTCAGTGAGTTCTCCTAGTAAATTATTAAATCAAAAGGTCATAGTCCCAGGGACTAGAACTGTAACGGCAGTGTATCTTTTGGGGGACACAACCCATAACAGTCTGATTAGTGGTTTTGAGGACCTCCAAATTTGCAATTGGCATCAGAAGTGACAAGACCTTGAGTACTGCTCTTATACTTTATAATGCTCAAAACAAACATTTGTGGATAAAAATAAAAAAGAATTAAACCAAACACTTAGAATCAAACTTTTTAAAACTTAGAAAAAAAGAAACCTCCAAATCACTGAATTCACTGAAGAAGAAAACAAAACAAAAAACTCTAGTTAAATGAGAATCATTGTTTTCATTATCATTAGTCAACATTATTTGGCAGTCTAGAAAATTAATTAAAAACAGAAAGATAAATAATGGGTGTTTTCAACTCTCAGAAACTCTCTACAGACTCACTATGAGTTGGAACTGCCTTGAAGGCACATAACAATAATGTTTTTAAAATAAAGAGATAGCTATCTTTTTGCTAGCAATCTATTTGAAAAATTAGAAAATATAAAAGAATTATTAAAATATTCCTATTAGAATTAACACATTACATTCAGGAGGTTAGATATGAAATCAATACACAAAAAGCTAATAATTTTCCTCTTAAATGTAGTTGCTGTTGTTAAGTGCCGTTGCATCAGTTCTGACTCATAGTGACCCTGTATAGGGCTTCCAAGGAGTGGCTGGTGTATTTGAATTGTCAACCTTGTATTTAGCAATAAACGCCCACAAGTAAGAAAATATTTTATTTCTAATGATACATAAACTATTCAGGAATACATTAACAAGAAACAGGGTTTCTATGAGAAATATTAAAAAGCCTTTGTGAAACTTAAAGAACACAATCTAAACAAAGGACAACACACTATGGTCTTAGTGAAAAAGGTTAACATATACCACTGAAAAGAATATAAAAATGTTTTGCATCCCAATTAGAACTCCAACATAGTATTCTTACAGAAGGAATGGCTAACAGATCATAAATTCTTATGGAAAAATAAATGCATAAGTAAAGCTAAGAAAATTATGACAAAACAAAAGATCTGGTAAAGCTATAAAGTAATACAATAAAGACACTATAATCAGCTTGATCTGGAATGCTCAAAGTATTAGACAAATCAGTGAAATAGAAGAGACTCTAGAAAGAGTTCTTGGTTTTTATAAAGATTTTATATGTAACAAAGTGATGGGAAATGATAAGTAGGAAAAAGATTATCCAACTAACAGGAATCTGCAGCTAGCCATTTATTTGTAAAAAAATGACACTGGGTTTCATTTTATATTCTAAATAGAAATTAATTCCAGATGGTTTAAAATCTTAAATGTAAAAAGAATATCAACCAGCTCCTCAAACCAACAGCTCAAAGGAGAAACCCTAGGTGATATATAGCTTATTGGTAAGCTTTAAAGATCATGGTTAAAGGAGAAAACATTAAACTATAAATAAAAGATAGATATATTTGCGTATACAACAACTTAAACATTTTTAAATGGCAAACATTTTCAAAAACAAAGTTAAAAAAACACAATGCAGATAACGAAAGTTAATTTAATCTGAAGTCTAAAGCCATTTTTAAATTGTATTACTATTTAGCGATCTAATATTTTATTTTTTCATAACAGATTGGGTCCATTAGCCAATTAGACAATCCTGTCAGTGTCAAGCTCAAGTTTTTACACGTACAATTGTTTTAAAAATAGCCCCAATAGACAGATTTTTAGTGGTTTAGAGTCTGCACTCTAAACTCTAAATTGAAGAGGTCC
>NW_006408520.1:9641083-9658605 GCF_000296735.1 Chrysochloris asiatica
GAAAAAGAGGAAGACCCCTAACGAGATGGATTGGCCAGGTGGCATCATTGATGGACTCAAGTGTGGCAGCGGTAGTGAGGTTGGCCCAGGATCAGACATCGATTCATTCTGCTGTGCATGGGGTCACTATGAGTCGGTTCTGACTCGACGGCACCTGACAACAACAACAAGAGTCTGCACTAGGTGCCCTAGTATCATAGTAGATTATGAGCTGTGATGCTAACCAGAAGGCCAGCAGTTACTGTGTGGGAGAAAGATGAGGCTTTCTGCTCCTGTAAAGACATACAGCCTTGGAAACCCTATAGAATGTCACTATGAGTCAGAATCGACTCGGTGTCACACAACCAAATCTAACCAAACCAATGTTTTATATCTCCCACAAACATGTGTCCAATATCTTTTCAACCAAAAGCAAAACAAAGCAAAAAAACTTTGCTATCAACTCATAGGGTTCTCATAGGACAATGTAGTATTGTCTACTTGAGCTTCCAAAGTGGTAAATCTTTACAGAAGCAGACTGCCACATATTTCTCCTGAGTTGCAGCTGATGAGTTTGAATTGATGACCTTTGGTTAATAGCCAAACCCTTAACCATTGTACCAACAGGGTTCCTTTAATAGTTGTTAGCTCTAGGAGTCTTGGTGTGGCACTGTAGGATAAGCACTGGACCGGACCGCAAGATCGTTTGAATAGCCAGGTCGGTTGCCGAAACTCAGCAACCGCTCCTCAGAAACCCGGTACATGCTTGCTATGAGTCAGAACCAGCTTGACAGCACTTAACAACCACAGCTCTAGATTAATAAAACCATTTAGTGACAAGAATCCCAAGACATTGGTGTCCTTAGGAGCTCTCGGAGTCACCTCACTACTATGGGACATGATCTAGACCTACATATGATGTTATTGTTAGGAACTGTTGAGCTGATTTTTAACTCACTGCCCTCATGTGACAAAGTAAAACTGCCTCATCATGTTTTCTAAGATGTAATGTTTAACAGCTCTTTCTCATGCAAAGCCACTGGTTGAGTTTTAATCAACATCCTTTCAGTTGGCAGTTCAGCACTTACCCATTGTGTCAACTTGATCCTCTCTCTTAGGATTTTCTTGCTCTCTTCCCTTTGGGTGGCACTCTGTATCACTTGCCTTCTGCTGTGGGCACTGCCCTCTACATGAAAGCTGCCAATATTTTAGCCCCAGCAAACAGCTTGTTGTGCAACACTGACCCTAATCTTACACATCTCAAACTAGCTACGTCTATTAGAAACCTTCCACAGTTCTTCTACTCCTCCTAGCACTGTGATCATTAGAAAAAATGATAATAATACAGTCTATTAAAATAATTCCATAGGTCATTTAATACTGGACAGAAATTAGATAGGAATAAAAATAAATTCTTACTAAATGTACATATACAAAATTAAGCACTGTAAAATTATTAGGGGTAAAAAATCATAACAATAAAAATTAGGACCAAAGCAAATGATATCTATTAAAAAAATGGTAGGATAAAATACTAGAGATTCACATCATAGAGTAGTTTGCAGTCATTTAAAATACATTTTTAAATGTGTTAGAGCTATTTTTGACTTTAAAGGATTTTCACAAAATGTTTTTGGGTGATAAAAAGGAAAGGCAGAAAGCATGTATAATTTGGCCTTAGTTTTATACAACATAAGCCCTGTAGAACACCATAGGAGTCTACTCAATGGCAACTGGTGTGAGTGAGTGTGAAAGCTGAATATGCAGGATGGCTGCCATTTAGATAAAAAAGAAAGAAGAGGGCTGAAGAAAGGTACTGTTGTTGTTAAATGTCATTGATTCAGCCCCGACTCATAGCAACCCTGTACAGGGTTTCTGAAGAATGGCTGGTGAGCTTGAACCACCAACCATGCAGTTCAAACTGACAAAGTCCAGTGTATTAACCCGCAGTGCTACAGCAGGAATACTAATGCAAAGAAAAATAAAAACTGCTTAAAAATAGAGCATTTGATCCGTGTTTAAGTGTTTAATGATTTATTGAGTACCATTTTCCGCCAAGGTGCTGTAAATTTACTTTATCATTTAACAATCCATGATTTAAGAGATTATATACAGTTATTATCTTCATTAAGGAGCTCCGGTAGCATTGTGGTTACAAGTTGGGCTGCTAAACTCAAGTTTGAAACTACCACCTTTTCCTCAGGAGAAAGATGAGGCTTTCTGCACACGTCTGTCAGTTTGTTGTACTGTGGTGGCTTGTGAGTTGCTATGATTCTGGAAGTTATGCCACCGGTATTTTAAATACCAGCAGGGTCACCCATGGTGTACAGGTCACATGAGCTTCCAGATGAAGACGAGTAGAAAGAAGGAGTGACGAACTACTTCTGAATAGTCACTGAAAACCTTATGAATAGCAGAGAAACACTGTTATAGTGCAGGAAAATGAGCCCCTCAGGTTGGAAGGCACTCAAAATGCAACTCGGGAAGAGCTGCCTCCTCAAAGTAGAGTTGACAGTGATAACGGGAATGGAGTAAAGCTCACGGGAGAAAACCCTGCAGAACCTTCATTTGCTGATGGGGCACAACTCAAAATGAAGAGAAACAGCTGCAAACATCCAATAATAATCGGAACATGGAAAGCATTAAGTATGAATCAAGAAAAATTAGAAATTGTCAAAAATGAAATGGAATGCATAAACATTGATATCTTAGATATTAGTGAGCCTAAATGCACTGGTATTGGCCATTTTGAATCTGACAACCATATGGTTTACTATCATGGGAATGACAAATTAAAGAGGAATGGTGTTGCATTCATTGTCAAAAAGAATATATCCAGATAAGTCCTGAAGTACAACACTCTCTGTGATAGGATAATATCCATGCACATACAGGGAAGCCAAGTTAATACCACTATTATTCAAATTTATGCACCAACCCCGAAAGCCAGTGAGGATGAAATAGAAGAATTCTACCACCTTATTCAATCTGAAATTGATTAAACATGCAATCAAGATGTGTTGATTGTGAACGGTGATTGAAATGCAAAAGTTGGGAGCAAAGGGTAAGGATCAGTAGATGGAAAAAATGGCCTTGGTGATAGAAGAGATCGCATGATAGAATTCTGCAAAAACAATAATTTGTTAACATCAAATACCTTTAGACAGTATAAGGGACGGCTATACACAAGGACCTCACCAGATGGAATAAACAGAAATCAAATTGACTACATCTGTGGAAAGAGATGAGGGAAAAGCTCCATATCATCAGTCAAAATAAGATCAGGGGCAGATTGTGGAACAGACCATCAATTGCTCATATGCAAATCCAAACTGAAGCTGAAGAAAATGAAAACAAGTCCACGAGAGCCAAAATATGACCCTGAATACATCCCACCTGAATTTAGAGGTCATCTGAAGAACAGATTTGATACATTAAACACTAAAGACAGAAGACCAGAAGAGTTGTGGGATGACAACAAGAACAGCATACAGATAGAAAGCAAAAAGTTATTAAGAAGGAAAAGTTCAAAATGGATGTCAGAAGAGACACTGAAACTTGTTGGAGAATATTGAAAGTGCCATGGCCTGCCAAAAGAACAAACAGATCTGTATTGTAAGAAGTACAGAGTGTTCCTTGGAGGCCAGGATATTGTCAGGAGGGACCAGTCGCTGGAGAAGGCTATCATGTTTGGTAGTGTGGAGGGTCAGAGAAAAAGAGGAAGACCCACAGAGAGATGGATTGGTAAAGTGGCAGCATCAATGGGCTCAAGTGTGGCAACAATAATGAGGTTGGCCCAGGATCAGGCAGTGGTATGTTCTGCTGTGCATAAGGTCACTATGAGTCGGTACTGACTCGATGGCACCTAACAACAACAAAGATTTATAGCCTCGCAAACCCTATGTAGGGTTGCTGTGAGTTACCACCATTATCTTTATTTGAGGTAGGGGTTACTACCTTCATTATTACCCATTTAAGAAACTGAGGTTCAGAGTGGTTAAATGGCTCTCAAAATGTAATTGATAAGGTGGGAGATTTCAGTCTATAAATAACATCGACATTGTGCAGGGAGATGATGGACCCCCTAATCAACATCAGTTTCTTATGTCAAGACTGATGATAACACATACACACGCATACGCAAACACACACAATGAGGGTATGAGAGGTCTTATTACTTATTAATGATTACTTATTAATGAGGCTTTCTGGGGAGAGTAGGGTAGAAGCTTAACTAAAAGTACCTTTAGAGCATAAAGAATGAAGATTAGATTTAGGTTTTTATGATATTTAATTGTTGAGGCTAAGTTACTAAGTTACTTAGTTCTGCGATGGCCAAACTTTGTTTGTCATACTTCAGACATATTGTCAGGATGGACCAGTTGTTGGAGAAAGAGAAAGAGGCACCTAACAACAACAACATATAACCTGAACTTCCCCAAATGAACAGAAGGGATTTCTTACTGTTTGCCTAGATGTAGGGCAGAAGGGGAAGGGTTAGAGTGAAGCTTAAAGGTTATCTATCTGTAATCAAACACACAAAAATGGATTCAGATTTTATTAAATGCTTTAAAAATTATACTTGTAAATATTCAAGAAAAAAATGTTCTGCCTTATATTTACATGTGTGTATATTTGTATATTCATACAGTTTTCAGTGTGTAAGCATTGTAGAAGTGGTCTGCCTCTCCTTCTTCCCAGTTCACTTGTGATTAATTGACTCTGCAAAGGCATTAGACTGTGTGAATTCTAACAAGCTATGGATAACAATGCAAAGAATGAGAATTCTACAACACTAAATTGTGCTCTTGAGGAACCTGTACATAGATGAGGAAGCAGTTTTGTGAACAGAGCAAGGAGATACTGAATGGTTTCAAATCAGGAAAGGTGTGTGTCAGGTTTATATCCTTTCACCACACTTATTCAATCCCTATGGTGAGCAAATGAATAATGCAAGAAGATGGATTATATGAAGAACTGGGCATCAGGATTGGAGGAAGGCTTATTAACAACCTGCAATATGCAGATGACAAAAGTTTGTTGGATGAAAAAGAGGACTTATACTTACTGATGATACAGATCAAATATTACAGCTTTCAGTATGGATTGTACCTCAATATAAAGAAAAAGAAAACCCTTACAATTGAACCAATAATATCATGATAAATAGAAATAAAAGATGAAAATTGTCAAATATTTCACTTTTCATTTGGATCCATAATCAACATTCATTGAAGCAGAGGTTAAAAAAAAACAAACAACTTACTTCATTAGGCAAACCTACTGCAAAAAAGCCTCTTTCAAGTGTAAAGAGTAAAGATGTCACTTTGAGGACTAAGATGTGTCTGACCCGAGCCACAGTATTTAAATTGTCTCACAGGTATACAAAGGCTGCACAAAAACTAAGGAACACTGGAGAAGAACTGATGCATCTGAATGATGATGCTGATAAAAAATATTGAAAGTACCATGAAATGCCAGGAGAATGAACAAATCTATTTTGGAGGAATTGTTGTATTGCTCCTTAGAAGTGACAATGATGAGACTTCACCTCTGGTACTTTGCACTTGTCAGCTTGCTAAAGTGTAGGGTCAGTCAAAAACAGAAAGGGGGTGGAATGATGTAGTGGCAGCAAGAATTGGCTCAAACATAACAATTGTGAGGATGGCACAACTGGGCAGTATTTCACTCTTTTACATAGGGTCACTATGAGTCAGAACGCCAACTTGGTGGCATCTAGTAAGAACGTTTGTATATGTATACTTTTATTTTACATGATTTACATGTCTAGTTCTTTGAAGACATGTACTTGTGTATATGCCAATACCCCAAACTATACTCAAACTCTTGAGAAATATTTATTTCCAAAAATTAGTAAAAATGAAATAACCAAACTATTGGTTTTTAATGTAGCTATAAAATCAATCTGAAATCACTCTTGTATGATCAATATTACTGGAAAATAAGATTCTAAACTGAAGGAGGTATGTCTTCTTCATCACTATAGACCATAAGTACTTACAACTATGCTTTGTGATGTTGTTAAGTGCCATCAAGTTGATTCCAACCCAGAGCGACCCTGTATAGGGTTTTCAAGGAGAAGCTGGTGAGCTTGAACTGGCACCTTGCGGTTCAAACAACTTTGCAGTCTGGCGCATTAACCCACAGCGCCACACCAGGACTTCAGGAAGGGGAGAATAAATTTGATAAACATCGTAACTTATAAAAACAAAATACAGATCTGAATTGTGAAGAATATGTATACAAATATAAAAAATAACAAATTTATTGGGGATAAAATAACTGTGGCGTGCTAGTGTGGCACTATAGGATAAAGCACTGGACTGCTAACCACAAGGTTGGTGGTTCAAACCCAACAGTTGCTCCTCAGAAACCCTATATAGTGTTGCTATGAGTTGAAAAAGATTCCATGGCACTTAACAACAACAAAATAACTTTACAAGGATTTCTAATAATCCAAATAATATTCTAAATCTATGTTACTTAATTATACAATCTAATATACTGAATCCATATTTGAATCTGCTTTAGTGACTTGAGGTTCTGATGGATAAAGTGTACACTACAGCCAGTCATTTTGTATTCAACATTTTTTTATTAAAACTGTGTTTTACAACATATTTAAAATGGCATATCCCACAGATACATATTTAAGAAAAGAATTTCCCTATATAATTATTGGCATACAAATTTAAAAACATGATTAATACTAAGCTAAATATTTTTATATATATGAGGGGCTTCAACAAGTTCTTGGGAAAATTTCACTATCTTTCAATTTTATTGTTTTGTATTGAACTTTTAAAAGCCACCTCATGTGTATGGATATGCATATGTCCAAATTTCTATTAATAAACTGGAATACCTGAGTTTTCAACTTGGTGGTTTTCCAGATAGTGTAAAACATTTTCCATCCATTTTATAAAGGCCCAGCCCATCCAGAAAGAATAACTTTTGTTGATGGATTTTCTCTCCTAAAGATTACGCAGAAGTCCTCAACGGGGTTAAGATTTATCTTCAGAGGTTTCTTCCAAGTGGAGTTCAGTCTGTGATGTAAGGAAGGATTCCCATGTAGCAAGGCACTAAAAAAAAAAATGGAAACGGACCATGTAGAACTTAAAAATAGTTACTCTTAATATTAAAAATACTAATAAATATGGATGCATCTGTTCCTGTATCAGGCAGCCCTATTGTATCCTATCAACTTGTCAAAATCATTGTAATTTCTACACACTTTAATAGTTAATAAGGGATGATATTTTTAAATAAGGGAACAACATATTAATGGTTAAAAGATTAGCAGTGATTATTGTATTAGCTGTTGTGGTATAGGTGAGTGCTAAACCCACAAGAAGGAATGTTATGCTCCATAGTTTTCATTGACCGATTTTGAGATGTAGACCACACCAAGCCTTCCTACTCTACCTTATCCTGGAAATCTGCACTGAAGTTAGTTGACATACAAGCCTACATTGACAGATGGTGGCGGCTGTGCTTGAGGTGCACTGGCCAGGAATTGCACCTAAGTGTCCTGAAGAGAATGCAAGAATTCTATCACTGGACTACCACTGCCCTCAGCACTTTTGTTGTTGTTAGATGCCATCGAGTCAGTTCTGACTCACAGGAACCCTATGCACAACAGAATGAAACACTGCCTGGCCTGCAGTGTTTGTATATTGATCCTCTATTCACTATATATATTGTTGTTAAGTGAGTGCTTTCGAGTTGCTTCCAACTCATAGAAACCTTGTAAAGGGTTTCTTAAGAGGGGCTGATTCCATAAGGAACCGTGACCGTTTGGTTCAAACTGACCTTGTGGTCCAGTGCTTTAGCCCAACAGTGCCATACCTGAAAGTTGAAATTACAAACAGTGCCATTCAAAAGTATTCAACATTCAGGGACAAGTTAGTCCAATAATGTTTACCTTGTCCACTAAAGTTGCATAGAGAACAATGTTCTAGAGAAAAGAGATTTAACCTCTGGGAGAAGTTAAAGAAGATCTAAGTAAACGGGGTAATACATATTTTAGAATATTCAATATTGTTAAAATGTCAATTCTCCCCAAGTTGACTTACAATTTAAAAACAATTCCTATCAAAATTTAAGTAGAATGTTTCTGTACAAATTGACAAGCTATTTAAAATTCATAGGGACATGCAAATGGTGTAGAATAGCTAAAATAATTCTATGAAAGAAAAAAAAATTGATCAATATTACATGATTTCTAATTTTATTATAATTAAGACAGTTGTTGTGTGGACCACATGAAAGAGTATAGAAAACTACCCACATACAAGGGCAAAAGATTTTTGTCAAAAGGTAATTTAGTATAGACAGGACAGTGTCTTCAACAAACAGTCTTGGCAAAGTTACATAAGAATCCTATTTTTTAAATAACTTTCAGTTAATACTGTGCATCTATACAAAAATGGACCATAGAGTTAAATGTAAAATCTTAGACAACATTTCTAAAAGAGAATATATGAAAAACTTTTTGAGATCTTAGGTTAAGATGCTTTAGATATAATTGTTGTTGTTGTCAGGTGCCATTGAGTCGGAAACGACTCATAGCAACCCCATGCACAGCAGAACGAAACAATGTTCGATCCTGGGCCAACCTCACTACCGCTGCCACACTTGAGTCCATCAATGATGCCACCTGGCTGATCCATCTCGTTGGGGGTTTCTTCCTCTTTTTCTCTGACCCTCCATCTTACCCAGCATGACATCCTTCTCCAGCGACTGTTCCCTCCTGACAATACATTACACTTAACCAAAAATTTAAAATTTTGTTCCTTGAAAAATACCTTAAAAGAATAAAACAAACCACAGATTGGAATTGTAAAGCATATACTAGATAACTTATTTGTATCTAGAGCACAGACAGAATTTCAGAAACTTTCAAATAAGAAAAAAAATAAAAAGGACATTAAATCTGAACAAACACTTTACCAAAAAAGATATAAAAATGACAAATAAGCATACAGAAAGATGCTTAACGTTATTAATCACCATTGCTGCTCTTCCGTCACTCGTCTGTCAGTTTGTCACACTGTGGTGGCTTGTGTGTTGTTATGATGCTGGAAGCTATGTCGCCCGTATTTTGAATGTTGTCAGGGTCATTGATGATGGACAGATTTCAGTTGAACTTCCAGAATAAGACAGACGTGGAAGAGGGAGAGTCTACTTCTAAACGTTTAGCCACAGAAAACCTTATAAATAGCAGTAAAGCACTGCCAGATAGCACCAGAATACTGGACATTGAAATATGATGAAAAGCATCAGGATATTGTCAGATATAGTGATGGAAGATGAGCCCCTCTGATTGGAAGGGACTCAAAATGTGACTGGGGAAGGACTGCCTCCTCCAAGTACAGTTGACCATGATGATGCGAATGGAGTAAACCTTTCAGGATGTTCATTTGCTGATGTTGTTGTTGTTGTTATGTGCCATCGAGTCGGTTCCGACCCATAGCGACCCTGTATAGGGTTTCCGAGGGTGTAAATCTTTACGGGAGTAGAAAGCCTCATCTTTCTCCCGCAGAGCGGCTGGTAGTTTCGAACCGCTGACCTTAAGGTTCGCAGCCCGATTCGTAACCACTACGCTACCAGAGCATACACAACTAAAAACAAGTAGGAATAGCTGTAAATATCCATTAATTATTGGAACATGATATGTACAAAGTTTAAATCTAGTAAAATTGGAAGTTGTCAAAAACGAAATGGATGACATACTAGTCTATATTCTAAGTACTAGTGAGTTGAAATGGCCTGCAACTGGCCATTTTGATTCTGACAATCACATGTTTTATTCATAGTGACCTGTATGGGATTTACAAGGAGCACACCAGGGGTCCAGTATGTAGTTGTTACTGTTAAGTGCTGCCGAGTTGTTTCTGACCTACAGTGATCTTGTATAGGGTTTCTAAGGAGTACCTAGGGAGCTTGATCCACTGACCTTGTGGTTCAAACGACTTTACAGTCCAGCGAATTAGCCTATAGTGCCACACCAGGACTCCTGAAGTCCAGTGTAAACCTAGCTAAATGTTGAGGAAGAGCCTCAGCAGAGTTAACTGCAAAGAATGGGAGAGATTTTTAACTATTATTTCTTCTTATGGTTATGGCAAAGACTGTATTCCTTTCTGCGTGAGGTCACAGAACCTTCAACCACCAAAAAACCCAGTAAACTCTGGAACGTACGAGGATCTGATTTCCAGATTGGCATGGGTGAATTCTACCAATCACTTAAAAAAGAATAAACACAAATTCATCAATAGCTCAAACCACCCACCCCAAAAGAGGAATAAACACTTAACTCATTCTATGCAACAAATTTTACTTTGATATCAAAAGCAGGTAAAGATAGCACAAAAAAAGAGAAAAATAAAGACCAACACCTCCTATGAATGTAGTTACATAAATCTTCAACAAATTATTAGCCAACAGAATCAAACAGCATGCTAAAAGATGATGATCACTGGTCATTAGAGAAATACAAATCAAAATCACAATGAAATAGCACTTGACACCTACAAGAATAGTTCTAAAAGAAAAGAAAAATAAATGCCTTTTTAAAAATAAAACAAGTATTTGAAAGGATGCAGAAAATTAGAAGCGCTTGTATAGTGCTGATGGAAATATAAAATATGGGACAGTTACAATGGAACAGTCTGGTGATCGCTCAAGCACTAAATACACTATTATCATATAAGCAATAATTTCAACCTCATCCATTGTAGGTGGGATTACAGAATGGTTCAGTCACTTACAAGCTGCCACTGCCATAAACAATTTGGCAGCTCCCCTAAAAGTTGAGCACAGAACTACTGTGTGACCTAGTAAATCTCCTCCTAGGTACACACTCAAAAGACTTGAAAAGTTCTTTCAAGAACTGAAAAAAGAATTGAAAAACAAGTTTTCTCAAACAGATTAATTTGTAATGAAAATGTGTTCTGTTGCATTATTCACAATACCCCAATGCTAGAAACGCCTCACATGCCCATTAAAAAAAAAATGAACAAACAAAATGTGGTGTATGTATACCAAACACATATGTCACAGAAAGCAATGTAATTTAATATACGCTACAATATGACAGCAAAGTTGGTGGTTCAAATTCACCAGATGCACCTTGGAAACCCTATACAGGGCCACTATGAGTCCAAAACAACTTGAAGGCACCAAACAACAACAACAATTACTATAAAGGAGTCCTGGTATGGCACCATAGGATAAGCAATGAACCTTAAGGTTGGTCTGAACCTCAAGATAGGCAGTTCAAACTCACGAGCCACTCCTCGGAAACCCTGTATCAGGTTGTTATGAGTCAGAACGACTTGACGGCACTTAACAACAACAACAGCAACATTATTATAAAATGTGATAAAAGTCAAACAATATAGATTTCCTTTGAATATGGGAATTCTATAAATTCAAACACTGTTACACATTATAGAAAGTCAAAATATAAATTACAGAAAGTCAAAAATGGTTGCACTTCTACTTTCCTTCTCTAAAAGTATCTTTTAGAGAGTAGTTAAACAATAAATGAACAGAAAGAAATATGGCTGAGTTTCCTCTATTTTTAATGCTGTCTCAAATGAACTTGTACACAGATGGCATCAAATCTGTAAGTATCTGTGCACTAGTTCAGAATCATTACAAAATTACTTAGCAGTTATAAAAATGTTGGACATGCCCAAAATGAAGGTAATAGGCTGTGTGACCTTTTAGTAATTGCTTTTTATCACCTAAACAGTTAAAATTAGAAACAATAAGAAAAATGTTCAGGAGCTGCATGTTTCAAAATTCTGAAATGTTATCCAGAAAGAAAATAGAGATGAAGTTGCCAGAAGAAAGACATTTCTATCATTTTGCAATAGATCAAATTATTCATTACATTTCATTTTGCAAGTCTAAATTCAACTTAAGAAAATCTTCTGTCAACTTGTCATTTCATAAATAACTTTAAAATCACAGGATTTGCATAGTAGTTTTCTAAAATTACTTCTATATCTCTCAAGAACATCATGTAAATGATTCATTTGTACTTTTGTACTGTGAATAGTTAAATTATGGCAGGATAGAGTTAATGCAAAAAAGACTCATTAGCTACAAACGCCATCTTGTGGTCCTTTTCTTCTTATTATCCCATAGTTTAACTCAAGAGCTAAATCATTTCTAGAAAAAGCTTTAGAAATGATTTTAGTTTTTTCATTTTACCCATAGCAAAATTGGGACCTGCAAAAGTTCTAACGTATTAGAAATCCCCATAGTGGGTATGCATAACAAGAACCAAAATTTGCATTCATATACTCATACTTTCTTTTTCCTCTATCCCTTCAGTATTCCCCTTTACTTATCAAAAATCAGTGATATAAGGTTTGTCCAGTTTAGTAGTAAACACTTCATATGTTAAAAGTTTATCTGTTTTTGTTTAATGATATGTTGCAAGTACAGCAAACTATAAAGAAGAGTATCTTTGCCTTTGGATTACTTCAGAATCACTGAGGTACACCGATCCATTTTAAAGTAGGATAAGCACTGGACCACAAGGTCAGTTTGAATTGTAAAGGTCAGTGGTTCAAACTCACCAGCCACTCCTCACAAACACTACAAAGGGTAACTATGAGTCAGAACCGACTAAGTGGCACTAATCAACAACAATTTTATGGGGAACTCTAGTGACACAGTGGTAAAGCACTTGGCTGTTATCTTAAAGGTCAGTAGTTAGAAGCCACCAGCTGCTCCATGGGAGAAAACTGAAGCAATCTGCTTCTGTAAAGATTGACAGTTTTGGAAACCCTATGGGAGAGTTCTAGTCTGTCCTATCAGATGACTATGAGTCCGAATTGACTTGGAAACAGGGTTTTTGTTTTGTTTTTGAAACTTTGTATTGTGAATTAAATGAAGGTCTAGAGAGATCACCACTTTTACATTCAACAAATCTTACACTAGGTTTCATCTCAGTGGTTGCAATCCCTTCCATGTAACAAAAGTTATCCCGTTTCCTCCCCGTGGTTCCCATTTCTATTCTACCCTCCCCTTCCCAACAACAACAACAAAAAAAACTTAGGAGGAGTGACAAGAGGTTGGAAGAAGGAATATCAATTATTCTATTTGACATTTAGTAAACTGGGCCATTGAGCAGATATAACTAATATCTTAGAATTTAGTTGGATTCCTGGTTTGGCACTGTAGGATCAACACTGGACTGTGAACCACAGTGTCAACAGTTCAAGCCCACCAGCTGCTCTGTGGAAACCTTATATAGGATCATATAAGTAGAAACCAACTCAACGGCACTTAAACAACAACAATTAGTCAGTAGCAGAGTGGAGATAAATATCCAGTTTTCTTGATATCTAATTTCAAGCCCACTTTCTCTTTTGAATATGTTATATGTATCATGTGGCGTGTGTTTGATTGCATGTGTTTTAAATATTGGCCGAAGGTACGTAGTGTGTCATTTATAAAGCACACATAACAACAACAAAACATAATTACAATGGAGGATAAGCGCTTGACCTCAAGGTCTGTTTGAATTGCAAGGTTGGCAGTTCAAACTCAACAGTCACTCCTAGGAAACCCTATATGGGATTGTTATGAGTCAAGACTGACTCACCAGCACTTAACAACAACAACAATTAGAAGAAAAGGAGTTCTGGTAGCATACTGGATTACAAGTTTGGCTGCTAACTCAAAGGTCAATAGTTCAAACCCACCAATTGCTCCATGGGAGAAAGAGGAGGCTTTTTACTCCCATAAATATTTATAACCTTGGAAACGCTACACAGTGTTACTATGGGTTACACCAACTCCACGGCACATAACCAACATCACCATCACCATAATTAGAAAGTTATTGATTTATAAACTATACACTTTTAGATATTATTTTAATAAACAATGTTCGCTTGAAATAGCTAACTAACCATAGAAAAATTATTTAAGTCAAAAAATGTGAAGAGTCATTGTCTATGCTTACCAACACTCAACTCCATTTAGTAGATAATTGATAAATAATTATTATATTCCAGAATATACAGGGTTAGAGAGAATACTTTTAATAAGAAGTGTTAAGAAAATATACATCTATAAAATAATAATAATCTTTAAGGCTTGTATGAAACATATGAAACTATGTCATGGTGGTGGTGACAGCTGTACACTATAGAGTCGGTTGTGATTCATAGTGATCCTATATAGCAGCCCAATTCATACACTACTATGCTACCAGGGGTCCTTAAAATATGCCACAGTTATGTGGAAACATGAGCTACAGCTAAGGCTTCAATAAGTAATTCTGTTACTAAAATAACAGCATAGCAAAGTACATACTACTGTAGAACTCTGAAAATAATAAACACTCCATTGTATGGTTTCCTAAAAAGTAAGTACAAATCATACGCTGTTGTACTTAAACTTAACCCTATTATTGACTATGTTTTAATACTTACATACTTGAATATCACATGGAGACTAGGCCTTTACATGGGAAAAAGCTTACCTGTGCTAAGCATCAAAGATGAAGATACTCTTTAAAACTATAACTATTTTAAAGTAATGCTTCTCAAATTAATTACTATCCATGACAAATAACTTTTTAAAAAATTGCTAAGGAGTATTATGTGAGCCTACTGAATATGATTAGTATGTAGTTCATGTCACATATCAGTCACCACAAAAGTTAAACAGTATCTAATCTGGTCAACAAGAGAAGTCTACTAAATCACCTGTATGAATGTCATGGTAATGCCTCATTGCTATAAAACAGACTAACAGATTGCTTTCAATTTTGGAGTTTCTCTTCTTGTGACTATGTAAGAATATCTGTGAAACTGGGCATCAGTCTATGCTACAAATAAGTAGCAGCTGTAGAGATCAGCATAATTACCTAAAATTCCACAGGTGGTCCAAGGAAAACTAACTCTGCAAAAAGAAACACTGAGCATGCACTATTGATGGAAATCACACACATTATAATTACAGATTGACAAGTCATATATGTACAAAAATGACTTCTAACTTATTTCATAAATAAACTTGCTTGACTTTGTTTAATTCAAATTTATTTGACAAGAGAATCATTTTTTATTAAAGGGTAGTTACATCAACAGTACAAATATGTGACCCTCTAGTATAAACAGAATTACTAATCTATAATACTCATCAATTAAGTTGCTTGAACTGCAAGGTCGGAGACTCAAGCTCACCAGCTGCTCCTCAGAAACCCTATACAGAGTTGCTATGGGTCGGAATTGACTCGACGGCACTTAACAACAACAACAACAATCATCAATTAATGAAAACCTTTCAGAAGAAAGAAACATGTTTCCTTATAAGGCAATATCATAAAATTTGGAAATTTTTAATACATTGGAAATACTTCTTTGTTTTGAGTTCAAATTGTATAATTTCCTAGAGTTTGTTATAGATATTTAAAAATGTATTCCTTCTTCTATAACTGCCCTCTAAACTCCTAAAAAGATAGTTTCTTCTACTCCAATTCTTTTAATGAAGATGAATTTACAAGATCACTGTTTGTTTTGATAACACTCTTCTCATGATATCTCAGTTTTTTTCAATGTTATCTTAAAATGTATCCTTAAGACTGAACTCAGTATTTGGATAGCTGTTGAACAAAGTAGTTAATTATTTGCTCCAAAATTTCCTGTAAGAAGTATCATCTAACATAACATAAACTTAATATGACTATCATAAAAGTGAAATTTTGAAAAAAAGCCAACTTCAATGTTGTTGCCAAGGTAAAAACTCAATAAATTAAATAAGCTGACCTCTTAAAAGTGTATGATAAATGTAATTTCTGAAAACTGTCTTATGCAAAACAATAGGCTTGAACATAACCTTTTTTTTTTTTCAGACAAAAAACTAGAAAGAGACAGATTTACCTCTTGAAATATGAAAACATGATATTATAATCAATACAAAGGATGATGTTTACCTTCTAACTCTCTATGTAAGGAGAGAATTCAATTATATCCTGAAAAAATGTCATCAATTTATTTAAGGATTAACTTCAAAAAGTAGTTAGCTACAACAAAGAAATATTGTAAGCCATGTTCAATTCAAGTTTACTATCATGAGTGGCACTATGGGTTAATGCCCTGGACTGCAAAGTCAGATTAAACCACAAGGCTGGTGATTCAAGCTTACTAGCTGTTCCTCAAAAACGCTATACAGACAGGGTCGCTATGGATCTGAACCTACTCTACGGCATGTAGCAACAGCAAAAACACTCATGAGCTCCTAGCTACCTAAACGTCTGATGGTGAAGTCGTCAAATGAGCATCAGAAGCCTTTCATCTCTATCATTTCTCTAAGAGTGTTCTTGAGACATTTTATTTTAGACATTTATTCCAAAATGACTTCTGTTACCAATAAATCTAAGACATAAGCTTTTAAGCCAAGGTAAACAGGTTTCTTTCCTAAAGGGTTCTTAGAAAATTTAGTATCATGCGGTGCATTGTTTACAGTGTAACCTGGATTCAAGTTGTTATCCAGTTGCTTAAACTCAGTGGTCATCTAAGTAAACTCAATGAAAAGTAAATGACTGTGGCATTAATTATGTCCCCAAATACATAATAACTAGAGAACCAAAGACCTATGCCTGAGTCTTCCTCTGACGTATGTAATGTTGTTAGGTGCCAATTAATTGGTACTGACTCATAGCAACCCTATGCACAATGGAATGGAAATCTGCCTAGTTTGGCACCAACCACACAATCATTGTTACGTCTGAGTCCATTGCTGCTGCCACTGTGCCAATCCATCTAGTTGGGGGACTTCCTCTTTTCCTCTGAAACACCACTTTACCAAACATGATATCCATCTCCAGGGACTACTCCCTCCTGACAATATGATCGAAGTATGAGTGATGAAGTCGGGCCATCCTGGCTTCCAAGGAGCATCCTGACTCTACTTCTTCCAATAGAAATTGGCTGGTTCTTTTGCCAATCCATGGTACTTTTAATCTTCTCCTCCAACATCATAATTCAAATGCATAAATTCATCTACAATCTTCCTTATTCTCTGTCCAACTTTCACTTGCATACACAGTTACTGAAAATACCATGGTTTGGGTCAGGAGCAACTCATTCCTCAACTGACATCTTTGCACTTCAATACATTAAAAGAGGTCTTATGCAGCAGATTTGCCTACTGTTGTTGTTGTTAAGTGCCATTGAGTCGGTTCCGACCCATAGCAACCCTGAACAGGGTTTCTGAGACTGTAAATCTTTACGGGAGCAGAAAGCCTCATCTTTCTCCTGCGGAGCAGCTGGTAGTTTTGAACTGCTGACCTTGTGGTTTGCAGCCCGATTCGTAACCACTACGTTACCAGAGCTCCTTTGCCTAATGTAGTATGTCATTTAATTTTTTGACTGCTGCTTCCATGAGTGTTGATGGTTGATTCAAGCAAAATGAAGTCTCTCACAATGTCAATCTTTTCTCCATTTATATGAATGTAATTTATTGATCCAGTGGTGAGGATTTCCGTTTTT
>NW_006408520.1:9658949-9661568 GCF_000296735.1 Chrysochloris asiatica
AGCACAATTATATGTGGCAGAATACTCATTGTCCACAACGTTGTCCATAGTTTGTTATAGTCCACACAATCAAAAGCTTTTGCATAGTCAATAAAGCAGAGGTAAACATCTTTCTAGCATTTTCTGCTTTTACCCAAGATCCATCAGACATTAGCCATATTCCTCATTCTAATTATAAAAAAATTATTTAATAAATCTTAAGTATAACAAACTTTTATATAGATTTCACTGAGCTCAGTATATAATTTTCACCTCTTTATTTACTAATGATTCTAGCACACAATCTTTTAAACTAAGATGCCAGTCCCCCAGCAGGTTAACAGTTAATTTGCAAAGTACTCCTCTTCTAATCCATCAGTAATAGATAATAAGAGCCTCCCAGTCCAACCAGACATTCATCTATCATTTTAAATCCCTAGTCAATGGTTAAGTCTCTCAGCAGACAGAGACAATACGAAGTATACAAACATTACTCCACCTTTTTTCCTTTGCTCTGAATATTACTATTGTATATATTTAGATTTACTTAAATGAGGAACTGATTGTTCATCAAACAAGCTATGTTGTTGTGGTTAGTTGCTGTTGTATTAATTCTGACTATGGCTGCCTTGTGAATGCAGAACAAAACTGTTTCATTGGCTTTTCTAGGCCGTACCTTTCAGAAGTTGATTTTGCAAGGCATTTTTGGGTGGGTTCAAACAAACACATTTTTGGCTAGTAGTTGCATGCCTAAATATTGGTATCAACTAGAAATTCTTTCCATAATATGGTATTGCTGTTAAGTACTGTCAAGTCAATTCCAACTCAAAGTGATCCCATGTGATAGAGAACTGCCTCATAGGATTTTCCAGGTAGTAAGTGTGGTGCTGTGGGATAAGGCACTGGAAAGCAAGATCAGTTTGAACTATAAGATGATGGTTCAAACTCACCAGACACTCCTTTGAAACCCTACAAAGGGTAGCTATGAGTCAGAACCCACTGGACAGCATTTAACAATAGCAATTTTTTACTAGCACAACTCCTCTATCAGTTTGTCATACTGTTGTGTCTCACGTGTTGTTATGATACTAGAAGCTATGCCACCAGTATTTTACAAATACCAGCAGGGTCACACATGGTGGACAAGTTTCAAATGAGTTTCCAGACTAAGACTAGGAAGAAGGAGAGATGGACTACTTCTGAATGTTTAACCACTGAAACCTTATGAATAGCAATGGAACACTGTCAGATATAGAACACAAAAAATGAAAACATTATGAATAGCACCAGAATATTATCAGATATAGTGCCAGAGATGAGTCCCTCAGGTTGGAAGGCACTCAAAATGTAATGGGAAGAGCTGCTCCCTCAAAGTAGAGTTGACCATGATGACGCAAATGGAGTAAATCTTTGGGGACCTTCATTTGCTGGTGAGTCACAAATTCAAAATGAGGATAAACAGCTATAAAATATCTATTAATAAACGGAACATGGAATGTATGAAGTATGAAACAAAGAAAATTGAAGTTGTAAAAAATGCAATGGAACACATAGAGATTGATATCCTGAGCATTAAAGAAATGAAATGGCCATTTTGAATCTGACAGTCATAAGGGTTACTATGCCAAGAATGACAACATGAAGATGAATGGGAACAAGTTCATCATCAAAAAGAACATTTGAAGATCTGCCTTGAAGTACAGTGTTGTCTGTGATAGGATAATACCCATATGCCCACAGGAAGACCAGGAGTCCTGATGGGCACTGTAGGATAGCATTAGACCCTAAGGTCATTTGAATTGCAAGGCTGGTGGCTCAAACTCACCAGCCACTCCTCAGAAACCCTATACAGGGTAGCTATGAATAACAAACAATTCTACAGCACTTAACAACAACAAGGGAGACCAGTTAATACTATCACTCAAATTTACACACAAACCTCTAAAGACAGTGATGATGAAATTGAAGAATTCTACCAATTTCTTCACTGTGAAACTGATCAAACATGCAATCACGATATAGTGATAATTACTGGTGATTGGAATATGAAGGTTGGAAACAAAGAGGAAGGATCCGTAGTTGAAAAATAAGGACTTGGTGATAAAAATGATGCCGGGCATCACATGATAGAATTTTACAAGACCAATGATTCATTCATTGTAAATTCCTCTTTTAAACATGATGAACCTTGCCCAAAGGAATACACAGAAATCAAACTAACTATATCTGTGGGAGGGGATGCTGGAAATGCTCCATATAATTAGCCAAAACAAGGTCAGGGGAAAACTGGAACAGACCATCAATTGCTCATGTGCAAGTCCAGGCTGAAGATGAAGAAAATTAAAATAAATCCATGAGAGCCAAAATATGACCTTAAACATCTCACCTGAATTTACAGGTCATCGCAGGAGTAGATTTGATTCATAAGACATTAATGACTGAAGACCAGATATGTTATGGGATGACATCAAGAACATTATATAGGAAGGTAGTAAAAGGTCATTAAGAAGTGGATCAGACTCTAGCTACCTAGTAGACATAACAAACTGTCCCTCATCTGATTATTCAGTAATGCTTGTTAGTAATCTCATACGTGAGCCCTGGATATCCACAGACAAATGTAAAAACCTCCCCTAAAAG
>NW_006408520.1:9661668-9668112 GCF_000296735.1 Chrysochloris asiatica
TGAAACAAGCTATATGAATGGTTGAATGTGAAGCTGATGATGTGCCCTGTAAACTTTCACTCAATGCAAAATAAAAACATTTAATTAAAAAAAAAAAAAAAGGTCATTAAGAAGTACCACAAAGATGTTTACCTGTGTTTTTTGACTACACAAAGGCTTTTGACTGTATGTACAAGGTATTGATAACATAGCAAAGAATAGGTATTCCAGTACACTTAACTATGCTCATGAGGAAGCTGTTAATAGAACAAGAGGCAGTTGTTTAAGCAGAATAAGGGGACAATGAATGGTTTAGAATCAAGAAAAGGTGTGAATCAGGGTACTATTCTTTTACCATACTTATTCAATCTGTATACTGAGCAAATAATCCAAGAATCAAGTTTATATGAAGAAGAATAAGGCATCAGGAAGACTCATTAGTAACCTGATATGCAGATGATACAACCTTGTTTGCTGAAAGGAAAGAAGACTTAAAATACTTACTGATGAAGATCAAAGACCACAATCTTCAGTATAGACTGCATCTCAACGTAAGAAATAAAAAATCCTCACAAGTGGACGAATAAATAGTTTCATGATAATTGTAGTAAAGATTGAAATTGTCAGACTTTATTTTGCTTGAATCAACTATCAACACTCCTGGAAGCAGCATCAAGAAATCAAACAACTGCATTAGGCAAATCTTCTGCACAAAACTTCTTCAAAGCATGCAAGTGCAAAGATGTCAGTTTGAGGACTAAGGTGTACCAAGCCATGGTACTTTCAAAAGCCTCATATGGAAGTGAAAGTTGGATAGTGCATAGGGAAGACCACAGAAGATTTGATGCACTTGAGTTATGGTGTCGAAGAAGAATATTAAAAATACCATGGACTGCCAGCAGAACAAACTAATCTGTGTTGGAAGAAGTACAGCCAGAATGCTCCTTAGAAGCCAGGATGGTGAGACTTTGTTTCTCATTATTGTTGTTGTTGTTGTGATGTGCCGTGGAGTCAGTTCCAACTCATAGCGACCCTGTACAGGGCTTCCGAGGCTGTAAATCTTACGGGAGCAGAAAGCCTCATCTTTCTCCCGTGGAACAGCTGGTAGTTTCGAACTGCTCACTGTGAGGTTCACAGCCCAATTCGTAACCACTACGCTACCAGAGTTCCTCATAGTTTGGAAATATTATTAGGAAGGACCAGCCCTAGAAAAGGACATCATGCTTGTAAAGGGAAGGTTTATGAAAAAGAAGAAGACCCCTAACTAGATGGACTGGCACAGTGGCAAGATTAAAGGTCTCAAGTGTAATGATTGTGAGGTTGGAACAGGACCAGGCAGTGTTTCGTTATGATGGACGGAATTTTCTCTTGTGAACATTCAAGTTTCCAGTACCTTCTAGTAGATAAGAAAGTAGGTACTGTGGACACAGAAGGAGTCTGGGTAAAGAAGGTAATTTGGTGTGACTGCTAACCCAGTGCTCTATTGACGTAAATCCAAGTGAACTGCTTCCAGATTATAGTAAAAAAACAAAACAAAAACCCCTATGGAGTTCTGCTCTATAATACACGGGGTTGCAATGACTCAGGGGCTGATCTGACAGCAGC
Source organism: Chrysochloris asiatica (assembly GCF_000296735.1). NCBI lineage: Eukaryota > Metazoa > Chordata > Mammalia > Afrosoricida > Chrysochloridae > Chrysochloris > Chrysochloris asiatica. Next base: position 9,663,253 of record NW_006408520.1, read on the forward strand.
TAACAAGAAGAGTGAGGGCACAATAGAATGGGAACTGTAACTAGTGTGAAAACTCATTAGGACAAGTCAGTTTCTAAGCGTCTTAAGTCTCTCACGATAGTGTATCTGGCTTCACAGGAATTCTAACCTACATACAACTGAGATTTATTCACTGTAGCAGTAGTACTAAAACATTTTTCAAATAGTTCCTAAAATACAAACTATTCTTTTCTGAAGAGCTATTTTACAGTCAGGAAATCTAGCTTCTTGAGCCCTAGGACTTAAGTGACCTTATTTAAGTTTTGGTGAATTTTAAACCCACTGCTGTTGAATCCATTCCAACTCATGCTGACCCTTTACTACAGGACACAGTAGAATGGCTCTATATGGTTTCCCAAGCTATAATCTTCATGGAAGTAGAATGCCTCAATGTTCTCCCTGTGGGTTTGAACTACTGACCATTCAGTTAGTAGCCAAACACTTAACCTACTCTGCTCCCAGGGTTTCTTTCAGTGAATGTTGGTATTGCTGTTGGTAAGTGCTGTTAGGACCCCTTATAGGTTTTCCAAGGAGTGGTTAATGGATTTAAACTATCAAATTTACAGTTAGCAGTCCAGTGTTTATCCTACAGCACCACACCAGGATTTCTTAGTGAATGTTAGGTGACAAAATTTTTAAAAAGAAAAGCACCCTCAAAAAAATCTCTGTGCTATAAACTCTGGATAATTCTAACCTTAGCCAACTTCTTTGCTCTTATGCTACTAGAAGACAATTGAGGTAAATTATATTTTTAAAAGTTCTCTGTGTATTCAATTTACCCTAAGAGATGAGTAATAATTTTAATAATTGCTATAGACCATCTATGATATCTCTTTCCTAATTTTTTTTTTTTTTAAAGCTAAAAAGCAATCTTCTATTCCTTAGTCTCAAAATTATACTAAACAACTCTCTCTGGATAAATTCTCTACCACCTCCAGCTGTCTCTCTCCAAGATAGATAAGCTGTTCACAGAATTGAGTAGTATCAAGTGATCATGCATGGTGTGAATCAGAAACTACAGAGGAGTTTAATTTTTTTGAAAACAGGGACTATAGTTCCATTACAAAATGAGCACAAATCACCAATTTACATGTCAGCTTTAAAAATAATAAAATTTCTGATCGAAATCTAAATGTCACCCATCAGAATCTTGCTTGTTGCTGGTTAAGTGCCATTGAGAATGTTCCAAATCGCAGTGACCCTGTACAGGGCTTCAGGGGCTGTACATCTCTGTGGGAGCAGAAAGCCTCATCTAGTTTAAGTTTTATAATCATGATCAATGCACACTGACCTCTTTAATTTGCAGTACTTAGAAATTGCCTTAAATTGGACCTGGGTGTTTTCTAGTAAATATTCACAACATTTGCAAAATGATTCCAAGTGTACTGAACACAACACTGACTGTAAAACAAGCAACTAGAAAACCTCTTTCACTAGAATTTATTTTGCCATTTATACTAGCATAATAAAGAATAATTTCCCAGATAAATAAAACTGTATTCAAAGACCCTTCTGAGCACTCAATGTTCATCCATTATTTGGTTGGCAGAAGCACTGCTGTGATCTCTTTTATATTTTGATTAAATGTCTGATTTTTATATGGACAATACATAGCTGTATGTGGATTCAGGAAATCATTAGCAGTATTACTCATTTGGCTAGGTCCTTATAGTGACCTTTTCCTTTCTTTGACTATCTTATAGAAAATGTTTTACATGGTAACTGCTTTTCAGTTTCCTTGATTTCCATAAATGTATATAGACTGTGGTATCCAGTATTGATAAAACCCTTGTATGAAGTCTGTTCATCATGATTTAAGTAACAAAAACAAATTTGAAAATATCTTTACCTAAAATATTAACATAGTATAAAGTTTTTTCAGTCAAGTGAAATACATGATTCTTCCCTAATAAACTATAATTCCTAATGGTAAGACTTGAGTCTGATTTTGAATCCCTCATAGTGCTTAGCACTGGGTTTTTTGGGGTAACATTATAAAGAATGGGCATTTCAGAGTACTTAATTGTGGTCATGAGCAACCTGTACACAGACCAAGAGGTAGTTGTGAGAACAGAACAATGGGACACTGAATGGTTTAAAATCAGGAAAAGTGTGTGCCAGGGTTGTATTCTTTCACCATATTTAGTAAATCTGTATGCTGAGCAAATAATTCAAGAAGCTGGATTATACTAAGAAGAATGTGGCATCAGGATTGGAGAAAGATTCATTCATTAATAACCTGTGATACACAGATGATACAAACTTGCTTGCTGAAAGTGAAGTGGACTTAATATATTTACTGATGAAGGTTAAAGATCACAGGCTTTGGTATGAGTTGCACATCAATGTAAAGAAAACAAAAATCCTCACAACTGGACCTAACCAGAGATACTTAGTTTTCTCATTTGGTGGACTGGGAAGCCCACTGCTGTGTCTCGTGCTCTTGGTTCTGCTTCATTTGCTGTTGCCATGTCTCTGCCCATCTCTGCTGCTTTCTGCTTTCACTGATGTCACAGTTGTCTGCCTTCTGGATCAAGGAGGCTCAGCTCAGGGTTCTTGATATCTAAAGGATTCACTCCACTCCAGGCTCTTCTTTCATGATGTCAGTGAGATCCTCCCTTCCATTTTTGAAATGGCTTATTTTAAATCGGACCCAAACTAACCAAATACCACATTAGAATTCTATACACTTAATTGCATGGCCCTGCTCTACAAGGGTGTCATCTACCTTTTTTGCATTATTCGAAAGCTGTCCAATTCCCTTGGTGGACCAGACATGCCTCACATCTTCATAGTCCTATGCAGTCTTTTGGTGGGAATTATAAAGACTAGCTAGAAGAGCCATGTCAAATACTTCACTGTATTGTTGTTGTTAGATGCTGTCGAGTCAGTTCTGACTCACAGTGACCCTGTGCACAACAGAACAAAACACTGCATGATTCCACTTTAGTCCATTGCTGCTGCCACTTGTGAACTGCAAGGGCAGCAATTCAAAACTAACAGCTGCTCCATGGGAGAAAGATGAGGCTTTCTGCTCCCGTAAAGATTTACAGTCTAGGAAACCCTGTTCAGGGTCGCTATGGGTCAGAACTGACTCAAAGCCACTTAACAATGTTTAAGTAAGTGTTACTAAACTCTTTAATCTCTGCCAGTAATGCTCAAAAGGCACTCAACTCCACCAAAAAGTCTCAACCTAAAAGCTGAACTCAGCTCTAGTTCCCCCCATTAAGTGCCTGGAGGAAATCCACTTTGCTAACAAATCTCCTAACCTTTTGCTGACTCTCCACTTTATTAAGCATGAGGTCCTTCTCTAGGAACTGGCCACTCCTGATAATATGTCTGAAATATAAGAGACTAAGTCTTGCCATCCTGGCTTCTAAGGCACCTTCTGGCTGTACTTCTGCCAACAGAGATTTGTTTGTTCTTCTGACAGTCCATGGCATTTTAAATATTCATCTCAAATACCAATAAGTAAAATTATGATAAATGGAGAAAATTTTGTAGTTGTAAGAGTTTTGCTTGAATCCACTATCAACTCTCATGGAAGTAGCAGTAAAGAAATTAGATGACGTATTACATTAGGCAAATCTGCTGTGCAAGACCTCTTCAAAGTGTTCAAGAGCAAAGATGTCAGTCTGAGGACTAAGCCTAACCAAAGTTTCGGTATTTTCCAATAGCCTCATATAAATGTTAAAGTTGAGTAATGAATAAGAAAAACTGACATGCTTGCCCTGGCTTCACAGGGGAAAAGAGACTCAAACTTAAAATCAGCCCAAGACACGCTTCCACCCTACAACCTTCTAGTCTGACACCAACCAATTCTCCACAGCACTCTCTACTCCACATCTGGGTTTGATAATCCACTGCAATGGTCACATAAAACTCCTAACAACACTCATGACTATGGGGTTTATTAGGAAAGTGAACAGGGTACAATTCAGGATCAAAACCAACTCAGGATGCAGCAGTTCTCCAGTTGGGAAGCCTCTTGTCTGCCATACTGCAGGCCTGCCTCACTCTTGTTTCCAGCCTCTCAGCCATGTGGTCCCTTGGCCTCTGCCTTGCTCAAACAAGTGTCACAAATTTATTTTAGTCAGTCTCCTGCCCATAGGTACTCAACTTTACTCAGTTCATGGGTCTAGAGGCAGAAGCTACTCTGTCTCTCCATGCCTTGGCCTCTGTTGTCACATCTGCCATCACTGTTTCTCACACTTCATTCATGTTCAACCTTCTTGATGGTCCCGGGACCTTCTGTCTCTGCTTCTGAGATAGCTCCTTTTAAGACTAACTGGTAGGTAAAATTAACCAATCCCAGCCTTAAGACTCCCTGATACCTTGTTTGCATGATCCCACGCAATCACTTGGTGAGAATTAGGAAGACTTGGGATAGAAAGTCATATCAAGTAAATTCAAGGCAACACAGACTATAAATGAAGTTTGATATAGACCCATCGTTCATACTTAGTCTCTGATTTTCCTGTCAGTTTGATATTTAAATTTTAAGACATAAATGAGCTATAACCATTTCAATTCATCCAAGTAAACCCAAAAGCAAATATTTATACCCCATTTCGTCTCTTAAAGTAGGAGTAGATCCCTTTTGGGAATTTATCGATGCAAATGTTAATGAGAAAAAGTATTTCCATAAGAATATGATTGAATTAAGTTTTTTTCAAAAGGAAAGGAAAGACTGGGAAATATCTCATTTCTTGTATATTTGGGACATTCTGAAGTTAACAGATAACAGCAGATTGTTCCTGTTTCAGGACTGACAGCCTATGTGCTAATTAAGAAGACATGATTATTTAGGGCTCCAACTTCCTGATTATGTTTTACTGGACT
>NW_006408520.1:9668474-9703336 GCF_000296735.1 Chrysochloris asiatica
CTGTACAGGAATTTTCAGTTATAATAAAGAGAACCAATGTCTCCTCCAAATATATGTCCAAGATTCAGTGCCCTTGATACCGTTTTAGTAACATTGAGAAATATAATTCATCTGGGAAAAAGAGTGAAAACATAACACACTGTTATACACATCTGTGAAGAATAAAATATATGATATGCTAGTTTATGCTTAAATTCCTAAAGAACACCCAATATTTTATGTAAATTGAATTTAAGTCTTTTAATGTAATAAAAACATGTTTATATAATAGAAATGGCTAAAGTTAAAACATTTTAATTGGGGTTGTATGGAATTGCTATTTATTTTCTCTCTTTAAAAAGTAAAAATGTTCAAATTCAGAAATGTTTTACAGACCTTGTAATTTTCCCAAAAAATGCATTAGGTTTATTTGACTTGTGATTTGACATCCTAATGCTGTTGTTAAGTGCCATCAAGTCAGTTTTGACTCATAGAGACCTATATAGGGTTTCCAAGGAGCAGCTGGTGAGTTTGAACTGCCAACCCTTGTGCTGATCATACAGCGCCACACCAGGAGCCCTTATAACCTAACACACTTAGGTTTTTTGCTTTGTATTGTAGTTTAAGGTTAGGATGAGGGTTAGTATTAGGGGTAGAGATTGGACTAAATTCAGAATTTTTTCCCCCCTGAAATTACTTGATTTCTTATTCATTTAGGAGTTCTGTAACTACATCATTCTCTCTTTTTATTTTATGTTTATTTGTTGTTATAGTTGCAAACTGGTATCTCTGGTTTCCTAGTTTCAGTTCTCCTAAGTTTATCTTACTTTGAACACTTATATATCTGGGTTGAGTTCTAGGTGATATTGGCATGTATGTTAGTCTCAGAACGTTGTTTGCTGTTGTTAGTTCTCTGTCCTAAGAACCCCCTTTACAGTTTTTTGTAAGGTTGGTCTTGCATTGGCAAATTCTTTTAATTTCTGCTTATTTTTAAATGTTCTAATTTGGCTTTTATATTTGATGGGCAATTTTGTTGGGTATAGAATTCTTGGTTGGCAATTTTTTTCTTTCTGAGTTTTAGATACATCGTTGGCCATTGTCTTCTTGCTGGCACAAGTTCTGCTGAGAAATCAAATTCAAGCCATTTTAATTGTTTGTAGGTAACTTTTTGTTTATCCTGAGCTGCTCTCAGGATTATTTCCTTGTCTTTGGTTTTGAAAAGTTTGCTTTGGTGATACTCTTTTGGGGTCTATTCTGCTTGGAGTTTGTGTTTCATTTCTTGAACAGCTATGTTCTCATTTCTCATGATCTCAGGGCAGGTTTCTTTCAACAAGTTTCAACAACAACAAAAAATTTTTTCCCCATCTTCCTGTTTTAGAATTCCAGTCACATGTAAGTTATTCCTCTTGATAGTGTCCCATATATGTCTTAACCCTTCTTTGGATTTTTTGTGTTTTTTTCTGATTGTTACTCTAGAAAATGAATATAGAGAGAGCTGTCTTCAAGCTTAGTAATTCAACCTTCCATTGATTCAATACTATTTATTTGTCCCTTCAATGTACTATCTGTTTCTGAATTCTTCGTTGTCATCTTTGAATTTCTAAAAACTTTGCTGTTTTTGTATTTTTTCCAATTGTTCATTTCTTTTGTCAGTTTGTTCTTGTAGTGTTTTCCTGAATCCTTCAAATTTTCTCTGTGTTCTCCTTACTTTCGTCGATCTTTCTCTCATCATTCTTTTAAATTCCTTATCAAGTAGTCAGGCTACCATTTCTGATATTATATTTTCTGATTGTATTTTGGTCAATTGGCTGAGGCACTCTATCTTGTTTCTTTGTGTAAATTGAAATTGTCTGTGTTCTCAGAGACATGCATGCTTGTGTCATTTATATTTAATTGATGACTGTATGTTGTTGTGTCTCAGGCACCATCACATGTTTCCTGGTGGATGTGATACAGACTGGAAGTGTGAAAGCAGTTCTCTATTTGCTGTTTGTGTAGTACAGTTCAGGGCAGTCCAGAAGAGGGGTGGCACTCTTGGCTTCTAATCCTGGTACAGCCGAGGCTGTGCAGGAAGAGGTGCCACTGATACCTGGGTTTGTGAGGACAGGATCTGGACACATCCCTGATTACCTATAGCACATGGAACAAGGGAGAACTGTACCTCCCTTGCTGCCAATCTCCAGATCAGCCTGTGCCTGAAGGGTGTTCTTTCAACAGTGACTTGAAAAGGCTCACGATGACTGTACTGCTCCACATTAGCTGACAGCCCACCCATTTTTCTTCTCTGTCACTATTCCTGCTCAGCTTCCTCTTCCAGTCAACACTCAATCCACCTCTTTGTTCTATCCTCTGATGCTCAGGGTTATAGGGTCACCATCTATATCTGCTTCATTTGGTCTTCCATGTCTTTGTTGCAGAGGGTTTGCTCACAGTGTCTGCCTACTCATCCATCTTGCTTCAGAAATCTTGTTACACTTATGTTTGATAATCATATAATCACTTATGTTGTTTCCAATTCATGGTGACCCTGCAAAGGGTTTCCGAGGCTGCAAATCTTTATAGGAGTAGAAAGCCTCATCTTTCTCCCACGGAACAGCTGGTAGTTTCAAACTGGCAACCTTGAAGTTAGCAGCCCGATTCATAACCACTATGCTACCAGAACTCCTTACTGATGGTATTGTTGTTGTTGTTGTTAAGTGCCGTCGAGTCGGTTCCGACCCATAGCGACCCTGTATAGTAGCTATTAAAAAAGACTTATAGTAATAAATATATCTTATTCAAAAGAAAATAGTTTAAATCATTTCAAATATGACATGAATGAGAAATGCCTTTTATATGTTTGAATTCATTTATGGTTATTAATTAGGAAGGAGAGATAGAAATTGATATGTCTAACCCCACCTCTACCAAGAAGTAACATTTGAATCTGTCCACCAAGCTTTAGCCCACAATTATGAAACAACTAGGTCAGTTCACATCACTATCTTTGTTAATATAATAGCCCTCTAATTATTCTCAACATTTACAGCTGTGTTCCTCTCTTACCTAAATGAAGGGACTTCAAAAGTTCATGGGAAAATGGAATTAAAAGCTAATGGGATTTCTCCATCAATGTTCTGAACCCCCTCATAAATAGCCAGAGTTACCTTCCTTTTAAAAAGTCAAGTATAACGTTGTCACTTCCTGCTGAAAAGTCTTCAATGGTGCCCCTTTCTCGCTGAATAAAGGATAAAAGACGTACTTGTAGGGTCCTTTTCAGTCTTACCCTTAAATGCAGCATTATCTATACCCCTCTAACATCTAAAAAGGACCTGTGATATTTCAACATGTCATATTCTCTCTCACTTCTAGGTTCTTCCTCACATTTTTTATCTGGCTACTTCTTATTCAGCATTTGGTCTCAAATATATCCTCTGAGGAGCCTCCGTCCTTTCCTCTCTATTAGGTTAGATGCTCCTGAAGTGTCTCCCTATCATGTAACTTATTATCACTACGCTTTACTGTGACCACTTATTTTAACTGGCTGTCTCTGTCTTGGACTCTAGCTATGTGGAAAAGGGCCAATGTTTATCTTGCATATTGTGTAATCCTGGTGGGGCGCTGTAGGAAAAGCACTCAATTGCAAGGTCAATGTGAATTGCAAGGTCGGTGGTTCCAACCCACCAGCCATTCCTTGGAAACCCTAAACAGTGTCGCTATGAGTCAGAACCAACTCCACGGCACACCACCACCACAACCACCACCAGTGCTTTTGAATCTTAGGTACTCCATTAACATTTGATGATTAAAAATATCAATTTGGTAATCTTTCAAAATATACACTATAAAGAATCTTTAAATTTATTTCAATTTAAACCCTCTTTAAACCTATAGTCACTGTAGACTATAAAGTATAACATGATGTTCTCAATTTAAATACTTCATATGAATACAGCCAGAAATGGTTGAACATGTAAGTTTAACATATATATGTCAGAGAAAGTATGTTTACAGTATGCTGGGTGGAGAAAAAAATCATAAAACCAAAAATCCATTTTGGTCAGTTCCAACTCATAGTGACCCTCTCTACAGGACAGCCACGTAGGGTTTTCCAAGGCTGTATACCTTTATGGAAAAAGACTGCTGCACATTTCACCACAGAGGCCTTGGCAGGCTCAAACTACCATACTTTCAGTTAGTAGTCGAGTGCCTTTACCAGTGTATCTTTGGTAAAATGATATTATAAAATTCATTTTTAAAAATAACTGCTTTGAGGAACAGTTGTAAAAGATGAAAAATCATCACTTAAAAAGTAAAATGTGGGAAAATGCACTAGACTGCAAGGTCGGTTTGAACCACAAGGTTGGCAGTTCAAACTTGCCAGCCACTCCTTATAAACCCTATATAGGGTCACCATGAGTCGGAACCAACTCAACAGCACTTAACAACAACACAGGAGGTGGAGATAGCAGGGGACCAGGATATGGTCTTGAACTGATTTCTGGCTCATTCAAACCTCTGCTACTTTCCTCCCTTTGCAAACTTATATCTTTAGATGGAGGGGAGGTATGGAGGAGAAGACAGAAGAATTATTAGGAAGCATTACCTAGTACTTTTGAAGAATTCCAAACTATAAGAATACCATCGCAAATCCTTCCAAAATAAGTAAAGAAGGGGAAATCAAATGACAACAAAAAATATGGCAGCACAATCTTCCTCTCATCAAGCTCAGCTCAAATTAGGCACTCGGGGCATGCTGCATAAGAAGGACTACTAACTGTTCTCCCTCCAGATAACAAATGTGTAGGATGTAGGGAGGTCTGCTTTAGTCCATGACTTGTCAGTGAACAACCAAATGAAGCCACAGAATCTCTGTTTCTTTATAGATTATTTCAACATAGGGGGAAAAAAAGAGAGAGAGCGTGAAAAGTACGAGTCTTGGTGTGGCGCTGCAGAATAAGCACTAGACTGTTAATTTCAAATGATTCAAACCCACCAGCCATTCTTGGAGACCCTATACAGGGTTGCTATGAGTCAGAACTGAATCGAAAACACACAACAAAAAAAATGAGAAAACAACTTTTTAAAAGTGAAGTTAACATCAAATAGTACAAATTACCTGTTCATAATAGCTGATGTTCTCCTCGGCCATATCTGTAAATGCTGACTTGATATCACTTTGCATATTTTGTTTCCATCTTTCCCAATCTGCTTTTAGGGCATTATTTGCACATTCCACTTTATCTTCAAGTTTTCCAATCTCTTCTGTAAGCTGAATAAGGTCATAAAGAAAGATAAATCCACCTATGGATTTCTGCTACTAGGTGACTTCATCAAATCTAAACTGAGCATTACATCAAAGTAGCTTAAAAATAACTTTTTTTCACAAGTCACTAAGGTTTACTATGTATACTATGGAGGCTGGGGCACTGATGAGTCCAAAGTCTGTCACCAATGAGCTCATGACATTAACTCTCTCCAACCCTAGGCTTCAGTTTCACTATTTAAACAGTAAAAAAATTGAACTTCAAGTTAGTTCAGAATCCTTTTGCACCAGTGGTAATAACATTTATTTTAAAAGACACAGCTTCATTCATTTGGGTTTTCCATTCCAACGTCTGATTTTTCCATTTTAAATTTTTTTAGTAGAAAGCTCAATTAATGGATGTGGGTTAATGCTCTGAACTGAAAGGAGTGTTTGAACCATAAGGTCAGTGGTTCAAGCTCACCAGCCGCTCCTCAGAAATCCTATACAGGGTCACTATGAGTTAGATCCAACTTGATGGCACTTAACAATAACAGAGATTATACACTCCAACCCATGGGGATTAACTGGCAAAATTTTACTCAGATAGCTGGAAACAGAGGCAGGCTTACGCCTTAGATGTCTGACACTTAATCCATGCCCCATTAGATAGATTTAGTTGACACTTATACCTACTCTCAACCTTAACCACCAGCACTTGAACATGTACTTCAAGATTATATTATTCATATATTCAGCAAATATTTATTTATTGTGTTGACTTTGTACAGTTATTCTTCTAAGAGTTAGCGATTCAATAGTAAAGAAAATAGATTTTTAAAAAATCCCTGTGTTTCAGATGGAAGAGTACAGATCAGAACAGAACTACAAGAATGAATTCAGAGGATCCAGGAGATCAGCCTATGATCAAAACAATTACAGGGTGAAAGAAGGTAAAAATATAGGAACAGAGATCTTAAATTTTTGTGATGAGGAGGTCAGATACATTGCAGGGTAAAAGAGACTCTTTTAATGTAGGAAATATTTAGTAGATAGCGTAATGGTTACGAATCGGGCTGCAAACCTTACGGTCAGCAGTTCAAAACTACCAGTTGCTCCGTGGGAGAAAGATGAGGCTTTCTGCTCCTGTAAGGATTTACAGCCTCAGAAACCCTATACAGGGTCGCTATGGGTTGGAACCAACTTGATGGCACTTAACAACAACAACAACAACAAGGGTTAACCTCAAAGAAAATAAATACTTCACACCATACCAAGAAAATGAAAATCTAAGACGAGCATGGACACATTATAAATATGAAGTTTAAGAAAAGATACCCATACTAAAAGAAAGGGGAAACAAACAAACAATGTCTAAGTTGCCCATCCCTATTAACTCTGTGAATCAAGGGAGGAGAGTATGAGTAGAATGTGGGACCCTATCCAGAGATGCAATGACACCAAAGATAGAGGTAGAAATGATGATATGGAGAGAAAGAGCAGCTAAAGACTCTAGACTCATGGAAAGAGAAAGGCTGTGTGCTGGTGGCCAGGAGACAGGCTTGTAGAATGTGCCCTTGGGTTATTTAAATGATTATATATTCCTGAGTGTTTTTGTGTACATTAAAAAAAAACCATAGAGGGAATAGAAGCAAATACTGTTGAATGGTGATGCATGGAGGGGATTGTAATCATCGCAATAATATGAAATATGACAGGATGAGTGCAAAACTGATGTTCTCCCATGTAAACTATCACTCAATACACAATAAAAGCTTTATAAAATAAAAAAATAAAAAATTCCTGTCGTTGCCAAAGCTTAGACTCTATACACTTTCGTAAGTGCAAAAGAGAAAAAAGTGAAACAAGGGGTAGGGGATGTTAGGATGTTGTGTTTATAGATAAAGTAGGGGCATTAAGGATAAATGAGAATGTCACTCAAATAAATATCTAAGTAAATGTGAAAGTGTGACAAGGGATTCTCAGTAAGAAAAGAGAACAACAAAAGCAAAGAACCCGAGGTAGAAGCATATCTGGATTACTCAAGGAGAAACAAATCTGTAACAGTGAGAGAGCTATCAGATGAGGTCAGAGAAACAGCAGCTGGCATACTTTACTGTTGTTGGCTGAGAGCATCCATCACAAGGTACCATCATTTAAGATGAACTCTCATTTCAGAAATACTAATATATGAAAAAGGTGCCCTGATAGTGCTGTAGGATAAGCACTGGACTACTAGTTACAAGGTTGACAGTTCAAATCACCAGTCACTCCGTGAGTGCAAGATGAAGATTTCTGCTCCCATAAAGGTTTGTAGCCTCAGCTACACATATCACTTGAGTTGGAATCAACTCAATGGCAGTGGACAATATGTGAAAAAATACTGGCCTTAAGATCAGTTAAATATAGTATTTTACTTCCAATGTATACTTAAATTATTATTTTTTTGGCTGTGGAATGCCACTATTCTATTCTTATTTCATCATAGTGATATTTGCTTTTACTATTCTGCCAACAGATATTTGGTATTGCATAATTCTATTACCTACCTGTGAGATTTATGTCGGTGATAAGGTTGACTTTCATTTTTGTTGTTGTTGTTGTTTTTCTTTTCTACTTTGTTTTGTTGATAGGGTAAGAACTACCTTAGTAAAGGAGCTCTGGTAGCGTAGTGGTTACGACTTGGGCTGTGAACCGCAAGGTCAGCAGTTCGAAACTACCAGCTGCTCCGCGGGAGAAAGATGAGGCTTTCTACTCCCGTAAAGATTTACACCCTCGGAAACCCTGTACAGGGTCGCTATGAGTCGGTTACGACTCCACGGCACATAACAACAACAACAACAAGGTCATTTATTTCTTTATGCATATGTACATTCCTTGGGGTGATTATTTTATTAAACCTTACATGATTTATGTAACACGATGTATTAGAAGAGCTATTAATAGTAGGTTATGCATGCTAGATGAAGAGTAAAGCTGTTCAAAAGGCCCATCTCCAAAAATCTCTGGACCTGCTGGAAAAAGGTTAGAGGTGATAGTGATCCTCAATCCTCTGGGTTGTAGGTTGGAGTTTTATTAATTTCATAGTCAGAAGGAAATTACTAGCAAAATTTATTTCCTGAAATTAGAACCCAGTACATATGTCTACTATAACCACAGTTATTTTCCTCTGATTAGGTTTCAGAGCTAAAAAGTTTTATGCACCAATGTGGGCAGAGTACCAGTTAACAGTACAAGATGCCATTGAGTCAGATGTGCCTCATGGTGAACCCATACTCATAGAATTGTCAACCACGGGATTTTTAATAGCTGATTGTTTGAAAGCTGCCTCTGAGTGGGCTTGAACTTTGAATCATCCACTTAGAACCCAAGTGCAATAACTGTTAGCACCATCCCGAGACCTACTGGCAGAGTAGCTCTCCTTAAGATGGCATCAGGAAACAGTACTTATATTTTAAAATCTAACTTAATCCTCTGTTAGTGTTACTACTAGGAGAGATTTACAACACAGCAATAAACTACAAATCTCTCCATCATTCTCTAGGAAGATAATGGCTACAAAACTGGTAAACAGGTTGTGTGGTTCTGTTCTGGCAAAAGCGGTGCTTTCCTAGATAATGGATGGTATGCTGTGACCTTGTCTCTGAACATCACTCTCACCTGTAGAAAGAAGGTCTGTAACCTTATCAGTACAGCACATGGATCACATCAGAACTGACTGTGAGTCAGACTGACATTTTACCAATTCTATCTTTTAGTAGTTATGTGACACTGGGTATTATTACTTATCATGGCCCTTGTTTCTTGATATATGAAATGAATATAAACATAACACCTCTCTCATGTGTTTTTTTAAATAAAAATTACATGAGATAATAAGCACTGATTAACACCAGGTCTGGTAACTTGCCTATTACCACCATCATTGTTAATATTAGTATCATCACCATTACTATTACTTGTTAAGAATGAAATCTTTTTGCCTTTGCTCTTCCAGTATTTTGGTCTTTGAAAAATGTGTCATTTGTCTGTCAAGACCTAGGTCTTAGGTTCATATAAAGTGCTATTTATTAACTTGTTCTCATCAGTGTGTAAGATGATACATGTTGTTGTTGTTAAGTATCATCAAGTCAGTTCCGACCTCAATCCACAGCGATCTTATATATGGTTTCTGAGGAACAGCTAGTGAGCTTGAACTGCCGACCTTGCAGTTCAAATGGCTTTCCAGTCTGGCTCATTAACCAGGTACCACACCAGGACTCTAGATGATACACAGGCAATCAATTTTTGTCACTTTTTGTTTCTGCATCAATTTTATCCCTTTATTTCCCTGATGACTTCTTTAGCATTTTAGTTGGAAAAGGAGGCATTAAGTACTTCCCATACTGAAACACCAATTCCCAGAAATTCAATTCTAAGAAACTCTTTTTAATAATTAGCATAGCACATCTAACTCAAATTAAGAATGATCTGGACTATTATCTTTCTTTATAATTTATGAAAGTATAGTATCATTAACTGCACTTCCTCTTAGCTTACTTCAGTTTTAGGACAATTCTTTGATGCAAAAAAGCATTTATTCTGATTGTGCAAGTCACCGTCTATCAGCACACACACACTCAGCAACAGTTAACTGGAGTTCGAGAAAATGTGCTGAAAAGTTGCCAAGCCAAAGAAGCTCCTTTGGTCTTTTGGTGAGTCTTGGTTTACCTCTAACTGCATGGTTAATGGGTAATTTTAAGTTTCAGGTCTATTCAACCAGAAATTAGCCATGTTATTTAAGTGAAAACCATTAATACTAAGATCTCTGGAAAATAAAACAACATTCTTCTCCAAGAATGAGTACGTAGTATAGTAACAAGAGCAGTAGTAACAACAGTGACCATTTATGATGTCACTACTGAAGGACAATGTATTAGTGATATGCTTTATAGACATTAATAGTTCATTTAATCTGTATAATAATATTCAAAATTAATAGCTTAACCTTCCTTTCATAAGCTTGGAAACCGAAAGAAAGAGATAAAAGCGGTCACATACCACTTTATGGAAAACTAGGGATTCAAACTAAGGTTTAACTCAGTCACACATACTTTCTACACTTACTGACCCACAGCAGACATTGAGCTAGCTTGCCTGAGATTTTCAAGATTAATCTGATTTAGTTCCTATCTGAAAAAATACTTAATTTATTTGTTTTTGTTAAGTGTTGTCAAGTTGGTTCTGACCCATAGCGACCCCGTATAGGGTTGCCAAGGGGTGGCTGGTGAGCTTGAACCACTGACCTTACGATTCAGCCACTTTGCATTCCAGTGCATTAACCTACAGCGCCTCACCAGAACTCTTGAATTTATTATGATGCTGATATATAAAAACAACACAAAACAAAAAACAAAGGCTGTAAGATAATATAGAATGTTGACACACGACACAATGGAGTCCTGGTATGGTACTGTAGAATAATAGGCTAACTGCAAAGTCAACAGTTCCAACCTATCAGTTGCTCCTCAGAAACCCTATACAGGGCTGCTATGAGTTGGAACTGACTTAACAACAAAACACCATAATGAAATAAAAACTAAAACGGTATAGAAAGATACATAATGGAAGATGAATTTGAGTCGTGGATTAGAATGCATCTTGACCACTAATTCACAGGCAGTAACTACAGCTAGGGGATACTGTTTGAGGTTATGGCATAAAACCACAGAGACGGCACACAACAGCATACAACACAAGAATGAACTGGAGTCGGGTTTGGGATCTAAAGTGGGTACAAAGAAATGTAGGAATTAAAGCGGAAAGATGGGTTGAAAACGGAACCAAAAAAGGTATAAATGGTATCAATATGACTTCTACAGAAAATAGGAAGTCACTAAAGGTAAATTCCTGAGTCAGAGTATGTTGTTGTTAAATGCCATAGAGTTGATTCCAACCCATAGTGACTCTGTATAGGGTTTCCGAGGAGAAGCTGGTGAGCCTGAACTGCCAACTTTGAGGTTCAAACAGCTTTGCAGTCTGGCGCATTAACCCACAGCGCCACAATCACTAAAGGTAAATTCCTGAGTAATAGTATGTAAGAATGGTTAAAAGAGAAAGAGGATGAGATTAGGAAGAGAACCAATTCACGTGAATTAAGACTAATGAAAAAAGCAAGGAAAAATGAGCTCTGGCACCATAGTGGTTACGAATCGGGCTGTGAACCACAAGGTCAGCAGTTCGAAACTACCAGCTGTTCCTCGGGAGAAAGATGAGGCTTTCTTTCTGCTCCTGTAAAAATTTACAGCCTTGGAAACCCTGTACAGGGTTGCTATCGGGGTTGCTATGAGTCAGAACCGACTCTACGGCACTTAACAACAACAACATCAACCAAACTGGAGTCCTAGTGTGGCGTTGTGGGCTAATGTATCAGACTACAAAACCATCTGAACTGCCAGGTAGGTGGTTCAAGTTCACCAGCTGCTCCTCAGAAACGTTAACGTTAAACAGGGTCATTATGGGTTGAAACCGCCTTGAGGGCACTTACAACAACAACATCAATAGAATTCGCTCCACCTATCAACAGAATTCACCCCACCTATCAATACTGTGTCTGGAAGTAGGATGGAGGGTAAATAAACAAGACTACCTTGAAAGATGCATGCCTATGAGGATACATTGAAAAGCGTTTAGATAGAGAAGGGAATTTCATGTACAGAAGATCGCATGTAGTAAGTTATAAAGTCAGATTTAATTTAGTATAATTTGAAGAACTGCAGGCAGATCATTAAGATTAAGAAAGCGTGGTGATGCAGCTCTTGGCTGATAACCAAAAGGTCAGGTGGTTCAAACCACCAGCCAATCTATAAAAAGAAAGACATATCAGTCTGCTTCCATAAAACTGGTAAGTCTTGAAATTCTTCAGGGCCCTTTTACTGTGTCCTACAGGATCATTGTGAGTCAAAATGGACTTGATGGCAATGGCTTCATATTAAGGATGGTACTTAGGAGTCCTGGTGTGGTGCTGTGGGATAAAGCACTGGACCACAAGGTCGATTTAAACAAGGTCAGCAGTTCAAATTCATCAGCCACTTCTTGGAAATTCCACACAGGTTCACTATGAGTCAGAAGGACTTTATCAGTACTTAACAATAACAACAAAGAGTAACTACAC
Organism: Chrysochloris asiatica; assembly: GCF_000296735.1. NCBI lineage: Eukaryota > Metazoa > Chordata > Mammalia > Afrosoricida > Chrysochloridae > Chrysochloris > Chrysochloris asiatica. The sequence continues at coordinate 9,680,831 of NW_006408520.1, forward strand.
AGTGTGAGTAAGGAAACAGCAAAAGATGAGGGCAAAGTATCAGGCAGTTGTGAAGTAACCCTTAGGTGTTTGGATTTTAATAGAAATCAGAAAGAAGCCCCTGAGGAAGTTTTGGGAAGGAGGCAATATAAACTATCAGACTCCAGATACTAGGGAAATTGGAGAGGAGGAAACTGAGTAGATTAGGCCTATATCGAAACCAAAATACCAGCTGCCAAGGAGTCTATTCTGACTAATAGTGATCATGTACAGAGTTTCCAATGACATACATCTTTACAGGAGCAGAAAGACTCATCTTTCTTCTATGGAGTGACTGGTGAGCTCAAACTGCTGAATTTGTGACTGGCAGTCCTGTGCTTACCTTAAAGAGCCACCACACTCCTAGTAATAATATTGTTATTGTTGTTAAATACCATTAAGTAATAACAGCTAATATTTATTGTTGATGTTAAGTGCCATGGAGTCTGCTTCTCGTCTAAGGAGTATAGGATTTTTGAGGAGTGACTGGTGAGTTTGAATCATTGACCTTGAAGTTCAAACTGATCTTGTGGTAGAGTGCTTATCCTATGGCACCATACCAGGGCAGGTTAATGTGCTGGACTGTAAGGTCGGTTTTAACCACAAGGTACACACTCTGTGACATTTAACAACAAAAATAAATATTAGCTGTTTTTATTACTCAATGGCACTTAACAACAACAATATCATTGTTATTACTGGGAGTGTGGTGGCTCTGTAGGATAACTACTGAATTGTCAATAACAAAGTCAACAGTTTGAGCTCACCAATTTCTCCATGGAAAAAAGATGAGGCTTTCTGCTCCAGCAAAGATTTATAGCCTCTGAAACCCTATGCAGGGTCACCCTAAGTCAGAACAGAATGGGCCGGATGACACATAGCAACAAGTTACTATCATTATTTCATTGTTCTTGTTTTGAAAATACCACTGAGTTGTGGCTCTATGTAAGGTTTCTAAGTAGTGACTCTATGGGGTTAGCAGTCCAGTACTTATCTTACCATGCCATACCAAGTTTCCATTGTTGTTGTTGTTAATAAGTGCCTTCAAGTCAGTGCAGACTCATAGCAACCCTGTCTAGGGATTCCAAGGGGCAACTGGTGGGTTTGATTCACCGACCTTGTGGTTTGCAGTCCAGTGCAGATCATACAGCATCACACCAGGGGTCCATTTTAAATCAAGAATTAAAAGGACTGGAGTCCTGGTATGGTGCTATGGGTTAATAATGTGCCAGACTACAAAGCTGTTTGAACTGCAAGGTTGGTGGGTCAAGCTTACCAGCTGCTCCTCAGAAACCCTATATAGGGTTGCTATGGGTCAGAACCGACTTGATGGCATTTAACAACAACAACATTATAAGGACTATAGAAAGACTCATTAACAACTTGAGATATGCAGATGACATAACCTTGCTTTATGAAAGCAAAGAGGACTTAAAATACTTGCTAATGAAGATCCAAGACCACAGCCTTCAGTATGGCTTGCACCTCAATGTAAAGAAAACAAAAATTCTCACCACTGAACCAATAAATAACATCATGATAAATGCAGCAAAGACTGAAACTTTAAAAAAATTTCATTTTAATTGTATCCACTATCAACTCTCATGGAGCTAGGTATGAGGTATTGCATTAAGCAAATTTGCTGCACAAGATCTCTTTAAAGTGTTCAAGAACAAAGATGTCAGTTTGTGGAATAGAAGCATCTGACCTAGGCCATGGTCTTTTCAATAACTTCATATGCAGGTGAAAGTTGGACAGTGAATAAGAAAGATTGCAGAATAAGTAAGATTGTAGAATTAGGGTATTAGAGAATATTAAAAGTCCCATGGATTGTCAGAAGAGCAGATCTGCGTTGGAAAAAGTACAGTAAGTCTGTTCCTTAGAAGCCAGGATGAGGATACTTTGTCTCTTATATTTTGGACATGTTATCAGGAATGACCAGTCTCTGGAGAAGGACATCATGCTTGGTGAAGTAGAGAGTCAGCAAAAATGATAAAGACCTCCAACAAGATGGACTGACACAGCGGCAATCGCAACAAGCTCGAGTGTTACAATTGTGAGGAAAGCAGTCCAGGACCAGGCAGTATTTCCTTCTGTTGGACATACGGTCAGAACCTAGTAGTTGGCACTTAGCAGCAACTTTCCTGCTAGAATGTAAGCTCTGTCATGTAAGAGTAAACGTGTTCTTTCAGCATTACATATCTAGGGCTCTCATGATCATTTTAATAGACTTGGCTGCTAACCAAAAGGTCCACCCAGGAGCACTTCAGAATAAAGGCCTGGTAAAATTCCTACGGAGCACAGTTCTACTCTGACATATGTGTTGTTGTTAAGTGTAGTCAAGCTGGTTTCTGAGGAGTGGCCGGTAAGTTTGAACCACCGACCTTGAGGTTCAAACCAACCTTGTGGCCCTGTGTTTTTTCCCACTGCACCACACCAAGTGTTACCATAAATCAAAATCAACTCAATAACAACTCTTTTCTTTCTTACAAACACTATGTGGAAATTTCATAATTCATAAATTGAATGAATGATTTTATAAAAGCAAAATGTTAGCTATAATTACACTTGTTTCCCATCTGACTTTTCACAGATTATTTCTCTAAAGTTTTACATACCATAATACTGAAAATATATCTATACCTAACCCTAAGGCATATATCACCTAAATTTTTGCATATGAAAATAATATTTGAACTTGATAGTTATTCTTACTTAAAAATATCATCACTGTTTTTCTCTTAAAATAGTCTGTCTGTTATTTCCTTTTATGGGAAAAAATTCCACCACTCAATCTACTTATTCAAATGCTAAAAATTTCTCTTCATAATCAGAAAAGCTGGTAAATTATCATTTTGAAAAGTTCTTGAAAATAATATACCTAAATAAAAAGATTTAGAATGACACCCCATCAGAAGACAATAGAAAAATCAAAAATTCAGTTGTAATCTGACAGCTACATCTTCTTAACAAGCATTAATTAGATTGCAGGGGAGAGATAAGAGGCCTCTTAACAATAAAATTATATTATTTTCTGATTTGTAAGAGAGGTGAGATGTTTTTGAAGAAATTGGGTGCTTGATTATACAATGCTTCTTAGGCATACATGTGATTGCTACGCAGTACCTTTTTTATATAATTTGTAATACAAATATACTTTGTAATTATATACTTTATAATACAAACCTCTCTCCTTGAAACCCATTGTCGATTTTGTTACTCAAGTGTAACTTACTCAGTTAAAAACAATTCATTTCCTAAAAATGACAAATGGAGTCATAAAACACCCACAAATGTAGTTGACGCACCATCCCTGAAATAAAGAATGAGTTCATGATTTTCTGTGGCACTGCAGGCAATAGAAAGTCAATGACTTAGCTGATGCATTTTATAAAGACAGAGATTTTCTTTGAATCTTTTGTACATCAGAAGCACAGTAAAAACACAGTGAATTGAAAAGTATTCTTTTCTTTCTAGGGGCTTCCATGAGTTATATTAAAAGAAGCCATTAAAACAGGAATGGTATGGCTCTTCAAAGATAAAAAACTAAATTAAATTAAGGTCTACAAACTGAAAAGTTGGTGGATGAAATCTACCCAGAGGTGCTTTGGAAGAAAAGCCTGGCGAGCTACTTCCAAAAAGTAACAGAGCTCTGGTAGCGTAGTGGTTACGAATCGGGCTGCGAACCTTAAGGTCAGCGGTTCGAAACTACCAGCCGCTCCGCGGGAGAAAGATGAGGCTTTCTACTCCCGTAAGGATTTACACCCTCGGAAACCCTGTACAGGGTCGCTATGGGTCGGAACCGACTCGACGGCACTTAACAACAACAACAACAATTTAAAACCTATGGCATAGAGTCCTACTAGCACACACAAGGGATTGCCATGGGAGGCAGCTTGATGGCAACCTTTCCTTCCCCCGGCACATAATATGTAATAAATAGATGTTCCACCATCAACCTGTTAGTTTGTCCTGTGGCGCTGTGGGATACAGCACTGGATTGCAAGGTTGCTTTGAACCACAAGGTCGACAGTTCAAACTCACCAGTCACTCCTTGGAAACAATACAGGGTGTTGCTATGAGTCGGAACCAACTCAACAGCTCCTAACAACAACTATGGTGATGTTTATGTTACTACGATGCAAGAATGTATGCCACTGGTATTTCAAATACCAGCATTATCACCCATGGTGGATAAGCCTCATTAGAAGTTCCAGATTAAACAGACTAGAAAAAATAGGTGATCACCTTCTGAAAATTAGCCATTGAAAACCTGTGAATCACACTAAAAGTACACACTGAAAGTACACAATGGCTGCAACCGTGGACTTAAACCTGGCCATGACCGGAAGCTGAGATGATGCAGCACCAGGCTAGGTTGGCTTCTGTTATACATGTTGTCACCGTGAAGTTGAGACAACTCAAGGGCAAATAATAACAAAGTTGTTGTTGTTATGTGCCATGGAGTCCGTTCCAACTCATAGCGTCCCTGTATAGGGTTTACGAGGCTGTAAATCTTTATGGGAGCAGAAAGCCTTATCTTTTTCCCATGGAACAGCTGGCAGTTTCGAACTGCTGACCTTGAGGTCAGCAGCCCGATTCGTAACCACTTATTCTTACTGAAGAAAAGCACTGATTCTGTCAAGAAACTTTCTGAAAACTGATTGTTGATCTGATGGGGGCATTTTTCCCTAAATTTACTTTCCCACTGAGTTAAGTAAGTCTCAGTAAAGAAAAAGCTTATTTGCCAAATTCAAGAAACAGAAAAAACCAATGTACTTAAATTTAGTGATATCCCACTGAACTAGAAGAGAAACTACTGGTTCTACTCTTGTAGAAACTAAATTTTTTTTTTTAAACTCTTTTTTTTTTTTTTAAACTTTTCAACTCTTCATACTTTAATATTTTCACCATTATGAACTCTCAAATATATTACTCTTTTATACTTTTTAACTATACCTTAACAAAATTTTTACTGACACAAGTTCCTAAATTGGCTTCAAAATGATTTATTAGCCTTAATCCATCTTCAAAATAAACTTCAAAATATTCATTATTTCTGCATGCTCATGGATAAGAGAATAATTATTGTATGCTTTAGGTCACAAGTTAAGTAAAAGTGAATCAAAATCTTCTCCAGGCTTCTGACTCCCAGAGTGCTATACTCGAAGCATAATCAAATATTTATTTAGTGCTCGACAGGGTCAGGAGTAAAAGAGATATGTAAGACAGACCCTTAAGACATATTTCTTATTAACAAAAAGTCTAAATTAAAAGGAAATTGAATCTATTTTGAGTTTTGTTTTGTTTTTTTAACTTTTTTAGGGACAGATGTTTAAACTATCATATGTACTTCAAGCAAAACCCCACAAACCAAAGCATAAATCCATAGGGACACTATAAGTAACTTTTCTTAAAATCCTGAGAAGAAATGACTGGAATTTTAAATTACCTCTTTTACTTATCCATCTGTTACTCTTTCTACTGCAGTTAAGACACTGGAGGAAAAATGTTTCCTGAGAAAGAAAAAACTTATAATCTTTCTTTAGAAAAGTATCCACCATAATACTACACTCACAGTCTCATTGTCTTTCCTCCTCCTCTTACCCCGCCCTTTACCACCCCTCCCCAAACACACACACACAGAGGACTTATTCATCAAAGCTGTAAGTTTTTTTTTTGTTTGTTTGTTTTTTCCCCCAAATTAGCAAATCTTTATATGAATGTAGTAAGGTCTCTATGAAAATTTCATTGGTAAAAACTTTGGAAGCAGTACAATTTTTTCACCTCACCCTCAAATATCTCCTGCCTGAATTTTCTTGGTAATAGTTATGTGAATCATTCAGTGTTCAGGCCTCTGATTCCAACAGACATACTGCTGTTTGTGGATGCCAAAGATAATAACACACAAGTTTGTCACAAACATACTGTACAAACAACAACAAAAGATCATGTTGATCTCCACCTCCAGATTTTACAGTTTCTTACTTATTCTATATTAGATTTAACATAGCTTTCAAAATCATACAACTACTAATTAGTTTAAAGACAGTAAGTAGATCAAGATATTAATACAAAGGCAAAATAAGAGTATGGCAAAAACAAGGTAAAACCAGGAATATGGTTGATACACAAGAGAAGACTTGTAAGATAAAAGTAGAAGAGAATGGGGCTCTCAGCAGTCTAGTAATTAATTCACAGAGTGGCATATGTGTGGGACAGGGTCAGGCACAAGTACACATTTATAAGAGAAATGCAATGCTACTACTGGTAACGTTTCTCATGAGTCCTAACAATTTATAATGCAGCCAGTGTTGTAGATGTTGATTATAAATCAACATCTTACAATGACCCTCATTATAGATCAATGATACAATATCAAATACAGTTTAAAATAATTCTATGAGAGTCCAAAATATACCTTTTACACAGTCTATATATGAATTTGCCTGGAGTCCCTGGGTGGAGTAAATGGTTAATTTGTCTGGATAGTAACCCAAAGGCAGTTCGAGTTCACACAGAGGCATGTTGGAAGAGGGTACCTACTTGGACAAAATGCTCTATTTCCAAAAATCAGTCACTGAAAACTAGGGAACACAGTTCTACTCTGACATAAACTGGTTTGCCATGAACTTGAGTCCACTCAAAGGCAAATTATTGCTTTGCTTTGTTTTTTATTCAACAGACTAAAGTGAATAGCTGGGATCAATAGGGGTGGCCACTATTTAGATCAAGCTAATTACTGCCTAATTTTGTTTTGTTTTGTGTAGCAATATGAAGATCCAACAATCAGAACTACTGGACTATCATGAACAATTTTCGTCTGTTGTTGTTGTTGTTAAGTGCCGTCGAGTCAATTCCAACCCATAGCGACCCTGTATAGGGTTTCCAAGGAGCAGCTGGTGAGCTTGAACCACCGACCTTGCAGTTCAAACAACTTTGCAGTCTGATGCATTAGCCCACAGCGCCACACCCGGACTCCTAGAAGAATGAAATCCCAAAATGCAAGAATTCCTCCAATATCATTTATAAAAATATTTACAAGCTAACACAGGTTGGCACTGGGCTAAAGGTTTTCATAGGTTAGTTGAACAACACTCTAGAAAAGATATTAAGAACTCTGGTAGTGTAGTGGTTACGAACATGGCTGCTAAACTCAAGATGAGCAGTTCAAAACTACCAGCTATTCTGCAAGAGAAACATGACGCTTTCTGCTCCTGTAAAGATTTACAGCCTTGGAAATCCTATACAGGATCACTGTGAGTCAGAACTGACTCCACGACACACCACCACTACTACAGCCACCAAGGAAGATATTACCCACATCGTTTACAACTGGGTATATTAAGCAAAATTATGTTAAGTGACTATAACTATAACCACTGTGCCAATCCATCTCATTGGGGAGCTTCCTCTTTTTAGCTGATAGCATGATAGCCTTCTCCAGATACTTGTCTCTCCTGAAAACATATCCAAAGGAGCATTCTGAAGGCATTTTTTCCAAGACACATTTTTTCATGTTTCTGGCAGTCCCTGGGATATTTAACATTCTTCACCAACACCATAATTCAAATGCATCAAATCTTCTACGATCTTCCTTAGTCACTGTCCAGCTTTCACACGCATATAAGGTAACTGAAAACACCATGGCTTAAATCAAGTGTAACTTAGTTCTCATAGTGACAGCCTTGTTTTTTTAAACAATTTCAAGAAGTCTATTGTAGCATGTTTTCCTAAGGCATTTTGTCAATAGACTTTCCTGATTGCTGTTTTCATGGACATTGACTGTAAATCTAAATAAAATTAAATCCTTAACAATTTTAATCTTTTCTCTGTTTATCATGATGTTCATTTGTGAGGATTTGTGTTTTAACTGGGATTAAAAAACTAAATTGGATAACTTACAGAGAATAATGTTCTACTTGGAAGTGTTCATAGCATTAAAATAAATGAGAGAAGGAAAAGACCAATAATACAAGATTCCTGTAAGGAAAAGAAAGAAAGAGAGAGGAAGGAGCGAGTCTTGGTTCAACAGCAGGCAGGTTTATTGAGAGTAAACCTGGGATGAAATACTCTTAAGTCACCAAAGGAGACCAAGAGCCTGGTTGTTCTCTTACAGGCTGGGGTATTTAAAGGCCTTATGGTCTGGGTACAGTTCTGGAGAGTATACAATGGGTGAGGGTATGGAGATTTGGGCAGGGGTAGTTGCAATGCCATTCCGATGATCAAGTGCAAGGTCCTTCAATTCCAAATACAGATTCCACATTTAAAATACTCCTGTTCATAAGGTGGCCCTGTTTGGGGTGTTTTTTGTTTGCTTCTTTCTTTTGCTATGTGAAGAGTCATTATTATACTTTACAAGTTTATAGAAAAAGGAGAACATGGATTTTTTTTTTTTTTTTTTGCCCTACCACTTAAATTAAGTCCTGATATGAGTGAGGTTTGCCAGTGTGGTTATAAAAAGAGGGATTCTAGACAATGAATTCTGGAAGAGAAGGCTGCTAAGGTCCTTTCTGATTAAAGCATCACTCATTCATCCATCGCAAATTTCTACCCAGTTATTGTGTAGATGATGTCAATATTCCTTTATAGAACTAGGGGAGAGGGAGGCTGAGGGGCAGATATTTAGTAGTTGTTTGCCCAGAATCTATCCTTACTCCCCTTCTTACTACCTGGGAGAGTCCTAGTTTTTGTTATTTTTCTCCAGGTTATTTGTTCCAGGGGGTTATTATGGCCATTCTAAGACAATTCCTATGATTATGGACTTTTTGCAATTCTAGCCAAAGATAAACTAGAATAAACTAGTAGGAAAAAAATGCACACAAAAAATCCCTATCTTGGAAATGCAGATAGGTCTCTTGTGATACAGTAGTGAATAATTGTTAACAGGGCTGATTGTGATGGTTGGAAATGTAAAAGTAGACGTTTTGTAGCAAGGAAGGAAGTGATTAACTTTGCTGTGTAGGAGCGGAGGTCCCTGGGACCATGAAGGGAAATGAGCGGAGAGTGGAACCCAACCCAGAAAAGCAGTGAAGCTAGAGATGGAGGCAGAGACGATGACGTGAAGAGATGGCGCAGCTGAGGACTCTAGACCCTGAGAGGGAGAGGGGCTGTGTGCTGACAACTGGGGGGCGGGGAGAGGGGTGCAGGCTTGTAGCATATACCCTTTGGTTGGTTGATGATGCATGGAGGGGATTGTAACCATGGTAATAAAACGATATACGATAGGATGAATATAAAATTAATGTTCTACCGTGTAAACTACCACATTATTCACAACAAAACATTTAAAAAACATAAAAACAAAAACCCTTTCTTCCAATGGATATACTGTCATGTCCTTAGCTGCTGTGTGAATATTTGTATAGGTAAATGTTTATGGGTCTGAAGTGTATGAGAGACAAACACCCATAGATACAAGTAGACAAAACAAAAACAGAGGAAAGAAAAAGTATCATATTAGAAATTGAGGCATATTGAAATGAAGAAATTTGTAAAAAGGTCAGAGGATGAAGAAGAACCATCAAATATGAGAGAAAAGGAAGACGCTAACTCCACCACTCCCACAAAAATGCTATGTTAATATTATGCATTTTTATAAAAGCTTCCTAGAGGTACAGAAAAGGCAATCTTTCTCTTGTACAGCATTTAACACAGAATACTATATATTTAAAGACTAATAACCACTATTTGAGGATGAGAACAAAGTACTTGTTCAAAAATAGCAGTAACACAGAGCAAGGAACAGCTTGAATAAATTTGTTATCAGTTTGCATCTAATGAACGTCGCTATATGCAAATGCAGACTATAATGATCTTATGAAAACTGGTGTGGTTTTTTTTTTTTTTTTTGCTCATATAAATACACTACTACACAGCTACCACATTATTTCTAGATCCAACTCTCAGATTCTTTGAACATGTTGCTAAATGTCAAATACATTCATATTCATACTTATATTTGAATGCTGCTTCAAGTAGAAAACTATACATCATCCATTCAAAAGTAAAATAAAAATAAAATGGATATGAAGCATTATTTAGCACCACAGATGAACTTTATTTATCTTACTGTTTAGCAGTAAAGTGAATAAGCATTTTCAAACAGAAGCTCTGGCTTTGAATATGTCTATAAAACTGTAACCAAAAAAAAAAAGTTCCTCTAGGAGTTTTCCTCATAATCTCATTATTGTTACATCTTTACCTTTACAATCCAGAATTTTCTTACTTTGATAGGAAAGTATCTATTTCATGGACTATCTCTTTTATTAGAGTACATAATACAACTCAATTTCTCTTCAAATATTTCATGATCTAAGTTTAGTATGACTAGTCTTAGCATACGGGTATTTTTTTTTTTTTTTAAATAAATGTTGCATGAATGGAGAAGTGTTGTAAAAAGTTAAATAACTCTAAATATGTTTTATCCATCTTATGGATCCAATTATCCACCTCACTAGCTACTCCTCTTTTGTCTCTATTATCATTATCTTTTACCACTGGAATACACCAAGTCTCATTCCTGGGATTGCTCTCTCCTCTTTCTTATTCTTATTCTTTGTTGTTGTTTTAAGTGCCCCTCAGTCAGTTCTGACCCATGATGACCCCGTGTAGGGTTTCTGAGAAGCAGCTGGTCAGTTTGAACCACCAACCTTGTGGTTCCAAACGACTTGGCAGTCCAGCGCATTAATCCGCAGCACCACATCAGGGCTGGCCTCAATTAATTCAAAGCTCTAAAACCCATGTATTTAATAGCAAGGAACCTTGTTGTATAGTGTTTAAATGCTCAGCCATTAACCTAAAGGTTTCCTGTTTGAACCTACCAGTCACTTCATGAGAGAAACGTGTGGCACTCTGTTTCCTTAAAGATTTATAGCCCTGGGCAGTTCTATTATGTCCTGTAGGATTGCTATGGGTCAGCATCAGCTCTATGGCAGTGAGTGAGTGGGTAATTAATAATAACTCCTAAATCTGTATCTGCAACTGATCTCCTCTGAACTAAATTTTCATTTGTCTACTCAACATTTTCACATGGCTATATGAAAGGCATATCAATGTTACATGTCCACATCTGATTTCCCCATGTACCCCATTAAAGCTGTGAAGTCTGCCCCAACTCAAACAATGCTAACCGTTACCTTCCAATTGCTCAGTCCAAACATCACAAAATGACGCTTGACTCCTTTTATCCTCTCACAACTTGCAGCCAATCCAACAGCAAACATCTCTACCTTAAAACATAGTCAGAATGTGACTGCTTCTCACCACTTCCATCCTGGTCCAAACTATCATGTTGCACTGGGATAGCGAGCACTAGAGTCTAGCTTTATCCTTCCTGCAATCCCTATACAAACAATAAAGACATCAACTTCTGTCTTTCACAACCACCCAAACCTACAGCCATCAAGTCTATTCTGACTCATAGCAATCCAACGGGCAGAGGAGAACCATGCCCTAGGGTTTCTGAAGCTATAAACCTTTATGGAAGCAGACAGTCCCATCTATCTCCCAAGGATGGCAGGTGGGTTTGAACTAAGCAGTACAATGCCTAACTAATTACGCCACTAGGGCTCCTCTCTACCACCATAGTGACTGTTCTACAATTTGATTTGAAAAATGTTATATACTATTTACTTTAAATGACCTCTAGGAGTCCTAGTGTGGTGCTGTGGGTTAATGCACTAGACTCCACAGTCGGTTTGAACTGCAAGGTTGGTGGTTCAAGCTCACCAGTCGCTCCCTGGAAACCCTCTAGAGGGTCGCTAAGGGTTTGAATGGACTCGATGGCACTTAACAACAACAATCTTAGTTACACTTACATCAACAGCCTTAGGCGCCCAGCTCCTTCTCGTACCTCATTCAACTCAATTAGTTTACTCCACTGCAGCAAAACAGACAACTTGCTTTTCCTAAACCATGTAGGCATACTTCCATTTTGCACATAATGTTTCCTATGCCTGGAATGTTGTGCTCCCAGACACTGATACGGCTCAAGATCTTATTAGGCCTTTCAGAGTTATTTAAACATCGACCTTCTTAGTGAAACCTTCCCTGACTTCTCACTTTAAATTACACCACCACACAACACTTCCTCTCTCCCCCACATTTATCACTTCACATTTTAATTAATCTTTTATTTCTATCTCTACCCAGTAGAATGTAAACCTCATGAAGGCAGAAACATTGTGTTGCCTATTTCTTTATTGCTTTTTCTCAACAGTATTCTCTAATTGTTGTTGTTAAGTGCTATCGAGTTGATTCTAACTAACAGCAGCACTGTATAGGGTTTCCAAGTAGCGGCTGGTGAGTTTGAACCACCAAACCTGCCGTTCAAACCGAACTTACAGTCCCACACATTAACTCAAAGAGTCACACCAGGACTCCATACTGGGAGCACTAGCTGTTATATGGCAGGCAAACCAAAAAACCCCATGGCTATAGAGTCAATTCCAAGTCATAGCAACCTTATACGACATAGTAGAACTGTTTCTTAGTGTTTCTGAAACTATATTTTACAGGACCAAACAGCCCCACTTTTTTCCTTTGGAGTGGCTGGTAGGTTTGAACCACCAACCATGTGGTTACCAGACCAACATTTAAATCACTGTGCCCTCTTATAAATAACATTTGTCAATTCTTTTTCTTGTTGAGTTACTTTATAAGTATCTAAATTTATTCTTCCTCTTCTATTCTATATCTCAGCTTACAGGGTCATTACCTACCATCCTCACAAGCTAGAAATGTTACAGTCACTAACCATTTGGAACATTAACTATTATACTCCATTCATTAGGAACCCATGGGCAGTTCAAACAGTTAACACACTCAGCTGCTAACCGAAAGACTGGATGTTCAAGTCTACACAGATGTCCTGTGGAAAAAAGGCTTAGTGAGCTCATCTTGAAAAACCAGCCATTGGAAATCCTATGGAACACAGGTCTGACACACATGCAATTACCATAAGTCACAATTAACTCAATGGCAACCGGTGGTTCATTCTTTAAATCTATCATCCACCTGGTATCTCTCTCAAATTTACGCTCAACTGCTGCTGCCTCAGCTCAGGCTCTCAATGGGTCCTAACTGCCCAAAGGATAAAATCCATATTCCTAAACGTGAAAAATAAAGCCTTCTTCCCATTTGCATGCAGCCTTGTACTTTTGGTTCTCCCTTAGCCTGGCTCTCCATCTATCTACCTGGTTTCCTCAGTTTGGCATGCTCTTTCAGTTTCTACTGTTATTCATAATATCCCCTTCTTACTGAAATATCTTCCTCTGGCAAACAATTTTCTTGCCATTTGACAAGACCTATGTCAAATATGACTGCTTCTATACTGTCATCAAAAGAAGAACAGCTAATAATGACAAACAAGGCCCCGGCAGGCCATTGGATCCAAGACAGAAAGATGAGGCAGTCTACTTCTGTAAAGATTTACAGCCGTGGAAACCCCGTGGGACAGTTCTACTCTGTAATACAGGCTCACCATGAGTTAGAATCAACTTGATGGCGGCAGTGGAGGTTTTTTTGTTGCTGTTATTGTTGTTTGTAAAGTGCTTATATGATGATCTAGATAATTTGCATTCTATTACTAAATTCTTAGATTGGAAACTTATTAATAAATCCCCCAAATTATAAAACAAGGCTAAAAGAAGTGAAGCAATTTTTCTTAAATTACAAAATTAATAAGCAGATGAGCAAGGGTTTGATCCTAACGCTACACAATTCCAAAGTCTAAACGAAAATAATTCTAAATACCCTAGTTTCCTTTCAGATGAGTGTTCTGTGTATATTTTAAAGGTACAGCTGTTTGATCGTCTGTTTTTATTGTTATTAAGGTCAACTTAAACCTATTCATTTTAATGCCATGATGCAAGATCTGCTGCTGTGTGCTGTAGAGTCAGTTCAGGCTCATGGTGATCTTGCATAGGATTTCAAAGGCTGTATATCTTTACCAGAGCAGATAGTCTCATCTTTCTTCTGCAGAACAGCTGGTGGATTCAAACTGCTTACCTTGAAGTTAACAGCTCAATACGCAACCCACTAAACTACCAGGGCTCCTTGAGACAAGAACTGTAAACCACAAAAGGTAAGAAGTGACCATTCTACAACTACTCAGGTAATAAATGAAAGAGAATACTATAAAAAATTATTTCAGTTCACAAAAAACACAAGACTATAATGACATTATTGCCAATTCAAAACATTATAGGCAAGGTAGAAAGACCAGAGCCTTGTATTAGTAAACCAAGAAGTGTATATAAAGGTTATTTCTTTAGCATGGCCTTTAAAATGTTATATAACACTGGTATCTTTCTGCCCAGTAATTATAACTCCTCTAGTCCTCGACTTTCTTGGTAGAGCTTCATCACACTGACCCCCTCATTATCAGTCACTTTGCTGGGTTTGAATACACTATTTCACCCAAAGGTGATTTTAATCGGGCCTCTGAAGTCAGCTTCAGCAGGTCTCCATAGAAATGGCCCCAGGGTTGTCTCAAAAATGGCCTTCCTTGGGTTACCATGGAAAACAACCAGTCTAGATTGCTATATTCGGTTCCCTGCCAGGGTCGCCATGGTGACTGCAAAGGACTGCTCCTTAGAAGGACCTCACAAGGGCGCGTTTCCATGGTGACCCTATCCTGCATATTTCTAAGCAACTTCTCTTCATTTGTACTGTGACCAATCACAACAGAGGCATTTTTAGAGTAACCCTGGAAGGTTATTTCCAAAGATTCTATCATAACACACAGAAACTTGGATGTGAGAACATATGTAAACAAACAGCTGCTTGAAAACCTAAATATAGTATCATTTTAAAATAATTAAATCAGTGCTTACACATTTTAAGAAGCATCTGTTTTGATGGGCAACAGAAAATAATGATGATGATCATTTCAATCTCTCTGTTAAATAGGTGTTTTCAAATCCTACTTGACTGGATCCTACAGAATATAAAGCAGGTAACTAGGTAAACTTCCGACAAGATGGTGGACTGGGCAGACACACTTATAAGAGATCAAGGGCAACAGACACAGAAGACAATCCTGGAACCCTGAGCTTCAGAGGAAAGTTTAGAAACAGGCACTGAATACCTACTGGGAGCACAAGACTGAAAACAAAGAACCAAAGCTATCAATTAATAATGAAGTCACCTACAAAGCACAAAGAGGAAATGGTGTACATACAGAACTTCCAAATGGCACAGAAGTTAAGTAGATTTCAAGATAAAACACTTTTTAAAGGAGGAAAAATTAATTACGGGGTAACTTCAAGGAAAATCAACATACCATCACATCAAAATAAAACAGAGGAAACCGTAGCAAGTTAAGAAAGTTTAAAATTTCTCCAACTTTACAACTTGGCAAATAATTTAGATATTAAATATTTTATAGTGTACATGATACAAACAAATGAAATGCTAAGTACACACACATCACTAGGTTACAATGAGGGCATCAAAGATATTTTGATAGAGAAAAAATAAGGTATTTGAGAATAAATAGGGGGGAAAAGCTAAGGTTGTTTTAAGTTGAGTTTGAAAAAGTTAGCCATAGTTAGGCCAAAGTTATTTTTTACCCTACGGTTTTTTGGTTGGAACTATCCCAATAAACCTTCCTTTCATTTTAAAATCTGAATACAGGCCATTCTGAACAGATGCTTGGGTTTTAAGCTATTTTATTCTTCTCCTGGAACTTTAAAATATTGTATTTTTCCTAGTAGTTGACCAAGAATAAAATTTTATCTAAGCACTAATTTTACTATTTTTAAGAATTATTTAATAAATAAAAAACAAATTCAAAAGTTCAAGAGATGGAGATATAATTTCTGTACTGTTTCTATTGTTAAAATGCTGTTGAGTCAGTTCCAACTCATAGTGGCACTGTAGGATAACCACAGTTGGTATGAACCGCAAGGTAGGCAATTCAAACCCACCAGTCACTTCTCAGAAACCCTACGCAGGGTCGCCAAATTAGAACAGACTTGACTGCACTCAAGAACAATAACATAGGGTTTCCAAGACTGAAAATCTTCACAGGAGCAGAAAGTCTCTTAGGTCTCCTGAGGAGAGGTTGGTGGGCTTGAACCGCTGGCCTTGTGGTTTGCAGTCCAGTGTTTATCCTACAGAACCACTGTGCGCCTCAATAATTTTTATACAACTACCTAAAAAGCAGTAAGTTTCTTACTGAAAGGAAAAAAGATGTTCTTTGGTACTCTCTACTCTTCTCTTAGGAGTCCTGGTGTGGCGCTGTGAGTTAATGCATCAGACTGCAAAGTCATTTGAACTGCAAGTTCGGTGGTTCAAGCTCACCAGCTGCTCCTTGGAAACCCTATACACGGTCACTATGGGTCGGAATTGACTCGATGGCACTTCACAACAACAATCCTTTTCTTAGGAGTCCTGGTATGACTCTGTGAGTTAATGCATAAGTCTGCAAAGTCTGTTTGAACCACAAGGTTGTCAGTTAAAACTCACCAAGCTCTCCTTGGAAACTCTATACAGGGTTCCTAAGGGTTGGAACCAACTCAATGGCGCTTAACAACAACACCCTTCTTTTAAGGAGCTCTGGTAGTGTAGTGGTTACGAATTGGGCTCCTAACCTCAAGGTCAGCAGTTCAAAACTACCAGCCATCCCATAGGAGAAAGATGAGGCTTTCTGTTCCTGTAAAGATTTACAGACTCGGAAACCCTATACAGGGTTGCTATGAGTCGGAACTGACTTCACAGCACATACACTATACACAAACACCACCCTTCTTTTGGAGTCCCGGTGTGGTGCTGTGGGTTAATGCGTTGAACTACAAATTCAGTTTGAGCCATAAGGTCAGTGGTTCAAGCTTACGGGTAAGCCACTCCTGAAAAACCCTATACTCACTATGAGTCGGAATTGATTTGATGACACTAACAACAACAACCACCCTTCTCTATGGAATTCTGGTGTGGCACTATGGGTTAATGCACTGGACTGTAAGTAAGGTCGACAGTACAAGTTCACCAGCCACTTCTAGGAAACTATATACAGGGTCACTATGAGTCAGAACCGACTCCATGGCACTTAACAACAAACCTTCTCTTTGAGGTAAAAATATAGATGATTTTTCCCTCAAGTACTAGTTCATTTGGTCTAGCATTTTCTATTACTTAGATTCATTTTTCCTACTCTGTCCACAGTAGTCCACCATCTGTACTCACATTCCATTCAGGAGACTGAATTTCAGTTTAGAAAATAGAGTTAAGAAACATGGTAAGTAAAAGCTACATCCATAATCTAATTATTAATTACTATTTAGTAAAGTCTCAGTATTTTTCATAAAGCCTGGCTATTCTGAGACTTCGTTCTTAGATTGCAATGTTTTCATAAATCAGAGTAGTCACTGTAATTTACATTCATTCATTCACTCATTCATTCAGTAGATATGTATTAAGTAACTGCCAGGCACAGTTCTAAAGGCTGGAACACCTCATTAAAAAAAATAAAATTTCTTGCTTTCCACCTTCTTTTCATGCCGGTAGTGCTCCCGCAAACATGGTGAATGTTCCTAAAACCTGCCGGACTTTTTGTAAGAAGTGTGGCAAGCACCAACCCCACAAAGTGACACAATACAAGAAGAGCAAAGATTCTCTGTATGCCCAGGGAAAGCGTCGTTATGACAGAAGCAGAGTGGATACAGTGGACAGACTAAGCCAATTTTCTGGAAGAAGGCTAAAACTACAAAGAAGATTGTGTTGCGGCTTGAATGTGTTGAGCCAAACTGCAGATCTAAGAGGATGTTGGCTATTAAGAGGTGCAAACATTTTGAACTGGGAGGAGATAAGAAGAGAAAGGGCCAGGTGATCCAGTTCTAAGCGTCATCTTGTTTTATTATTAAAGCAATAAAATCTTGATGTTATATTAAAAAAAAAAAATTTCTTGCCTTTTAAGTGCTTGGATTCTAGAGGTGGAGGGTAAAAGGAACATACTGTAAAGAAAATCATATTATGTTGGCAAGTGATTAAAGCTATTAAAGAAAATTAAAATAGGGAAGAGGAAAGCAGACTCTAGTCTGCTATGCTCTATTAGTCCTAGTCAGGCTAATAGTCCTAGTCAGGCTGTGGACTATTACACTATGCATTAATTAGGGGAGAGTTCAAGGACTCACCCACTCACCTGACACAAACATGAAGGTAAGTCAAAAGGTATTCGATAGAATCATAAAAGCCATTAGTAAACAATATCAAAATGCAAAACTCTTCTTTCTCCACATATCTTCTATCTAGGTGTACAGACTTCTGAAGGCAGTATCTCCATCTCTCTAGGAATTCTTGAAGAATTATGTGTTCTTCAATTTACACCAGGCCAAAACGGGAGTTTTGTTGTCCTTGAAGGACTCAAATCATGTTCCTTTCCAATGTTGAGTTTGGGGAACAAAAAGAAGTCTGAATGGGCAAGATCAGAGTTGTAGGGTGGATGGGATCAGGTTTCTCAAGTAAATTCTCATAGGACAACCTATGTCCTGTGTGGCATTTGAGAAAATCTATTAAGATTTCCTCTTTGCAATCCCAAAGAACAGTAAGTATACCTTCTGAGCTGATCTCTCCACCTTGAATTTCACTGGCCCAGCAGATCACCTCAGAAGCCACTTTCCTGAGTGAACCTGGTTCTCTCGATTGTATTTGTAAAGCCAAGATGTGTCTGGTTATAATTCTCCCCATAAAATCTTCATTAGCTTTCATCTTGCTTAAAAGACTATTTAAGTTAACTGATCCCTGCACAACTCTTTTGGTACCCATCCAGCTGAAATTTAGGCTAAGCTGTTCGCTTGAAAATTAAAATGCTAAGCCATGTGTGATCTCAACTTCAGTAGCTATCCCCCCTGTGGCCATTCTACTGTTTTTTTCCATCAGTTTCTGCACTTCAGCCACAGCTACTTGATGCATCAATAGTTGACAGTCAATGGGTTCATGATCTTGGCTCACATATGATGTCTGTCTGACCTTCCTTAAAGTGCTTAGTTAATCTAAAAGATGTTGTTTTATGTGGGGCAGCATGCCAATAAACTTATTGTAAAGCTTCAATGATTTGAGAAGATGGCCATTTGAGTTTTGTTAAAAATTTTTAATTAGCCTTAACCTCTAACTCGGAGTCCTGGTGTGGTGCTGTGGGTTAATGTGCCAGACTGCAAAGCCGTTTGAACTGCAAGGTTGGCGGTTTAAGTTTACCAGCTGCTCCTTGGAAACCCCATACAGGGTCGTTAAGGGTTGGAACCTATTCAACAGCACTTCACAACAACAACCTCTAACTCTCCCCCGACCCTGGCAAAATAAAGTATCTTTTTTTTTTTGAGGTATTATAGGATAAATGCTAGACTGTAAAACACATAGCTGGTGTTCAAACCCACCGGCTGCTACTCATAAACCCTGTACAGGGTCTCTATGAGTTGGAATTGACTCATTGGCATTTACTAACAGCAACCAACAAGACAAAGGAGTTCTTGTGTGGCACTGTAAGATAAGCAATGGACTGCAAACCACAAGGCTGGTGGTTCAAACCCACCAGACACTCCTTGGAAATCCTACATAGGGTCACTATTGAGTCATAACTGACTTGACAGCACTTGACAACAAGACTAACACACATGAATTGTTCAGAGAACTTGTTTGCAACAATCCACAGATTTCAGAGACAGGCTTAAGCACACATTGTCTGGAATAAACTCATGCATGTATGAGCTGAAACCCTAGTAGCAATACTTGTTGACTTACCCTTGAAACCCAATACAGTTGTTGCTGTTATTGTTTTGTAACATCTAGTCAATTCCTACTCACAGCTACCCTATAAAGGCAGGATTGTTGTTGTTGTTAACTACCATGTCAGTTCCAACTCATAGGGTTTCCAAGAAGCAGCTGGTGAGTCTGAACTGCTGACCTTGTGGTTCAAAGCAACCTTGCGGTCCAGTACATTATCCTGCAGTGCCACATTAGGTCTCCAAAGGACAGGGTACACTGTTCCAAAAGAATTCTTAAACTGTAATCATCCTGGGAACAGATCACCTGGTCTTTTCTTGCTTGGAGATATTAGTGGGTTCAACTACTGACATTTTGGTTAGCAGGTGAGCACTTAACCATTGCAGCAAATGGCTTTTTATATTCAGTACAGTATTCCATACTAATCTAAATTCTGAAATAAAAAAAAATTTTTAAATGTGACTGCATCTTTCCGAACGCTCAACAGACGTTAACTAAAATAATAATCAATGTTCCCCTGCTCTATACTTAGTCTTTAGAAGTCCTGGTGTGGTGTTGTGGGCTAAAACATTGGACTGCAAAGTCAGTTTGAACCGCAGGTCAGCGGTTCAAGCTCACCAGCTGCTCTAGAAACCCTATATAGGATCGCTATGAGTCAGAACCAACTTCACGGCACTTAACAAGAATGACAACAACATATTTAGTCTTTGAGAGACAATATTGTCTTTGGTGGGCTAAGAAGTGGGTCAAAAGATACTGCTAACCTTTAATTCTACTTCTGCCCTTTAAGAGCTATATGAACTTGGACAAGTTATTATACCTTGTGACTCTTTCCTGGTTTTACAATGAAAAAATTGTATCAATTTGATAGAATAATTAAGAAAATATGGAGATGCAATTAAATATAGATACTATTTGTGGGTAAAATAATATCCTTTGGAATACTTAAGTTCATTGCATTATAGGAAGTCTTTTACTGTATGTTTAAAAATTTATTTAATAAAATGTTTTAAGCATTGAACATTCAAATAAAAATACCTTCTATGTAGACAGAGATGAGGGCATGGAGAGAGAGCAGCTGAGGACTCTAGACTCATGGAAAGAGAAAGGCTGTGTGCTGGCACCAGGTGCTGGTGGCCTGGAGGCAGGCTTGCAGAATGTGTCCTTGGTTGTATAAATCATTATATATTCCTGAGTGTTTTTGTGTACATCTCTCCACCCCCCACCACGATCCAAACTATAACAAAAACAACAACAACAAAACCAAACCCCTGAGGGAATAGGAGCAAATACTGTTGAATGATGATGCACAGAGGAGATTGTAATCATTGTAATGAAACGAATGAAAAACTGATATTCTGCCATGTAAACTATCACTCAATTCACAATAAAACTTAAAAAAAAAACCAAAAAACAAAGCCTCATGTATAGACCAAGTGTATAGGAACAACAAGTTGTTTTATATAAATATAAAATAAGCAATAAGTAGATTTTATTTACTGCTTACCTATTAACTTTCTATAAAAATTCTGGGCATATTCCATTTCTTTTTCTAACATAATAGATCCTTTTTTAAAAGAATTTGTACTTGCCTCTGAGTAAGAAACATTACAACTCAAGAAGGCAGAAAGGCATGCTTGTTAAACTTGCAGACTCAATAATAGATTCACTGGAAGAAATTTCTAGTATGATTTTCTGAATGCTTAGAAACAAACATGTAATTGAGTTCTACATTGCTACTGTAAAATTTCTGACAAAGGATTCTGTATGATATCAAGAAACTTTAAAACTTACCAGATCAGTATCTGCCTTTTTGTAGGTCAAAGCTTCAATTTTGGAATCCAGTTCTGTTTGTATTTGATCTCTCCTTCTCATAACACCCTTCATATAAAATAACACAGCACAAAAGTTTATATTTAGCTTTATGAAACTTTTCAATAAGATGTTTCTATAACAAAAAAGTTCCTCCTCCCCAACCCATCATTAGGAGTTATAATGTTTTTAAGGGGAAAAAAAATCTTTAAAAGCTAAATCAAGATGTATGCATTAAAATTTTCTCATAAATCGTTTTATTATTTTCCAATATATATTTTATTCTTTCAAGCATTACACATCATCAATTGCTCAAATGCAAGTTCAAATTAAAGTTGAATAAAGTTAAAACAAGGAGAACAAGATGGTTGATCGGGTGGAAGTGCAGTAAGGAGCTCCATCAGCAACAACACAGAATACTGGACCAAGAAGCCTCAGGAGATGGTCCCAAAACTCTGAACCATATGCAAAGGGCTATTTAGAAGGTTGGAAGGCTTACAGCTAGAGGAATTTGTAGCAGAAGCAAGAAATCCATTACTTTCTAATTCAAGACACTCAGCTGCTCCCAGAGCCACCATCTTGGGTGAGACCAAGCAGGGAAAGGATCAGAAGAGCCATGGACGCAAGACAGAACCACAGAGATACAGGTGTTGTGACTTTTTTTTTTGGTATCTGTTCATTGGTATCTAGCTGTCTGCGCACCTACATTCTGGTGATTAGAGGGGGTGCCTGAGCAAGTGGACACCACAACCCCAACCTTGGAGGGTTCTACTACACATGTGCACAGATCTCCTCAAAATTTAAAGGGATAGTTTCCACTTAAAACCAAACGGCAGGACAAAATGGTCACAGCTAGCCCGGAACTGTTTATCACTAGGAAAAAAGCCAGAACCGGGATTGTGGAGTGGGACAGGAAGACTAAAAAGGAAATAGGCTGAAAATTAAATCCTGAGT
>NW_006408520.1:9706236-9736135 GCF_000296735.1 Chrysochloris asiatica
TGTAATGAAACAAGGTGTATGATTTGTTGAATGTAAAACTGATGGTCTGCCCTGTAAACTTTTGTTCAATGCACAATAAAAACCTTAACAAAACAAAAATGAAAACAAATATGAGAGCCAAAGTGCAACCATGAGTATGGTGGTGATTATGTGCCCTGGAGTTGGTTCCCACTCATAGTGACCCTGCACAGGGTTCCCAAGCCTGTAAGTCTTTACCAAAGCAGAAAGCCTCATCTTTCTCCTGTGGAACCACTGGTAGTTTCGAACTGCTGACCTTGAGACAAGCAGCCCGATTCATAACCATTACACTACCACGTGAATGTAGAGTTCCTCTCAATAACAGATTTAATACATTTAATACTAATGATGAAAAATCATATGAGCTATGGGATGATATCAAGGGCATCATATATAAAGAAATGAGAAGATAATTACAAAAACAAGAAAGGACCAAAATGTATGTCAGAAGAGACTCTGACTTGAATGGAGGAAATGAAGTAAAGCTGAACAAAAAATTTTAAAGGGTGGCTTGAGAAGACAAAGTATTATAATGAAATGTGCAAAGTTCTGGAATTACAAAACCAAATGGAAAGAACACACATGACATTTCTCAAGCTAAATGATGTTAGAAAAAAAATTGAAGTCTTGAGTTATAATACTTTAAAATTCTATGCTAAAAATATTGAACAATGTTGGGAAGCATCAAAAGAAGATAAAGGAACAAATGCACAGAGCCACCCTATTAAAAACTGGATGATGCTCAACCATTTCAGGAGATAGCACATCATGAAGCATATGATGAAGTCCAAGCTTCACTGAAGACACTGGTGAAAAACAAGATTCCAGGAATTGACAGAACACCAATTTAAATGTTTCAACACATACAACTCTAGAAGTGCTCATTTGTTTATGTCAAAAAACATGGAAGACAGCAACCTGGCCAATCAACTAGAAGCAATCCACATGTGTGGCCACTCCAATGAAAGGCGACCCAAAAGAATGTGGAAACTCTGGAACAACATTCTTAATACCACATGTAAGTACAATGTTGGTAAAGCTAATTCAAATATTGTTGTTATGGTGGTGGCTGTGTGCCGCGGAGTCAGTTCCAACTCATAGCGACCCTGTACAGGGTTTTCAAGGCTGTAAATCTTTATGGGAGCAGAGTGTTTCATCTTTCTCCAGCGGAGCAGCTGCTAGTTTTGAACTGCTGACCTTGCAGCTTGTAGCCCGATTTGTAATCATTATGCCACCAGAACTCCTTGTTACAGACAGAAGCAAATTCAAGCCAGGAAATTTCAGGGATCAGCCAGAAGTTCAAGCCAGATTTCAGAAGAGTACATGGACTGACGGATATCACTGCTGATGTCAGATGGATTTTGGATGAAAGCAAAGAATACCAAAAAGATATTTACCTGTGTTTCACTCACTATGGAAAGACATACAACTGTGTGAACCATAAAAAGTTATAGATAACATTGTAAAGAATGGGAATTACAGAACATTTAACTGTGCTCATAGAGAAACTGTACAAACGCCAAGCGACAGTCCATTGAAAAGAATAAGGAGCTACTGTATGGTTTAAAACCAGGAAAGCTATGTGTCAGGGTTGAATCCTTTCATAATAATTAATCAACCTGTATATTGAGCCAATAATCTAAGTTATTTGCTATATAATTAATCAAATAAATAAAGAACGTGGTATCAGAATTGGATGTAGAGTCATTAACAACCTGCAATATGCAGATGACACAACTGTAATTGCTGAAAGCTAAGAGGACTTGAATCAGCAATAATGAAGATGAAAAATTACAGTGTTTAGTATGTATCATACTGCAACATAAAACAAAAATCCTCATAAACGGACCAATAAGCAATATTATGATAAATGAAGACGAGTTAGAAGTTGTCAAGGATTTCATTTTACCTAGATCCACAATCAAAGCCCATGGAAGCAGCAGTTTAAACTTGCATTTGGCAAAATTTGCTACAAATGAACTCTTGAAAGTATTAAAAAGCAAAGATATCACTACGAGGAGTAAGGTGCATCTGACTCAAGACATAGAGTTTATAATCTCCTAGTATGCTCACAACCACCAACTGTCTGTAAGTTTGCTGTATTGTGGTGGTTTGTATGTTACGATCATGCGGGAAGCTATGCCACTGGTATTTTAAATAAAAGCAAGGTCACCTATTGAGGACAGGTTTAAGCAGAACTTCCGGACTAAGTCAGAGTAGAAAGGGCAGATAAACCACTGCTGAATGGCTAACCAATGAAAACCTTACAAATAGCAGCAGAACATATCAGACATAGTGTCAGTAGATGAGCCCCTCAGGAATGAAGGCACTCAAAATACAGCTAGGGAAGAGCTGCCTCCCCAAAGTAGAGTTAACCTTAATGGAGCAAAGCTTCCCAGACCTTCATTTGTTGTTGGTGCACATCTCAAAATCAAAGAGACAGCTGCAAACATTCATTAATAATCAGAATTGGAATGTACGAACTATGAATCTAGGAAAGTTGGGAATCACCCAAAATGATATAGAATACATAAACATCTATGTCCTAGGCAATAGTGGGCAGAAATAGACTAGTATTGGATATTCTGAATAGGACAATTATATGGTTTACTATGCCTGGAATGACAAAGTGAAGAGGAATGGCATCACATTCATCTTCAAGAAGACCATTCCAAGATCTATCTTGAAGTACAATGCCGTCTGTGACAGGATAATACCTAAATACTTACAAGGAAGACCCCTAATACCACTTATTCAAGTTTATGCACCAACCACTAAAGTCAGGGACAATTAAACTGGAAAATGCTACCAACTTCTTCATTTTGAAATTGATCACACATGCAATCAAGATGTATTGATAACTACTGGTGACTGAAATGCAAAGGTTGGAAACAAAGAGGAAGAAGCAGTAGTTGAAAAATATGGCCTTGGTGATAGGAATTATGCTAGTAATTACTTGATAGAATTTTGTAAGAAAAATGATTTGTTCCTTGCAAATACCTTTTATAAACAACATAAAAGACAGCTATACACATGGACCTCATGAGATGGTATACAAAGAAATCAAATTGACTACATCTGTAGAAAGAGACAATGAAAATGATCAATATCATCAGCCTAAAAAAGACTAGGGGCTAACTGGGGAACATATCATTGATCACTCATATGCAAGTTCAGACTCAAGCTAAAGAAAATTAAAACAAGTCAATGAGAGCCTAAATATGATAGATTTCATCTGAAATTACAGACCATCTCAAGAACAGATTTGATGCATTTGACACTAATAACCAAAGACCAGAAGAGCTGTGGGATTACATCAAGAACATCATACAGGAAGAAATCAAAGGGTCATGAAAAAAATAGGAAAGAAATAAAAGACAAAAATGGATATCAGAAGAGACTCTTAACAACTGCAAGAAATGAAGAAGTAAAAGAGCTTAACAGAAAATATAAAAAGGCATCTCAAGAAAACAAAGTAAAGTATTAGAATGAAATGTATGAAAACCTGAAGTTAGAAAACAAAGTAAGAACACACTCAGCACTTATCAAGATGAAGAAAAAAAAAAAAAAAATCAAGCCTCAATTTGCAATATGGAAGGATTCTATGGGCAAAATATTGAATGATGCAGAAAGCATCAAAAGAAGATGGAAGGTATACTGATGCTCAACTATGTAAGAGGTGGCCTGCTGATCAAGAACAATGGTACTGAAGAAAGAAGTCAAAGCTGCACTGAAAGCACTGGTGAAAACAAGACTCTAGGAACTGATGAAATACAAATGAAAATTGTTCAACAAAGTGATGCAGTGCTAGTGTTGCTCACTTATCTATGCCAGAAATCTCAATAACAGCTACCTTACCAACATGCTGATAGAGACCCATACTGTGTCCATTCCAAAAAAAGGTACCCACTGGAATGCAAACAGTGAGCAGTATCATTAATACCACACGCAAGTAAACTGTTAACATAATTCAAAAGCGGTTGCAATAGTATATTGACAAGGAGCTGCCAGAAATGGAAGCTGGATTCAGAAGAGGGCATGGGACTAATGGTATCACTGCTGACATCAGATGGATCTTGGCTGACAGCAGAATATACCAGAAAGATGTTTTATTTGTGATTTGTCTGTGTGAATCATGACAAACTATGGATACCAATGTGAAGAATGGGATTCCAGAAACACTAAATTGTGCTCATGAGGAACCTGTACATATTCCAAGAGGCAGTTGTTTGAACAAACCAAGAGGATACTGAATAGTTTAAAATCAGAAAAGGGTGTGAGCAAGGATAGTATTCTTTCATCATGCCTACTCAATCTGTATGCTGAGCAAATAATCTGAGAAACTACATTATATGAAGAAGAACATGGCATCAGCATTTGAAGAAGACTCAAGAACAATCTGTGATATGCAGATGGCACAATTTTTGCTCACTCAGGTGAATTTCAAATTCTACAGCCTTTGTATGGATTTCACCTCAATCCTCGCAAGTGGCTCAAGAAACATCATCACAGTAAATGAAGAAAAGACTCAAATTGTGAAAGACATCATTTGGCTTGAATCAACTATCACCATTCATGGAAGCAGCAATAAAGAAATCAAAGGGCATATTGCACTGGGCAAATCTGCTGCGCTGCAAAAAAACTTGAAAGGTTTACTTACAAAAAGAAATATTCTTTGAAGTTTACCAGGGGTGGGAGGGAAATGGAAGGTAAGCCACAAACTAAGCTGGTAGACATACAAGTATATTAACTTAATTGAAGGGAAAGGAACTATACAATTAGGGGGAGATCAGCAATAAAGGTAAATATTAAATGCAATAAAGGTAAATACTTCATATACACAATCCTGCAAAAACAGCATTAACTATAATCTATGAGTGGATACACAGATTGACACACAAGTTGAACTGGTGTAGGAAAAAGAACAGGTATACACCCATTAATATATAAAGATTTGACAGGATATTTTTACATATGTGCTGCTATGACATTTCCACATATATGTTGCTAGAATATCCATGAATATAAGCATAGATAGAGCATACAGAAGAAGACTTAACAAAAATTTCTTAGTAAAAACTAAACATCTTGAGGTAACGAGTCGCTAAGCATAGTACTTGAAGATCATAGTCACAGGAGATATAAAGGTCAATTGGCAAAAAACAGTCCATAAATATAATAATCTACATTCAACTCTGATGACTAGCAAATGAGGTCTTTTTTAAAATCGTGGTGAGTGGCCATTTAAGGTGCTACTATTGGTCTCACCCCATTCAGAGCAAAGAAAAGAGAAGAAAATCAAAGACACAAGGAGACAATTAGTCCAAAGTACTCATGGACCATGCAAACTTCAGTCTGAATTACTCTGAAACCAAAAGAACCAGACAGTGTTTGACTACCACTGCTGACAGCTCTGGAAAGGATCACAACAGAATGAATGAGAATGTAGAACAAGACTCTTAGTGGTCTGATAGAGACTGGTGGAACCACAAAGACTATGACCCTTAAATACCTTTCATGCCTAGAACTGAACTCAATTCTGGGACTCGACTTTCAGTCAAAGAGTAAATAGGTCTACAAGGTGAACAGTAATACCCTGGAGTTACGTACTTATTAGAACAACATACTACACTAGATCGTTTCCCAGGGATAAAGCTCAGATGGTAGTAAGAAATAGGAAAGATGGACAAATTGTCAGGATTGAAGAATTGATGCTTTCTAATTATGGTGTTGGCTAAGAAAATTGAAAGTACCAAGTTCAGCCAAAAGAAGTATAGTCAGAATGCTAAGACTTCATCTCTCAGTCTTTGGACATGTTGCCAGGAGAAACCAGCCCCTGCAGAAGGACATCAAACTTGATAAATGGAGAGTTAACAAAAAGATGAAGTCCCAAAGAGATGGATTAACACAGTGGCAGTAACAATGTGCTCAAACATAATACTTGTTAGGAAAGCATAGGATCAAACAGTTTTTCTGTTACTATGAGTCAGAAGCAACACAAATGTATCTAACAACAATATATATGTGAAATCTGGACAATGAATAAGAAAAAGCAAAGAAGAATTGATGCACTTCAATTATGGTATCAACGAATAATACTGAATATACCCTGTACTACCAAAAGAACAAGCAAATCTGTCTTGAAAAAAGTACAGCCAGAATTCTCCTTAGAAGTGAGGATTGTGAGACTTCATCTCACATGGTATAGACGTGTTATCAGTAGGGACCAGTCTGTGGAGAAGAACTTCATGTTTAGTAGAGAAATAACACTAGAGGAAGACTGACGGAGTGATGGCAATAATGAGACAGACTGACATTGGGACTCTAATAATGGACTCAAATATGGCAAAGACAGGATGAGGTAGTGTTTGTTCACTCATACACAGTGCCTCTATGAGTCAGAACTGACTGGACAGCACCTAACAACAAAAGCAAGCATTGTGTGTACAATTCTAAAAATCCATATGCAATTATTCAAAATAATCAAAGAACAAAACAAATCATCAAAGAAAAGAAAACCAAAAGGAACACTAAACTATACAATGGTTGCAGCTCAGAGGTTACCATGAGACTCTTATCTGAAAATACCTACAATCAGTGGCAGCCCTCTTATCCAACTTCAAAGGGATGGTTAATCAAAGCAGGCAATTATAGTGGGGAATCAGAATATCAAAGTATGCATTCACATTTTAAGCACTTTATTTTAGCTCAAAATGTATAAATATTAATTAATTAGCCAAGTTTTTGATGAGAAATCATGGCCTTTTCTTTGACTGACAGGAATCCCAACCTGTTTTCTTGAATAAGTATGATTTTGTACTTCAGTGTCTTTAAATCTACAAGATTCTTGTGATGCAACTGAATGCAGAATACACCTACAACTTTTCTTACTTTGAAGACTTTCTTTTTGCCAAGGAGATTCTATTTCGATTTCTTAGACTTAAGACTCATTTTTTTAATTTTCACTCAGAGCTCATTGGCTTTTTGCATTATCAATTAAATAATGCAAATCTAAGACACTAATGGCCTACACAGACGAGGAAAAAATACAGCTAACGCTGGGTAAGCAAACACTCACTGTGAGAGGAAGTGCAGGACACAGAATAAGAGAAGGGCTTTATGAGATAGAGGTATTTTGGTGTTACACAGAAGAAAGCAAGGGCCCAGACACCATTCAGATACATGTAGGTCACATAGTACATCTCTATTAGAACGAGAACTAACAGGCATTAAGGATAAAAGCACTCTAAGAGTGGTGTCACTCTTAAAACACTTAGAAGAGATGAACATTTCCCCTATTTTTAAAGAAATCAACAGAAAATTAAATACAGAACCACAAGTTCACTTGCATTTATTTCAATCTGTAATTGGCATTAATGTTAGTACTCTTCCCTTCTTTAAGCCCAAAAGCTCATACTATAATTTAGTCCCAATTATTTCAAATCTCTTTCTATAAATATTAAGGACTGTGCTTCAAGAAGGTTTGTTGTTGTTAAGTGCTGTCAAGTCGATTCCGATCCATAGCGACCCAATATAGGGTTTCCGAGGAGCAGCTGGTAAGCTTGAACTGCCGACCTTGTAGAAATATATTTAAATGAGACTTTACTTCAGAAGATAAGTAGTAAAAATGATACAAACTTAATTTTTGTGTCAAGACATGTTTTTTATTCTTTTATGTCAAACTGAAAAAATAAAATAAAATATATATAAGACCAGAACTCTGAAATACTACTAAATCATACCCTAAAAGGCTGCAAAATAATACAATCTAATGAAGGCCTCAAAAATAATTATTTATAGCTGTTATTATAATTTTCCCACACATTTCAAGAAACAAGACTTGAAATTCTAACTATACTTTCCATCATGACATTGTAAGTATAAGATATCATCTAATTAAAGAGGGGGCAGGAGTCCTGAAGGGATGCTACAGGATTATGCTGCGCTGAACTGAAAAGCAGGTTTT
This sequence comes from Chrysochloris asiatica, assembly GCF_000296735.1. Lineage (NCBI taxonomy): Eukaryota > Metazoa > Chordata > Mammalia > Afrosoricida > Chrysochloridae > Chrysochloris > Chrysochloris asiatica. The sequence continues at coordinate 9,714,221 of NW_006408520.1, forward strand.
TACCACAAGGTAGACGGTTCAAATCCACCAGCTGCTCCTTGGAAACCCTATACAGGGTTGCTATGAGTCATAACTTACTAAACTGCACTTTTAACAACAACAAAAATTAAGGGTGGGAATATACTATTTTTATGGTACAAATCCAATTCCTTTTAGAAACTGCATGGAGAGATTAATAATGAAAATCAAAGGATATAGCTGAGGAATTTGGTGGACCTAAGGAATCTTTGTGTGGTGCTGTAGGATAAACACTGCACTGCTAATCACAAGGGCAGTGATTCAAAACCACCAGTCACTCCTTGAAAACCTTATACAGGATCACTATAAGTCAGGACTGAGTAGACAGCACTTAACAATAACAACAAGGAGGAAACAATAGTAAAACATTAGAAGCCCTTGGGAAGGTAGAAGAGTTTACTTATAGGAGAACCTTGGTTAAGTCAAGTAACAGCAGAAATCTGAACTAGCCCACAAAATATTTAACTCTGTCAAAGAATAACCTCAATATATGAAAGACAGATCCATTAGCCCAGCTCTGCAACGCTGAGAGCACTCTTCTTTCCTAGACAAAGGCAAAACAAAACAAAACAAAACAAAAAAACAACCTAAAAATCAAGAGTACAGGAAAACAGAAGTGAATTATAAATAGCAGAAGAAATGGGCTATATGTGAATGCAAACTGACTCCATCTCCTACCTTCACCTTACAGGTATCAGGGTAACTATACAAGGGATTGTGTGTATTATACAAGGTAATAATGGATGTTAAGCATTAGCATTGCAGAAAACATTGCCAAAACCCTAAATATCTGGAAACATTAACTGGAATTGTGGAGTTAAAATACAGAACTCCAATTTAAGAAGAATAAATGAGTTTCAATAGTGAAAGAGAAGCATCTTTAAAGATTCCAACCTCTTCCCCCCAAAGCATCCTCAACAGAAAGATCAAGCATCAAGCTTCTACTCAAGTACTTTCTACATTATGGTGTTTAGTAAATTGCTAAACATACCTATAAACAAGGCTTTGAATCTGTTGTTTCCAGGTCAGTAGTGGTCAGTGATCAAGGAAGCAAAAGCAGAACTCATTTTTTTTTTTTTAATCTAATTTTTGTAAATATGGTAGAACCATAATGGTAACAGATATAGAGAAAATCGTGTGTCAAAGCCCTGCTAGAAACTTAAATCTGACTCCTAGAAAGTAAGGGCAGCTATGCATAGCAACAACATTTCTTGGCTGTCAAATTTTGAGTAGAAATGGTACCCTGCTCAAAAATGGCTTCACTTTGAATATGTGTCACTCTCCACAGTCCCACCAACAACCTAATCTCATGCCTCAGGTTTCTGAAAGGACTACCTATGCCCCATCGAGTCTCACATTCCAGTTCTTTAAGCCATCATTTTACCCAGCCCAATTACTGTCTGAGAACACACAAATTTTTAAAATTCAGGCATATTTCAGTTTCATTCCATTGGCCATTACTGAACCGGTTCAAAGTACTGCTGGAAAAGTATAAAGCAAGGCTTTAATTAAAGAGATTCCCAAAGCACTAACTGTTCTTACAAAATAAAAGTAAAAATGTTGCAGAAACTAATAATTTCCCCCAAGTAGATCTTGACTGAGGATGCTTTGAATTTTTATGTAATCTTATTAATGCATTTTATTGCTATTAAGTATTCCTGTCTTTTATTAATGTAGTCTTACATTCATCTATGAAGGAGCTCTGGTAGCGTGGTGGTTATGAATTGGGCTGTGAACCGCAAGGTCAGCAGTTCCAAACTACCAGCTGCTCCGCGGGAGAAAGATGAGGCTTTCTACTCCCGTAAAAACTTACAGCCTTGGAAACACTGTACAGGGTCACAATGAGTCGGAACCGACTCCACAGCACTTTACAACATTTATCTATCCATTCAGTCAATGAACTAAATATTTATTAAGCATTTACATGCAAAGCATCCTGCTAGGATGAGAAGATAGTAGCGAACAAAACAAAACTAGCAATTGCCTTTAAAAAGCTTATAAACAGGCAAGGGACTGAGGTTAATTTATAATTAGATGTTCTCACCATTAACATTTCACTATAAAGCACATACTCATGTACGACAGGCAGCAGGGTTTCAGAGAGTCCAAACATTCGTTTTTCAGTGGCCTTACAGCATTTGTCAATGCAGCTGGCAATACCTTTCAGGCTATCAACCAGCTCTTCTTCTGACGCCGACCACAGGACATGAATAGGGCCATATTCTTTCATTTCCTCAAAATATTCTACAAAACAAAGTTAATAACTTCTTCAACTCCCAGACATTTTCAAAATCCCTATATCATAAGACAGTAATAAAAGCCCCTACTTCTTTCATTGTGCATATGTTTGTGTACATGAATGAACACAAGAAAATGGTATCATCCATCATTAAACTGACTAGTCATCCCAGTTAGTCCAGGTTTGTCCTTCAATCGCTACTGTCCAGGAATAATCAATAACAGCATCTACTTTACTCTCATGGTTTGGAAGCTAAATTACATGATCACCATATCTTATCATGGAAGTCTAAATGAGCACTATATAGGTTCGGACACAAATCTGACATGTCTGCTAGGACTCTAGGTTCAATATTACTAGGATAAGACTACATCTCTTATTTCTTTTAATGTCTCTGCTCTATCCTTTCTCAATATGTCTGTCCTCTCTATTTATTCTCTGAGTTTCTTCACTTTTTATGATATCCTTCTCACCATTTTTTCCATAAATGGCAATTATAGAAGCATTAAGATCACTGTAAAGTTAGTGATTACTGTTACTCTAAATGTTTTATTTACAAGTATTACTTCCATTGTTCCCACCTAAAAACCCTATAGGGTCGCTATTGATGCAACGATAGTAAATTAATAATCTCTACAGAGTAGGCATTACTTACTATCCCTAATGGAGAAAATAAAGGGCTTCCCCATTCCCAAGAAGTAGAACAGAGGTATTAATTCTATTCTCCTTACTTTAAGCTTAACAATCTGCACACCATGAATCCTTAACTGCTTTCTAGGCTATTATTTATTTACTTGTTTATTTGTTTGTTTGGTATATTTATTCATATGTTTAGAAGCTCTCCTTTAGGGATTACATAATTTTGCTTTTATTTCTCTAAAATACTATATTTCGGTTGACAAATTTCTTTAATTTCAGCACAATGCTGTGTGGATAACGAAAGGTTTTATAACTTCTATCTATTATCCTATTCTCCAAGGACAAGGTCCCAGGTTCCACTTGGGTAAATGAAAAAGAGAAGCTTGTACAGCAAGCAGTCCTTGGCCTACCAAGAGGACAGCCTCTTGACAGGCTATATGCCAAAAGGCTACATATCATAGGGCATGCACGATGAGTCTAAAGAACTATTCCTGTGTGAATCAACATAAAGAGACTTAAACCTTTTGAAAGTGCATTTATAATTCTTACTTGTAAGTATGAATACCTCAAGCGCATGTTTTAATTAAAGACCTGCTTGCTGAGGACACCTTTATTCTAGATTTCTCTCCTGAGCTCTCCAATCATGTATAGATATGCTGCTATTATCGTGGGTCACTGAGTTGGCTCTGATTCACCGGCCCCATGTAAGGTTTCCAAGGTTGTAAATCTTCACTAGATCAGAAAGCCTCATCTTTCTCCAGTGGAGCAGCTTAAATCACCAACCTAGTGGTTAGCAGTCCAGTTCTTATCCTACCAGTCCAGCTCCACCAGTGCCCCCAATATAAATATGTTGTTGTTATTAAGTGCCATCAAGTCAGCTCCTATTCAAAGCAACCCTGTATAAAATTTCTTAAGAGTGACTAGCAGGTTTGAGCCAATAACCTTGTGGTTAACAGTTCAGTGCTTTTCCTATAGCACCACACCAGGAACACAATATAAAGACACAATTCTGCCTACCATACAAAAGAAGTGCCTAGGTGGTGCAAATGGTTAAGCACTTGACTACTGGCCAAAACATTGGCAGTTAGAACCCATCCAGAGGTACCCTGAAAGACATGACTAGTGATCTGCTTCTAAAAAGTCATAGCCGTGAAAACTCTAACATACATTACTAGAAGGGATTCCTAACTAGTCTCTTTTCATTCTTTCATAGTAAATAGACACGTAAGCTTCTTAGCTAGCATACCAAATCCTTTATCCACTTGCCTCTCCAAGTTTAACTCCTGATTCTCTGCCGTATACATTTTGATTCAAGTCAAAATACTTGCTCGTCAGCTGGGGACTTTAGACACAGAGAGGGAGAGGGGCTGTGTGCTGACAACTGGGAGGCAGGCTTGTAGTGTACACCCTTTGGTTGGTTGATGACGCATGGAGGGGATCGTAACCATGGCAATGAAATGATATACAATAGGATGAATGTAAAACTAATGTTCTCCCATGTAAATTATCACACATTTCACTATAAAAATTTTTTAAAAAACTTGCTCATTATAATTTTGTATCTCTGTGAGATATTGCACTAGATAACAAGGTCAGTTTGAAGTGCAAGGTCGGCAGTTCAAATCCACCAGCCACTCCTCAGAGTCACTATCAGTTGAAACCAAATCAAAGGCACTTAACAACATGAAAACATTATGCATTCTATTGTAATTGCTCACATAACTCACATGGCTTCATAAAACAGGGACTAAGTCTTCTTATTTTTATATCCCAAAGCCTGATACATAATGTGCTAAATAAATATTTTCATATCGATGAAAGAATGAATAAGTGATTAATGAAAGATGAATCAATGCTTGCTAAGCCATTTATTAAAAAATTTGGAGTACATTTAAAAATATGACTATTTCCACAGGTTTTTTTGTTTGGTTTTGTTTTTGTTTTGCTTTCACAGTATCAACATTCAATGATAGATTTTTTAAGTCTAGGAATTGATTAGTGGTCTTATTTTGGATCCAATATTCATACAAAAGCAATAAACTTCTTCTAACATGTGTATAAGTACAATGATATAGTCAATTACTTACTACTCATTAAGGTTGGCCAAAATCTGATATATTGCTCTAAATTATATGATCATAATTTTAAAAGTTTCTATGTTCTAGACCTGCTTGCTGAAGTTCTAGTAAGTGGAAAACATAAAGAAATAAAAAATTTGAAAAGAAAATATTAGGTGTCACCCAATAAAAGTATTAAGTCCTGGTGGGGATAGAGGATCAGCACTGAACTGCTAACTACAAAGTCAGCAGTTCAAAACCACCAGTCACTCTGAAACCCTACACAGGGTCGCTAAGAGACAAACACGACTTGATGGCACTTAACAACAGCAACAATGAAAGTATTAGACTTAATAACCTTACACTACTGGTGTGGCACTGTAGGATAAAGTATGGGTTCACAAGTCAAGGAATAGCCACTCTTCGGAAACCTTATATAATGTCGCTATGAGTCAGCATTTACCCAGCAGTGCTTAAGAATAACAGCAACACAAAATCCAGTTGTCCTTTTGAGAACTTCATAATTAGTGCAGCCTTTCAAAAATTTTAGGAGCTCTGGTAGTGCAGTGGGTTGTGAGCTGGGCTACTAACCTAAAGGTCAGCTGTTCGAATCTACCAGACACTCAATTGGAGACAGATGAGCCTTTCTGCTCCCGTGAAGATTTACAGCCTCAGAAACCCTATACAGGGTCGCTACGAGTTGCAACTGACTTCATGGCACATAAACTCCAAGATTAAATACTGTATTTTAAAACCATTCCCTTACTCAAGTCAATATGATATTCTATCAAAATCCTGTGTCAAGAATTTCCAGAAGTCTCTTTGAATTACTATCCCACCGAACTTCAAATCAAGAATCTACATAAAAAATTTAGACTCACAGAAACTAGTTAAAAGAATTAGCTGCTTCAGATTTTGAACAACTGGCAAATCAAAGTGCAAACAAAACAAATTTATTGTTTAAAATAAATTATACTGTCACCATACACCACAATTTTAATGCAATGTACAGAAATGGAAGATGAAAAGGGCAAAGTAGAGGAAGCTGTAACAATTCTCTGTATTATTTTCTCTCTATCAAGACAACATATTAGTACTCCAAAAAATTATGAAGAAAAACATGATATCAGTATTGGAGGAAGTATTTTCCTAACACCATACCAAATCTTACGCTCATTCATTTTATTTTTTCAATATGAAACAAATCTCAATTAATCACCTACTGTGTGCTATCCTATTGAGATACTAGGGAGTAGATACTAGATATTACTATTTCTAGACAGTAAAATTAAAGTTGTCCCTTATTTATCTTCATGAACCTTATTTTACTGGAGGATAGACAATAAACAAGTCATTAACGTAGGGCCTTTTGTTTGTTTTTAAGTAGCTCTTCATCTATAACACCAACTTTTATCAGAACATATATTAATAATGGCTGTTGTTGTTACATGCCATTGAGTCTGTTCCAACTAATAGCGAACCTGTATAGGGTTTGTTAGGAGTCACTGGTGTGTTTGAAATGCCAACCTTGTGGTTCATAGTCCAGTGCTAATCCTATAGTACCACACTAAGAGTAAGCTAAAAAATAACAACACACACAAATCAACAAAAAAGCTCTGCCTGTTTTAAAAGCAGAAAAATGTACAATTATGTTGTTGTTAGTTTCCAACAAGTCGGCACTGACTCATAGCAGCACTATGCAAAACAGAACAAAACATTGCCCAGTCCCGCACCAATCTAACATTCATTGCTACGTTTGAGCCCATTGTTGCTGTGATTGTGCCAATCCACCTTGTGGGGGTCTTCCTCTTTTTCTCTGACTGTCCAACTTTCCAAATATAATAATATTCTCCAGGCACCAGTCCTTGCTGATAGTATGCCCAAGAATGAAAGACAAGGTCTCGGTATCCTGACTTTCAAGGAACATTCTGGCTCTACTTCTTCCAAAACAGACTGGTTTGTTCTTTTGGGAGTCCATGGTTACTTTTAATATTCTCCTCCAACACCATAACTCAAATGTATCAGGTCTTCCACAGTTTTCCATATTCACAGTCCAACTTTCATAGGCATATGAGTTTATTGAAAATACCATGGCTTGGGTCAGGAGCAACTAAATCCTTAAATGGACATCTGTGCTCGTCAACACTTTAAAGAGGTCTTGTGCAGCAGATTTGCCTATTGCAATATGTTGTTTGATTTCCTCACTGCTGCTTCCATGAGTGTTGATGGTGGATCCAAGCAAAAGGAAGTCTTGGATTTTTTCAAACATTTCTCCATTATAAGGATGTTGTTTATTGAACCAGTGGTGAAGATTTTTGTTTTCTTTACATCGAGGTGCAACCCTAGAAGAAGCTTTGGTCTTCAATCTTCATCAGTAAGTATTTTAAGTCTTCTTCGCGTTCAGCAAGCAAGGTTGTATCATCTGTATATCACAGGTTGTTAATGAGATTTCCTCCAATACTGATATCATGTTTTTCTTCATAAAATCCAGCTTCTTAGACTATTTACTCAGCATACAGACTAAATAAATATGGTAAAATAATACAACTCTAGCACACAACTTTACTAATTTTAACCACTTGGTATTCCCTTGTTCTGTTAGAACAAATGCATCTTGACCTATGTAGTTTTCTCATGAGCACAGTATAGTGTTCCAGAATACTTATTCTCTGCAATGCTGTCCATAGCTGGTCATGAGCCACACAATGGAAGCCTCAGCATAGTCAAAATAGCACAGGTAAACATCTTACTGGCATTTTATGCTTTCAGCCAAGATTCATCTGATGTTAGCAATGATATCCTCATTCCATGTCCTCGTCTGAATCTGGCTTGAACCTCTTGACATTCTCTGGCAATGTACGATTGCAGCCATTTTTGAATTATCTTCAGTAAAATTTTGCTTGCGTGAGATATTAACGGTATTGTACTATGGTTTCTGCATTCTGTTGAGTCACCTCTCTTTGGAATGGGCACAGTTATGGATCTCTTCCAGACAGTTGGCCAGGTAGTTGTCTTCCAAATTTCTTGGCATAGATGAATGAGGGCCTCCAGTGGTGCATCAGTTTGTTGAAAGATTTCAATTTGTATTCTGTCTATTTCAGGTACCTATTCTTTGCCAATGTCTTCACTTCACCCTGGGCTTCTTCCTTCAGTATCAATGGCTCTTAAATATATGCTCTGTCTTGAAATGTCTGAAATGTTGAATATCAACCATTTATTTTTGGTATAGTGACTCTGTATATTCCTTCCATCTTCTTTTGTTGCTTTCTGCATCATTCAATATTTTGCCCATAGAATCCTTCAATATTTCAAGTCGAAGCTTGAATTTTTCTTCAATTCCTTCAGCTTGAAACATGCTGAAAGTGTTCAGGTCTGTGCACATTTCATTATAATATTTGATTGTGTCATCTTGAACCGACCTTTGAAATTTTCTACTCTGCTTTTTTTGCTTCCTCATTTCTTCCATTTACTTTAGCATCTTCACACTGGATAGCAAGTTCCAGAGTCTCTTCTGACATTCATTTTGGTCTTTTCCTTCTTTCTTGTCTTCTTAATGACCTTTGCTTTCTTTTTGTATAATGTTGTTGATTTCATCCAAAAGTGCTTCTGGTCTTCAGTACTTAGAGTCTATCACATCAAATATGTTCTTCAGATCATCCTTAAGTTCAGGTGGGATATGTTCAAGGTCATATGTTGGCTCCCATGGACTAGTTTTCACTTTTTTCACCTTCAATCTGAGCTCACATAAGGTCTGTTTCAGTCTGACTCTGGTTTTTTTTTTTTTTTTTTTTTTTTGTGGCTGGTGATATGGTGCTTCCATACTGTCTTTTTTGACAAATGCAGTCTATTTAATATCTGTGTATTCCATCTGATGAGGTCCATATGTATAGTCGTCTTCTATGGTATTTAAAAAAGGTATTTGAAATGAAGACATCATTGGTCTTACAAAACTCTAGCATGTAATCTCCAGAATCACTTCTATCACAAAGGCCATATTTTCCAACTACTGATCCTTCCTCTTTGTTTCCAACAGAAAATGCTGAAAATCTTATTCTTGAAATGGTTCCTGTTAAACTAGTGACAATTTTATATAATTACTTCTAAATAATTCAACTTACTCTTCTGTTACCTATAAATGGAACCTAGAACAGCTAATGGTAAAGTGATGAAGACTGGTCTTGGCTATCTTCATAATGAGTTGGGAATCAGAAAATTTCACAACATGGCTGGACATAAACCACTTTTTGAAGGTGAAATTCTAACTTAATGTTGTCATACTATGTTAGTGAATATGATGGTTCATTAGAAATTAAAGAGAAATCATAGAAGAGAGACTCTACATACCCCTTTCTTCTTTATAAATTCTCTGAGATATTTTATCTATCAAATTTATTTTCTGGCTAAATGTTTCAATAAAGGTATTCATATCCATGAATTCCTCTGGGCGGTTCTTAACTCCTCTCATTGAGGAAGCAACAGCTCTGACTGTTTGCCCCATCCGGCTTAGCAATCCAGGTCCTTGTTTCTTGTGAGAAGAGAGTTCCTAGAAACAAACAAACAAAAATGAAATGTTTATAGTGAAGCACACAATATTCCAAGATTTAATAATAAAAGAAAACTAATTAGAGTCCTGTGTATGACGTTGTGGGCTAAAGCATCAGACTGCAAAGTCATTTAAACTGCAAGGTCAGTGGTTCAAGCTCATCAGCTTGCTCCTTGGAAACCCTATACAGGGTCACTATGGGTCGGAATCAACTCAACGACACTTAACAACAACAACAACAATTAGAAGAATAAAATACAGATAATAATAAAAAGGTTCACAATGTCTTTTTAGTGCTAGTCTGAAGCAAATGAGTATTATTTGGTACAATTTCTACTCTAGGTCTGTCTCCTTGGTAATATTCCCTTTCTAAGTACTCAAGTAAAACATTTACACAATCTTTCCTCAAAGCACACATCTTTATAAGAACAAGGTTCAACTGAGGGAATAGTGTTCAAGGAGATACTAGAGAAGAGGATGATAGATTATACTGTCTGTATTTTATTTTGTAACAGGAATTTAATGGAAAACAAGACAACTGAAAGAAGATTTCTCAGGGCCTAAGTTATACCATGAAAAAAAAAAAAAAGGGAAACTCTATTTATTCTTTAGTTACAATGGTGGTTGTGGTTATGTGCCATGAAGTCAGTTCTGACTCATAGCAACCCTGTACAGGGTTTCCAAGGCTGTAAATCTTTACAGGAGCAGAAAGCCCCATCTTTCTCCCGTGGAACAGCTGGCAGATTTGAACTACTGACCTTGTGATTCTCAGACCAAATCATAACCACTACGCTACCAGAGCTCCTTTTAGTTACAATTGTTGTTGTTATGTGCTGTGGAGACAGTTCGACTCATAGCGACCCTGTACAGTATTTCCGAGGCTGTCAATCTTTACGGGAGCAGAAAGCCTCATCTTTCTCCTGTGGAACAGCTGGTAGTTTCAAACTGTTGACCTTGAGGTTGGCAGTTCTACTCCTAACCACTACGCTACCAGAGCTCCTTTAGTTACAATAGATTACATTTATTGAGAGCTTAACATATTTCATGCATTATACTCACAATGATTCTATGAAGTAAGTCTTATTATTTCCCTCATTTTACAAAAGAAAATGGAGGCATAGAAAGGTTAAGCAACTTGATCAAGGTCTAACAGCTAATCAATGGTAGAGCAGGAATTTGAACCCTGCCAGTCAAACTCCAAAGACTTGGGTCTTTAGCATTAGTCTACTTTGTTTCTATAAAGTCATTAGGTGAGTTTACAAACTGATACTACATGACCATAACTCCTCAACCAAATGAAGTAGGGAAGGAGGCCTAAGTTATGTAACTTCTTCATTGGCTGCTTTAATAGCATTTTTAATAAGATGCGTAGTTTGCTTTTTCAGTGTGAACCAAGAAGTATGGCCAGACATAAAGGCAACAAAAAGAGGACAGGAGTTCTGATGAAGTTTGTAGCACGTCTTGAACACTGTTGAACATAGATTTTGAACAAAGAGAAGTTGAAGAGTAACAAAGGAATAAATCTATAAATAACACTGCTAACTACCTAAATCACAGATAATTTATATTAAGTATTATTTGTCCAGCTATTAAGTAAAATATTGCCCATCTTTCTCTAGATTGTCTTTTCTGAAGTTCTTACAAAAAATTATGTAAAACAATATAAAATTACTTATTGTTGTTAAGTGCTGTCAAGTTGGTTCCAACCCATAGCAAACCTGTATAGGATTTCCAAGGAGCAGCTGGTGAGCTTGAACCACTGGTCTTGCAGTTCAATCTGACTTTGCAGTTCAGCGCATTAACCCTCAGTGCCACACCAGTACTCCATATTGACTGATATGTACAAACTTGTTAAGTTACTTTGATTTGTGTGCATAAATAATAACTGATTCCATCTCTGACCAGACAATATATTCTTCTAGGAGTGCTGTGGCAACATTTGATAGAGTAAGCATTATCAGAGTCAGCACAAGCCACAACCGAAAAACTGCTACTACAACTGTCTAGAGAGGGTTTCTAATAGCCTTAAGGTTCTGGAGCCAGGCCACAAATTCATTTCACATTAGCCGCAAAAGGATTTCTGTTTTTTAAAAAAATAAGATCTATCTGTTAAAATTAATGTGAACCACTTTTTAGCTTCTACCATTTTGCAGGAACTTAAGAGACAGAAAACCCAACATTAGTCAATAATTGTTTAATTGTGACCCTTTGTCCATCCAGCTTTCCTGATTAGCTACATCTTCATGAAAAAAATTAAATGGAAGAGAAACATATATATTTTCTCTGTTTTAAGTTAGATCCTCCACATTAAGCAACTGGAGGAAAAGTAAGCATAAATCTATCTTTCTAATAAAATTTTATATCACCTTAGAAAGCATTAACCCAAACTTACTTGAAAAAGCCTTGATAAAATAATACATTTACAGATGATCTGTATTGGCTTATAAGTGTGTCCTGGCATTAAAGGACAATTTATTTTGTGTATCAAGATAAATGAGTATTTGTACGTGGGGATGGTACTAGGTATCTGTGGTTATATGGAGAACTGACACAGGGCTGTTCTGAAGGACGTCTCTCTCTCTCTCTTTTTTTTTTTTAAGCTACCATAAACCGAGGACATTCATACCTGACTTATAAAGGTAAAAAAAAAGAAAGTGTACAATCAATTATACATATACATTCTCAAGGATTACATGAATATAAATAAAAAAATTTTTACCCAAGCTTGTGCAGTAAGAAAAACTTTAAAGTCTTCATTAAATGTTAAAGTTGGATGATCAGCAATTCGATTCAAAAATGTATGCAATGCCTTCCTCCGTGTCTCAATAAAGTCGTCATTAAAGCGTTCCACCATTCCTTTCACTATGAACTTTTCTGGCAGTGGCTGAAACAACAACAAAAAAGGAGTGTGAGCCTTATATTGCACAGGTTCATAAGCAACTCTATAGTTCTTTTCTTTGTTGGAAGGCTACTGAGTAGTTAATCATTTCTTACAAAAATATCTTTTTATAGTCACAGTATTAGAACCAATACCTGAGAGATAACCTATTACAACAGCTCTTTAAAAAATCTATACATAAATTTAAATGCTTAGAAACAAATATTTCTACAATAAATGAATTAAACTGAATTTAAAGGTCTCAGATTAGTTTTTAGGCATTTGAAAGACAAAACGTTAGCAAAACTAAGAACTACTTGCAAAACTTACAGGAATAATCAGAGTGGGATGCGCTTCTTCAAGTTTTCCTTTCAACCACAGAAAATCTTGATAACGTCTTCTAACTTCAAATTCACTCTCATCAAATTCACTACGAGATGTCTGAAAAGGGGGGGAAATAAGATCAAAAGCAATGTTAAGACAGAAGACATTTGCCTAATGTTATTTTAGATTGTTGTTGTTGTTAAGTGCCGTCGAGTCAGTTCCGACCCATAGCGACCCTGTACAGGGTTTCCGAGGGTGTAAATCCTTACGGGAGTAGAAAGCCTCATCTTTCTCCCGTGGAGCAGCTGGTAGTTTCGAACCGCTGACCTTAAGGTTCGCAGCCCGATTCGTAACCACTACGCTACCAGATACTCTGAAGTAAATGGATCTCTCAGAAAAATAATAAACCTTAATTATTCAGTGTTTGCAGCCTGTACTTTTTTTTTTTTTTCTTCAGTCATCTACTCATGTAGTACATGAAACAAAGCAAACTTTTTGATATTTCCAGAAAGCAAACATCATGCTGAAATTTAAAATCCACACTGAAAAATCTGTCTTATAACAACCATCTGCCTTCCACAAGATTTTTAACTACTATTATCTCTGGCATAACTTTCTCGCTAACAAGTGTGATCTGAATTTAGGTTTCAAATATGTATCTTTTCTCAAGATGATTAGAATTCAGAATTTGAGGAAAGTCCTATTTTTATAGCTTGGAAAATAACCAGGATGTAACTGAGAAAAATGTTTTCCTGGGATTTGCTCAAGCAAATTGCTTTGCTAAAATGTGATTTCAGTATGTGAAAATTCTAACATTTTACAGAGTGATTTTATCACTGTTTTAAAAAAACGTTATTAATGGATATTTGATGTAAAAAGGAAATCATCCTGCCACTTCCTAAGGAATTATGTTTAGGGTTGTATGCCTAAACTCTTAAAATTAAGCAAAGCCATTAAAATACATACTCTCAACAAACCAAAAAATCTATGCCAATATGTATGGCAAGAGGAAAATATGGGAACAATCCAAATCTTGAATTTCAAGCCAAATACAAAACTCTGAACTATCTAAAGCATTTACCTCTCACACAAAAAAAGTTACTACTACCAATACAAAACAGGATCAGACCATTGCAATCCACTGGGTTTTAATTGTCTCTTGGTTGATACTTTCGGAACTAGATCACCTGGAGTTTCTTCCTACTATGTCTTAGTCTGAAAGCTCTGTTGAAACTTTATTCAGCATCATAGCAACACGCAAGTCTACCCTGACAGATGGGTGGTAGCATGAGGTACACTTGCTGAGAACTGAACTTGGGCATCAACCTTATAGAAGAATTCAACCACTGAACCAACATTGCCCCCTATCCTAAATCAATTCTTAAATCAACTATATGAGTACAATACTAAATTCTATTATCACTTGAATTTATCAATGAAATAACTAAAGCTTGCTGTTGTTGTTGTATAGTGCCGTCGAGTCAGTTCCGACCCATAGCGACCCTGTATAGGGTTTCCAATGAGCAGCTGGTGAGCTTCAACTGCCGACCTTGCAGTTCAAATGGCTTTGCAGTCTGGTGCATTAACCCACAGTGCCACACCAGAACTCCAACTAAAGCTTAGCGGGACTAAATTTATGCTTTCAGATTGCTTTGTGATGTTGTTGTTGTTGTTAAGTGCCATCAAGTTGGTTCTGACCCATAGCGACCCTGAACAAGGTTTCCGAGGCTGTAAATCTTACGGGAGCAGAAAACCTCATTTTTCTCCCATGGATCAGCTGGTAGCTTTGCAGTTCGCAGCCCGATTTGTAACCACTACACTACCAGAACTCTTTACCTCTGATAGTATACATTCTACAAGGTGAAGTTGGACAGCATGACAAAACAGAGAAGAAAGGTCTAATTCAGTCAGGGAATAAGAACAACCAGAGACGTTATTATTGGCAACTAATATTGGATATTTTGTCTTGTAAAAGAAATAGGAATTTACTTCCAGACAGAAGGAAGACCATGTGCAAAGTCATGAGAGCAAGAAACACTCTAAAATATTTAGACAACAGAAGTAGTTCTATGAGAGGGAAGAGCAAGGTATTCAATGTGAAGAGTGAGAGATAAGCTGTGTATGGGAGGCTGGCAACTGAATGAGAAGCTCATTACAGATGGCATACAAAGGAGTGTCCACTTTGTTCCACAGGAAACGAGGAGGCAAAGGAATCTGAGTGAAGAGATCAGATTTCAATAGTTTTAAGATAAAGAAATGTTATTTGCAACAGTGGAAAAGTTAGAAGCCATGATTATTCAAAGACAGTTCAGAAACTACTCAGTTACAAAAAAGATTTATATTTATAAACATGTGACTAAGAGGTTTCAGAAACAAAGTGTTATCACTTACAAATAAAGAGCAGATAAGTCTTATTTAAAATGGCTAGAAACATAAGCTAAGATTTTGTAATGTGCAAAGTTATAATGGACAAGAGTTAACTCAGGTAGTTCACAGAGAGTAGCTGTATTCATGAAAAAAAGACGTGAAATGTTTTACCTTAGTAATAATCCTGTAAGTAATGAATGTTTCAATTGTAGTAACATGGCTTTCAGGTTCATCAACTGTGATGAAAAGATCCTTCAAATCTGGCTCATCTTCAAATTTGATTTGGTTTATCATAGATAAAGGAGATGTTGGCATCATAGGACTGAAGGAATTCATATCCATCAGTGAGGCATCCTAATGAAAAAAAAATTAAAAATTTAAATAAACAGAAAACGTAATTTAAATCCTGGTTTTTAGACACTGAAAATACAGAGCACCTACCAACCCCCCAACCTCCCTCCACCACCACCCTCGCCCCCAGCACGCTCTATTTATCTGGGTTCTATAATTCACTGTAATGGCCACACAGAACTCATACAGCATACACACAGTTATGGGCTTTATCAGGGAAATGAACAGGTTACAATTCAGGGTAAGAAATGCTTAGGCTACAGTTCTTCCAGTCTGAACAACCTCTCCTGAGTTGTGATCTATATGCAAGCTTCTTTCTGCCCAAGCAATGTTACAAAGCTCTCTTAAGGCTGCCCACAAAGGCCACAGGGCACAGCATTCCACCGTAAGCCTCAGTCCAAAGGCACATGGCACTAGCTCTGTGGGCTAGCAAACCTAGCTCCCCAGATTAAATGACTGGAGGCATCCCACACTGCAAGCAAGTCTCCTGCCCAAAGTTGCTCAGCTTTACTTGCTCCATAGACTGGGAAGCCCATCATTCTGTCTAGTGTTCAGGCTCCTGGTTTTGCTGCTACTGCTTCTCTTCCACTCTTCTGGGGGTGTCTGAGGTTTCTGCCCCTGGGTTGAAGAAGTTCAAGGTTCAGGGATCTTGGGGTCCAAAAGAAATACTGTGTTCCTAACTCTACTTTGCTGGTAGTGAAATTCTTCCCTCCTACTTCTGGTAGTGTAGTAGTTATG
Source organism: Chrysochloris asiatica (assembly GCF_000296735.1). NCBI lineage: Eukaryota > Metazoa > Chordata > Mammalia > Afrosoricida > Chrysochloridae > Chrysochloris > Chrysochloris asiatica. The sequence goes on from NW_006408520.1 coordinate 9,730,375, forward strand.
AATCGGGCTGCGAACTGCAAGGTTAGCAGTTCGAAACTACCAAGATTAGCAGTTCAAGACTACCAGCTGTTCCGCGGAAGATGAGGCTTTCTGCTCCCGTAAAGATTTACAGCCTCAGAAACCTTGTACAGGGTCGCTATGAGTCGGAAGCAACTCCACGGCACATAACCAGCAACACTTTGGAGATAGTTCATTTTAAACCCATGTTAGAGTTCTGAGTTTTTTCAACTTCAATTAACTCCATTAATCATCATTCAGAAGTGAATAATATTATCCTATCAGTATCTTCTCTCACCTTTTCTTAACTAGACCCATTAGGAAAAGAGTTGTTTGGTGGGAGTTGCAAAGACGAAGGCTAGATGAGACATATCAGATAATTCACTGTACCACAGACATCAACAATATTAAGGAATTATGCCATAAATAAAAAGGATAATTGACAGGTATGTTTACTGTTTCCTTTTAAATTATCACCCAAAAATGAGTTAAGAAAAAAAGCATAAATAAATAAAGCATTAAACCTCAAAGATAAAAAGAAGAGACTATAGCAAAAAAGCTATGTCAATTACTTTTTGGCAACTGGAAATCTGATTGGAAACAGTAAATGAAATAACAGTGCAGAAAGATGAAAACTAAGAATTATAAACTATAGAGAGGCAAACACATTTGAATAAGAATCCCAAGAAAATCTCAGTAATTGAGAACTCCAGGAATCTGTGGACATAAAGGTACACTTAAACCAGAAAGAATGGTGGAAAATCTCAAACAAAAAATTATTATCTCTGATTACCTCAACTACCCCATGATATCAAGAGACTTGCTCTCCCCTATCTGGTAGAAACATGGACGTTCACTTTTGGGAGGATCTCTGTACTCAAGGGCACCAGGTTGGATGAGAGGAAGGGGCTTATGAAATTTCAGGTATCAAGTGAAAAGTCTTACATACTAGATGGAAACACATCCAACCACCTTCTCTCACTTGGCCCCACCAATGTTGGCAACAAGAAGCAAAACTTCAAATGTTGGTTTCAGGTTTCCTCATTGCTGATCAAGCCAAGAAAAAACTGAGAGTTGGATTTTCTTACTGGTAAGTCAGGTCTCTGCAAAATCACCCTACAGAGGACCCCTACCATGGATGCAGAATGTCTAGTTAGCGTTAATCTTATGCTTGGAACAATGAAACATGCGGAAAATATATAAAATGGCAGAGAGTCACAAGCAAAAAATATAATAAAATCTTAGGAAGCCAATTTCTTAACAGCAATACTGGAATTGAAATGATTAATTAGTATCTTCAAAATTTTTAGAAGAAGCTATTTTCCACCTAGAATTATTATTGTTGTTACTAAGTGCTGTCAAGTCACTTCTGACTCATAACGACCCTGTATAGGGTTTCCAAAGAGTGGCTGCCAGGTTTGAATTACCAACCTTGCTGCTAGTAGTTAAGTGCTTATCATACAGTCACACAAGGACTCCAATTATTATACTGGATAATTATTATAGCCAAGCAACTCATTATTCAATATACAGGTATAATAAAGTCATTTCAGACATGTGAGATTTAAAAAAAAATAACCTCTCATGCACCTGATCTTTGGAGGCTTCTTTACTTATTCAAAATATGCTCATATACCAAGAAAGAAGAAATGTGATTTTTAAATAGGTGATCAAGCAAAACAGAGAAGTGAAGAAATGTACTGGATGATAATGAAAGGATGTTCCCAGTAGACAATTTGTAGCAGGACTAGAGAACAACCTATACATATTGGACAGGGGGATAGAGTTTCCTGGAAGGCCGGGAGATGAATAGAGCCACAGAATAAAAGAAGAAAAGACAGAAGCATAGAGGGAAGGAGAGAGAAAAAGGCAAGAAGGAGGAAGGCAAACAGAGAGATGGAGGAAATATCAACAAGATGGCAGACTAGGCAGAAAGAATAAACAGACCCTCTACAGCAAAGATATGGAACACTAAATGAAACAGATACAGATGATGATCCTGGAACCCTGAGCTTCAGATGAGGGATAAACAAGTGGACTGAATGCTTACTAGAAGAGAAAACTGAAAAGACATGGCAAAAACAAAACAAAAAACACCTTGTTTGTTTTTTTTTTTAACCAGACAGACTGGTAACCTAATGCTGGACAACCAGGCATGGTACGGCCACTTTAAACTTTGTGAGTGACTTCAGAGACATATACTAGCAATGCAGAAACACACCAGTGGATATACAGCAAGAGGGTCCATAGGTGAATGCACTACATGGATCTTTAAAGCAAAGATACAAGCGACCCCATAAAGCAGACACAGATGGGACTGCTGGCACCCTGAACTTCAGAAGAAAGGTTACAGAAGTGGGTACAGCACCTGCTGGGAGGAGACTGGTGAATGGCTGACCAGATACAACTCAACCGTCTTGTGAGCAGCTTTGGCAACAGAAGGAAGTCTGGCAGAACAGATTCACACAAGCAACAGAAAACGTGTGGGTCCTTCTTTGTCACCACAGTCGCCTAGTAACAAGATGTGTGGCCAGCTTCCACTCTCATCCACCAACAATACAAAACCTGCTCTTCAGGAGTTCAGAGCCATGTGGTTGAAAGCCATGCCAATGTGACGTGGGGTCTACTGTGATGCTTTGGTGTGCTGCTTTGGTGCTTGGATTTAGGTGGGCTCCGCTCCAGACCTACAGAAACTGCAGAGCCACCAGACCAGCATTTAACTAGCTGAGTCATCCTGCCCACAGCTGCCCGTTGATCATAATGCACTGAAACTGGATCCATCTAGGACCCCCACAAACTACTTCTGGATTAAGTGCCCTGAACAAAGGAAACACCAATGCTAATTAGGAATCCCACCCATGGCCAAAACCTCTGCTGTCACATCCTTTCCACAAACACCTTGAGAGTTCCTTAAATTGCAGGGCCCCACCTCAAATATTTCTTCACTCCAGGACCAACAACTGCACTGCTTTTTGTTTTGTTTTTCTACAAATATGAAAAACCCATAATGACACAAAGACAACACACAATTTTGGCTCACACAAAGAAATAAGAGAGAACAGTTCAAACAAATGACCAATAGGCAGAGACAGAAACCATTTCTGAGGTAAAACAGTAATGTAGCTAAGTGAACAGAATTCAAAAGAATGATATTTAGGTACATTCAATGAACTGACAGAAAGTTTGGGGAAAGCAAGAACCAAAGAAAAGCTTTAGAATAATTCGGGAAAATTCTACAAAAACAAACAGACAAAATAAATGCAAAATCTGAAAGAATACAAAGCCTGCAATTAGAAATCCAGAAGAGTAATACTAAGATTTCCCAAATGGAAAATACATTGAAAGGGCAATGGAAAAGATGTGAAGCAATGAAAATGCAAATTAGTGAGCTTAAAGATAAATTTCTCAATACTAGTATGCTAGAAGAACAATCAGGAAAAAAAATCAAAGAAAGTCTAGGAGTCATGTGGAACACCATGAAAAAGAACAATTTAGAGGTTATTGGAATTCCAGAAAAGGAAGAAAAAATAAAAATTACAGAGAAAATTGTCAAAGTGTTGTTAAAAGAAAACTTCTCTAATACCATGAAAGATGAGCAGATAAACATACAAGACTGAACTAACCCCAAACAGGGCAGATCCCAAAGGAAAATAACCAACACAAATAATAATCAACCTTTCTAAAATCAAAATCAAAGAAAGAATCCTGAGAGAAGTGTGAGAAAAATTAAAAGTTACCTATAAAGGGGAATCAATAAGACTGTTGTTGTTGTTATTGTTGTTGTTAGGTGTCATTGAGTTGGTGCCTACTTATAGAAACATTATGCACAGCAGAACGAAACACTGCTGGATCCCACTATTGTTGCCACGCTTGAGTCCATCAATGCTGCCACTTGGCCAATCCATCTCGTTGGGGGTCTTCCTTTTTTCCTCTGACCCTCCACCTTACCAAACATGATATCCTTCTCCAGCAACTGCTCCCTCCTGACAATATGGCCAAAGTATGAGAGACGAAGTTTGGCCATCTTGGCCTCTAAGGAGCACTCTGGCTGCACTACATCCAAAATGGATCTATTGGTTCTTTTGCAGCCCATGGCACTTTCAATATTCTCCTCCAATACCATAACTCAAAGTCATCAATTTTTCTACAACCTTCCTTATACAACTGTATAGCTTTCACATGCATATGATGTTATTGAAAATACCATGGCTTGGGTCAGGCGCACCTTAGTCCTCAAGCTGACATCTTTGCTCTTTAACACGTTAAAAAGATCTGTGCAACGGATTTGCTTAATACAATATGTCGTTTGATCTCTTGACTGCTGCTTCCATGAGTGTTGATAGCTGATCCAAGAAGAATGAAGTCCTTGACAACTTCAATCTTTTTTCCATTGATAAGAATGTTGTTTATTGGTCCGCTGGTGAGGATTTTTGCTTTCTTTACATTGAGATGTAATCCATACTAAAGGCTGTGCTCTTTGATCTTCATCAGTAAATGTTTCCAGTCCTCTTCACTTTCAGCAAGCAAGGCTGTATCATCTGCATATTGCAGGTTGTTATTGAGTCTTCCTCCAATTCTGATGCCATGTTTTTCTTCACATAACTCACCTTCTAGGATTATTTGTTCAGCATACAGGTTGAATAATTATGGTGAAAGAATACAACCTTTTGCACACCTTTCTTAATTTTAAACTGTTCAGTGTCCCCATGTACTATTTGAACAACTGCCTCTTGATCCAGGTACAGATTCCTCATGAGCACAATTAAGTGTTCTGGAATAGTCATACTTCGCAATGTTGTCCATAGCTTGTCATGATCCACACAATTGAAAGCCTTTGCGTAGTCAATAAAACACAGGTAAACATCTTTCTGATATTCACTGCATTCAGCCAAGATCCATCGGACATCAAAAATGATATCCCTCATTCCACGGCCTCTTCTGAATCTGGCTTGAACCTCTGTAAGTTCTCTGTCAATGTATAATTGTAGCCGTTTCTATATTACCATTAGCAAAACTGTACTCGCATGAGATATCAAAGAGATTGTCTGATGATTTCCACATTCTGTTGGGTTACTGCTCTTTGGAATGGGCACAAATATGGATCTCTTCCAATCAGTTGGCCAGATAGTTGTCTTCCAAATTTCTTGTCAGAGATGTGTGAGTGCTTCCCGTGCTGCCTCACTTTCTTGAAAGATTTCAATTTTGATTCCATCAATTCCTGGTGCCTTGTTCTTTGCCAATTCTTACAATGCACTTTGAACTTCTTCCTTCAGTATCATTGATTCTTGATCATATGCTACCTCTTGAAATGGCTGAACATTAACCATTTCCTTTTGTTACAGTGACTCTGTGTATTCCTTCCACCTTCTATTGATGCTTTCTGCATCATTCAATAATTTGTCCAGAGAATCTTTCAATAACAAAAATTGAGGCTTGAGTTTTTTCTTCAGTTCCCCCAGCTTGAAAAATGCTGAGCATGTTCTTTCTTTTTGGTTTTATGATTCCAGATCTTTGCACATTTTATTGTAAAATTTGGCTTTATTTTCTCAAGCTGATCTTTAAAATTTTCTGTTCAGCTCTTGTGCCTCCTCATTTCTTCCATTTGCTTTAGCATCTCTACGCTGGAGAGCAATTGTCAGTGTCTCTTCTGACATCCATTTTGACCTTTTCCTTCTTTCTTGTCTTCTCAATGACTTTTTGCTTTCTTAATGTCATCCCAAAATTCTTCTGGTCTTCAGTCTTTCATGTTTAATGTATCAAGTCT
>NW_006408520.1:9738856-9740776 GCF_000296735.1 Chrysochloris asiatica
GGATAGGAAAGAGACCACAGATAAGAAAGTATTGCTTAAGAAGAAGAACAATCTGAAGACTTTTCACTCCATGATTACAAAATCTGATACAGCCACAGTGGTCAAAATAGACTGATACTGGTACAATAAAAGATACATATATCAATGGAATAGAATTGAGAACCCAGAAGTAAATCCATCTACAGTCAGCTGATCTCTGACAAAGGACCAAAACACATTAAATGAGGAAGCAATAGTCTTGTTCATCAAATGGAGCTGGCAAATCTGGAAATTCATTTTCAGAAAAATGAAAAGGATCCATATCTCAGACCATATACAAAATCAAATTCAACATGAATTAAAGACCTAAATGTAAAACCTAGCACTATAAAGACCATCAATGGAAAAATAGTGAAAAACTCAGGGGCTCTACTACATGGCATAAATACATTGACAAACGTAACTAAAAACACACAAACAGTAGAAAATAAAATAGATGACTGGGAACTCCTGAAATTTTGACACTTATGTACACCAAAATATTTTGCTAAAAGAGTAAAACAAGAGACCACAGATGTGGAAAATATTTTTACAATAACATAATAGAAAAGGGACTAATATCTAAATTTATAGAACACGATAGCACCTCTACAAAAAAAAGACAAACAATCGAGTTAAAAATGGGGATAGGACATTTAACAGACACTTTTACCAAGGAAGATATTCAGGCAGCCAACAAACATATGAAGAAATGTTTGTGATGATTAGTCATTAGAGACAAGCAAATCAAAAAAGCATTGAAATAGCAAAGTTGGAAAAAAACAACAGAAAATGACAAATGATGGTGAGAATGTGAAGAGACTGGGCCCCTGTCTGTTGGTAGGACTATAAAATCGTTCACCAACCACTGTGAAAAATGGCATGGCACATCCTCAAAAAGTTGGAAATAAAAAAGAAAGAAAGAAAGAAAACAGTTGGAAATCGAAATCCTTCTACTTGTCACATATCCACAAGAAATAAGAGCCCGGACACAGGACGATATATGCACACTGATGTTCACTGCAGCACTATTCATAATAGCAAAAAGATGGAGATAAACTAAGTGCCCATCAATTGAAGAATGGATATTTGTCATGAGTTTTTTGCCTTTGCTGCAAGCACACCTATGAATGTGGTAGAGCATTTGTTGTTGTAGGTAAGTGTCACTGAGTCGATTCTGACTCACAGTGACCCTATATAGGGTTTCCAAGGAGAGTTGGTGGGTATAAACTGCCAGCCTTGTTCATAATTGCTGTTGTTGTTAAGTGTCCTTGAGTCGATTTTCGACCTTTAGCAACCCTGTTATAGGGTTTCCTAGGAGCAGCTGGTGAGCTTGAACCCCAACCTTGCAGTTCAGACAACTATAGTCTGACGCATTAGCCCACAGCACCACCCAGGTGGCAAAACGAGGAAAATGTATTAGATACTATCAAACATCTTAAGGCAATGAGTTTCTGGGTCTTATGGCTTAGGACCATTGTCTCAGGGGACACCATGGCCAACTGACATTAACACAGTCCACAAAGACAATGTTTTACATCCTACTTTGGTGAATAGCATCAGGGATCTTACAATATTGTGAGCAGCCATCTAAGGCGCAACTATTGGTCTCTCCATGTGAGGAAAGAAAAGAGTGATGAGAATAAGAGATGCTTGTTATCAGTAGAATGATGGAACATGTTAACATCAGTCTCCATGGTTCTGAGCCCTGAAGAATTTGACAGTGTGCCTGGCTACCACTACTACTGACTCTGAAAGGGAAAACATTAGAAGCTCCTAGGTTTGTTGTTGTTAGGTGCCATCGAGTTGGTATTAACTCATGGCAACCTTATGCACAGCAGAACGTAACACTGCCCAATCCTGGGCCAACCTCACTGCTGTTGCCACACTTGAGTCCATCGA
>NW_006408520.1:9742443-9746866 GCF_000296735.1 Chrysochloris asiatica
TATTTTTATAATTTTTCCATTTATATATTATCAGAATCATAGATGAAGCATATTATCATTTTAATAGACATGGATTCCTATTTTACTCGATGAGTTATAATCCATTAATATATTTTTATTCTGCAATTCAAACTACCCTGAATTTGGCTCCTGGTATTCCCTTCAAGCTGACACCCATGCTGCTCTTTTGGTAAGTCTTCACGATTCCTTGAGAACTTTTTACTTTCGGGCATAAAGATATTTCATATTCATCTTATACTTCCGCTGTCCCAGTTCAGGAATCAGGCATTTCTTACAGGGAGCTCTGCTCCCTTTTTAGAGGAGACTAGAGAGCTAGAAAATGCAAGTATAATCAACACATAATAGTCATCAAGACCTAGACATAGAGATAAAAATGTAAAATGCCAAATATGAGTTCACACTGATATGAGTTCTGACATCACAGGGCTTATTCTACCCTTCCCCTCTACATATTTATATAACTCGTTTCTTCAATAATGAGAAACCTAGCTCCCATTATCCTGATTATTTTTTATCTTATTATTTACTCAACCCCCGTCTATAATCAACTTTCTGACCATACCAGTTCTCTCCTCAGTCCTGACCACTTCAGCTAAGGCAGCCTCTTTTTCAATCCCAATCTCATTTGAATCGTCCTGAGTATCTCTTCAGCCACCTACAACACCAGGAAGATTCAAAGGTTTATGGGAAAATTCCACTGTCTTTTAATTCCATTTTACCATAACCTTCCTGCAATGCCCTCATCTACATAATCTTTTCTCTTTTTACTAGCGGAGGGAAAGACATATTCTTTTTGCATCATTTCTTCATTTTTCCATATTTACTGCCTAGCTTTCACATACATATGAGGCAAATGAAATTGCCATGTCTTAGGTCAGGCACATCTTAGTCCTCAAAGTGACATCTTTGTGCTTTAACACTTTAAGTAAAAGTCTTAAAAAGTAGATTTGCCCAATGCAACAAGTTCTTTGATTTCTTGACTGCTGCTTACATGAGCACTGATTTTTAAGTCTAAGTAAAATTAAATCCTTGATAACTTCAAACTTTTTCCATTTATCACTGTTGTTTATTGGTCCAGTTGTAAGGATACATACTTTTTCCCTTTACATTGAGGTGTAATCCATACTGAAGACTAGTTTTTGACCTTCATCTGTAACTGCTTCAAGTTCTTTTCACTTACAGCTAGCAAGCTTTTGTCATCTGTACATCTGAGGTTGTTAATGAGCCTTCCTCTGATCTTGATGCTGTGTTCTGCTTCATTTAGTACAGTTTCTTGGATTATTTGCTTAGCATATAGATTGAATAAGTATGGTGAAAGGATACAACTCTGGTAAACAGCTTTCCTGATTTTAAACCATTCAGTGTCCCCTTGTACTATTTGAATGACCATCTCTTGGTCTATTTACAAGGTCCAGATGAGTACAATTATAAGTTCTGCAATGCCCAATGTTTCCACTGGTATCCATAGTTTGTTATGATCCACACAGTAAACACCTTTCTAGTACTCTTGGCTTTCAGCCAAGATCCATCTGATGTCAGCAATGATATCTCTCATTTGATGTCCTCTTCAGAATCTGGCATGGATTTCTGGCAACTACCTGTCAGCAACCTGTCCATTTATTGCTGCAACCATTTTTTAATTATTCGCAACAAAATTTTACTTGCATGTGATAGTAATGATATTGTTCAAACAGGCCACATTCTGATGTATCACCTTTCTTTGGAAAGAGTATAAATACAATTCTCTTCTAGTCATTGGGACAGTTTTTTTGCACAAAGTGAGCACTTTTAGCACTGCATCCATTTAGTGAATCATTGCAATTGGTATTCTATCAGTTCTGAAACCTTATTTTTCAATAATACCTTCAGTGGAGTTTTGAACTCTTCCTTCAATAACATAAATTCCTAAACATATGCTATCTCCTGAAATGTTTGAACAGTGGACAATTCTTTTTGGTATGGTGACTATGCATGCCTTCTTCACCTTCTTTTGCTGCTTCCTGTGTTGTTTAACAGAAAAGACCAAAGTGGATGTCATAAGTGACCCTGAAACTTGCTCTTGAGCACAGAATAACTGAACAAATACAAGAAACAGCGAAGCAAAAGAGCTCAACAGAAAATTTCAAAGGGCAGCTGGAGAAGACTAAGTCAAGTATTAGAATGAAGTTTGCAAAAACCTGGAGTTAGAAAACCAAAAGGGAAGAACACACTCAGGATTTCTCAAGCTAAAAGAACTGAAAAAAATTAAAAATTTCAAGCCTCAAGTTGCAAAATTGAAAGATCCTATGGACATAGTACTGAACCATGCAAGAAGGACCAAAAGAAGAGGGAAAGAACACAGATCACTTCACCAAAAAGAACTGGCTGACATTCAGCCATTTCAGAAGCTAGCCTACGATCAAGAACCAATGGTACTGAAAGAAGTCCAAGTTGCATTAAAGGCATTAGTGAAAAAGCAAGGCTCCAGGAATTAATGGAGTACCAACAAAAATATTCCAATAAATTAATGCAGCACTGGAAACCCTCATTAGTCTATGTCAAGAAGTTTGAAAGACAGCTACCTGGCCAAGTGATTAAGCATCCACATTTTGCTCATTCTGAAGAAAAGTGACCAAACAGAATGTAGAAATTACAGAATAGCATCATTAACAACACACGTAAGCAAGTTTTGCTGACGAGAATTCAACAACAGTTATATCAGTACAATGACAAGGAGCTGCCGGAGACTCAAGCCAGATTCAGAAAATGATGTGGAATGTGGAATATCATTTCTAACAGATGGATCTTGGCTGAAAAAAGAAAATACTAAAAAAAAATGTTAACTTGTGTTTTACTGACTACATAAAGGCATTTGACATTATAGCTTATAATAGACTATGGATATAATTGTGAAGAATGGAAAATGTAGAACACTAACTTATATTCATTGGAGCCTATATATAGGCCAAGAGTTAGTCATTTGAACCAAACAAGGAGATACTGTATAGTTTAAAATCAGGAAAAGTTCTGATTCAGGGCTGTATCCATTCACTACAAGTATTCCATCTATACGCTAAACCAGTAAAAACTTTATGAATGGCAGTAGAACACTGTCTGATACAGTGCCAGAAGATCAGACCCTCAGATTGGATGACACTCAAAACACAGCTGGGAAAGAGCTGCCTCCTAAAAGGACAGTAGATGGTGTAGATGGAACAAACCTTTCAGGACCATTTTCGGATGCAGCATGGCTCAAAATGAGAAAAAATAGCTGCAAATATCCATTAATAATAAGAACATAGAATACACAAAGTATGATTCTAGGAAAAGCTGAAGTCATCAAAAATGAAATGGAATGCATAAAAATCAGTATCTTAGACATTAGCAAGATAAAATAGAGTAGTGTTAACTATTTGGAATCAGATGATAATACTGGACATATCGTCAGGAAGGACCAGTAGCTGGAGAAGGATATCACATTTGGAAAGGTGGAGGGTCAGAGAAAAAGAGGAGCAAGATGGATAGGCAAAGTGGCAGCATCAATGGGCTCAAGCATGGCAATAATTGTGAGGTTGGCACAGGATCAGGCAGTGTTTTGTTCTGCTGTGCATAGGGTCGCTATGAGTTGGTACCAACTCAATAGCACCTAATGATTCTGGGGCTGGCAAACTGAAGAGGAATGGTGTTACTTTTATTATCAAAAAGAACATTTCAGTCTATCCTCAACTTATAAGAAAGACATTAATAAATCTATTCCTTCTGCTGCTAAACATGAAGAAATTGAATATTTGTAACCAACTTTTGAAGCTTCTTACATTATTACATTAACGACTTTCCAAATTGCTTTACTACAGTCCCCTAAACTTTTGATGTGGTGCTACAGGATAAACACTGGACTATGAAACACAAGGTTGACAGTTCAAACCCATGAGCTGCTCCTCATAAATGCTATACAGGGTCACTATGAGTTGGAATCAACTCAAAGGTCTGTAACAACAAACTTTCTTGAGGCAAGATGTTGTTGACACTTCAAAAGCATTTAAGTTGATTTGCTTTCAGGATAAAACAAGTTCATATTATAATTTTATCTTTTTTCTTTTTCATTCATAATACAAAATTCTGGAAACATCAGAATTTGTTATGTTCAACTATGTATATGGTGCTGTGGGTTAATGTACTGGACTGCAAAGTCAGTTTGAACCACAAAGTTGGTAGTTCAAGCTCATCAGCTGTTCCTTATAAACCTTATATATAGGGTCACTATGGGTCAGAACCAACTCAACGGCACTTAGCCACAAAAACAATAATATATTAAAAAGTAATGAGGAGAACAAACAAGATGGCGGATCGGGTGGACGTATAGCAGAGAGCTCCGCCAACAACAACACAGAATACCTGACCAAGCAGGCTCAGGGGATGGTCC
>NW_006408520.1:9750196-9750975 GCF_000296735.1 Chrysochloris asiatica
AAAAAAAAAAAGTAATGAATAAAGAATGTAAAATTCTATCATGTAACTTTCCTTGTAATTTCTGTCACCAAGACCACATTTTCCAACTACCGTTCAATCTTTGTTTTCAATTTATGCATTCCAGTCACTAACAATTACCAACGCATCTTAATTACATGATGTTTGATTAATTTCAGACTGTTAAACTTGGTAAAAAATCTTCAGCTTCTACATGCTTGGCAGCAGTTGTTGGTGCATAAATTTAAAGAAGAGACATACCAACTTGTCTTTTTGTGTGGCTATTAGTCTATCATTGACAGCATTATATTTCAAGATAGATCTTGAAATTTCTTTCTGATGATAAAACTGACACCTTGCCTCTTCAATTAGTCAGCCCCATCATAGTAGGCAATGTTGTTGTTGTTGTTGTTAAGTGCCGTGGAGTCAATTCTGACCCATAGTGACCCTGCATAGGGTATTCAAGGAGCAGCTGGTGAGACAATTGTTGTTGCTATTAGGTTAGGTACCACTGAGTTGGTACCAACTCATAGCGACCCTATGCTTAACAGAACAAAACATTGCCCGATCCTGGGCCAACCTCACCATTGTTGCCACGCTTGAGTCCACTGATGTTGCCATTTTGCCAGTCCATCTCACTGGGGGTCTTCCTTTTTTTTCTCTGACCCTCCACCCTACCAAACATGATGTCCTTCTCCAGTGACTGGTCCCTCCTGACAATATATCCAAAGTATGAGAGATGAAGTTTGGCTATCCTGGCCTCCAAGGAGCACTCTGGCAGC
>NW_006408520.1:9751725-9754532 GCF_000296735.1 Chrysochloris asiatica
AGGATTTTTGTTTTCTTTACATTAAGATGCAATCTATACCGAAGGCTGTGCTCTTTGATCTTCCTCAGTAAATATTTTAAATCTTCTTCACTTTCAGCAAGCAAGGTTGTATCATCAATAGGACTGCCTAATTCAAATGGCTAATACCAATCCATTGATTGCATTCCATTTCATTTTGGATGACTTAAAATTTTCCTAGATTTATACTTTGTATATTCCACTTTCTGATTATTAATGGATATTTGCAGCTATTTCTTCTCATTTTGACTCATGCCACATCAGTAAATGATCCTGGAAGCTTTGCTTCAAACACATCAATCACTAAGGTCTACTCTGTACTAAGGTTTAGCACTGTACTTCAGGATAGATCTTGAAATGTTATTCAGTTAGGATATACTAACTGAAGACACCAGAACCATAGTTGTTTAGAATAAAAAGATTAAAGCTATTTAGATCACAAAAAAAGGTATGTAAAGAGAAAATCATTTAGGCATGATTTCAAACATGGATTAGAAGATAATTTCAATTGAGTTCATTGGTTTTTTGTTGTTAGTTGCCTTTGAGTTGGTCCTGACTCATATCAACCCTATACAGGGTTTCCAAAGAACAGCTGGTAGGTTTGCACCACTGACTTTATGGATAGCAATCTAGTGCTTATAATACAGTACTACACCAGGACTAATTGTTGTTGTTTTTGTTGTTGTTAAGTACCATCGAGTCAGTTCTGACTCACAACAATCCTATATAAGGTTTCCAAGGAGCAGCTGGTGGGTTTGAACCACCTATCTTGCAGTTAAAATCCACCTTGTGTTCCAGTGCATTACCCTGAAGCACCACACCAGGACTAATTAAACGCATAAAAATGTAGAAGCAATAACTGTCTCACGATAAAAGGTTAGTGAGACAAATTAACGCTATGTTTCTATGATACAATATAATAAAGAGTATTCATTCATAAGAGATAATACAATAGAGTGATTTGAATATTTAGTAATTTGGAAAAAGGTTCATGGTATATTGAGAGAAAATGGCAGATTACAAAATATTGCATGTATAACGCATGTTCTATGCATATACAGGAGTGCGGATGGGGAGGAGGAAAGACAGAAACAGAAAACAGACTTAGAAGCTAGACAAGAAAATATTCATAGAAATTAACCCATTTTTTGAGATTATTAATTAGTTTAATATTTTTCTACATAAATTTCTATAATTTCCAAATATTCCAAAACTAAATATATTTTCCTCTAATTGGAAAAAAATGATAAATTTGATAGTCAAAGACATACATAATGTTTCAGAAACAGTAAGAACCACTGTGAAAAAAAAAAAAAAAAAAAAAAAAACTGTCTAGGACTATTTGGCAGAAGATCTTGGATATATTTGACTTTTTTCTTTAACTCATCAAAGTTGCATAGTTAAATATAAAGTTTTAAAAATATGTATGGAATCCCATAAAAACGAATTTGTCAAAATAAATTATAAAATGAGTCCTGGTGTGGCGCTGTAGGATCAGCACTGGACTGCTAACTATAAGGTAGGTGATTCAAACCCAACAGCTACTCCTTGGAAACCTTATACAGGGTCATTATGAGTCAGAAATTACTCAACGGCACTTAACAGCACGACCACAATGGAATACTAAACAGTCATCAAAAATCAGAATTTGGAGCTTCCAAATAAGTGTGCAATCAGCATGTACAAAGATTTCTCAATAACCAATTTATGTAATTTTCCACCTTAAAAAAAACTTAAAAGCTAACAAAATTTAACTTGACAGGCAAATGTACTTGAAATCTTACAGAGAGTGCATACAACCGTGTGCTTTGGAGTTCTTTGTACTTACCTTTCCTAACATGTCATAGCCCTCTCCTTTCACCATTTCCTTTACTACATAATTTGGTATTCTATTTCTTCTGATTAAAATGCATGCTTTTGTAAAGGGGGAAAGATCTGCATGAATTTACAAAAGCTCACAATTCCAATGAGTGCAGTGTGGTGTCATAAAAATATGCTTCAACACATCTAGCAAAGGAAGAAAATTACAGGCTGAAATTTAGTAACATCCAAGATTTCAGTGGAAAGATTTAAATTACCATGAATCACTCAAAAATGTTCTTAAAACCTCAATAAAACTGACTATCCAAAATGTTTTATATGCACTTCAAAAAAAAAGAAGCAAAGAAAATATAATGACAATACTTAAAAGATTTACATTTGGACAAGAATAACTGAAGAAAATAAGTGTTTGAGAAGATCCAAAGAAGCAATTAACCAAAAAGAATTCCAATTAACCTTTTTGTGACTGATAGTTTTTCAGGGAATTAGATCATTAAAAGTTGTTCTTTCCAAACAAAAGTCCGGAATAATGTGGTTTTCTATCTGCATTTCTTCCTTCCTTCTTTCCTTTCTTTTCATGCATGGATTCATTTAGTCTTGACAACTGGATATAGTCCATCAACATATTGTTTTTTAACACTAGAATCACATTTTTCATTTTTTCTTTAGGAAACTAATTCTTCTGAAGTATCTTTTAATACCTTTCTTATGGCTACTGTGGAGTCCTGGTATGGCACTGCGGCTTAACGTGCTAGATTGCAAGGTCAGTATGAACCAAAAGGTTGATGGTTCAAGCACACCAGCCGTTCCTCGGAAACCCTACAGGTCGGAATGGACTTAATGGTACTTAACAACAACAACAAAATAGCTAATGTAGTTAAAACGGACAGGTTGCTGTTGTTAGGTACCACTGAGTCGGTACAGACTCATAGCGACCTTATGCACAGCAGAACGAAACACTGCTCAAT
>NW_006408520.1:9755147-9778456 GCF_000296735.1 Chrysochloris asiatica
GAGTCTTCCTCCAAACCTGATGTCACGTTTTTCTTCATACAATCCAGCTTCTGGGATTATTTGCTCAGTATACAGGTTTAATAAGTATGGTGAAAGAATACAACCCTGTTGCACACCTTTCTTCATTTTAAACCATTCAGTGTTCCCATATTCTGTTCAAACAACTGCCTTTTGGTCCATGTACAGATTCCTCATGAGCACAAATAAGTGTTCCAGAATACTCATACTTCACAATGTTGTCCATAGCTTGTCATGACCCACACAATTAAAAGCCTCTGCATAGTCAATAAAGCACAGGTAAACACCTTTCTGATATTCTCTGCTTTCAGCCAAGATCCTTCGGACATCAGCTATGATATCCCTCATTCCACGGCCTCTTCTGAATCTAGCTTGAACCTCTGAAAGATCTCTGTCAATGTATGCTTGCAGCTGTTTCTGTTATTACCTTTAGTAAAACTTTGCTTGCATGGGGTATATCAAAGAGATTGTCCAATGATTTTCGCATTCTGTTGGGCCATCTCTCTTTGGAATGGCACAAATATGGATCTCTTCCTATCAGTTGGCCAGATAGTTTTCTTCCAAATTTCTTGGCATAGATGAGAGAGTGCCTACTGTGCCACTTCACTTTCTTGAAAGATTTCAATTTGTATTCCATCAATTCCTGGGTGCCTTGGTCTTTGCCAATTACTTTAATAATTACACCTTGGACTTCGTCCTTCAGTATCATTGGCTCTTGATCATATGCTACCTCTTGAAACAGTTGAACAGTGGTGGAAAACAGACGTACACATAACCAAAAACAAAATTTTCAGCCTTGGAATGGTTTCTGGTGGATAACTGAATACGTGCACTGCAGAAAAGCTAAATTTGCCACTGGAAAGCATTGCTCTTTTATCCTTACACCAAGCCAACACATTCACTGTAAGAGAAACCACTTAAGTACTTTTACAGAAATAAATTAATCATAATTGTGCTAGTATGATATTGGAACATATTGGCAAAGTCACTTCAAATTAAGAGTAACATTTTCTTGTAGTTTCTCTTGGTTTACCATAAACATCCATATACATCTCAATAAAAACTTATGGAAGGATGTAAGGATGAAGAAAGGAAGGAGAAATCACAATTAAAATATTTCTTCCTCACTTTCATTCATTTCTTCCAAGTTAATAATCAGCTCCTATAGTTTCTGCAATCTTGTTTTCTCCTCTCTCCTTTAATGCTATTAGAAAGTTTCACAGTTACACTACTCAAGTCAATAAAATACATAGCTGAAATTCAAAACAAACAATGACTTGTCAATATGTGAGTGCTCAGGACATAAACACCTAAAGAAACAGGTTCAAAGGTAGATAAGGCCTTTCAAAGTTGTAGGCTTCATTAATGCATCTCACTAAAATAAAATGCTACTCAGGAATATCTCATAAATATAACATGAATTACTCTGATAATACTAAATCGCATCCACCATCTGTGCACAAACAGCTATTTTCTTTTTACAAGTAGAGAGGGAAAAAAATCAATGTGTGAAGTATGATAAATCAGAATACTGGCATGAAAAGGCCATGCAAATAAAATTGCTGATGCACAAGAAACACGCACACCAGAGACATCTGGTAAAAAAGCAACTTACACAGGAAGGAGTTTCAGAAACCATGTTGTTAAGAGGGACACTCATTTTGATAGGACTAAATTTAGACTTACCAGCTGTGTTTTGGTTTACAAATCCTTCCAATCTGCCTGCTTATAATAATAATAATAAATGAGAACAGTTTCTGTGGAATACAGTTGAAAAAGTGATTGGGGTAGGGGAGCTGGCCTCTGTTGTGTTATATGAAGGGGTGTACAACACTGAATCTTGTGTAGTGTACTAGTCTCTCTGTCCAAAAAAAATGGTATATTAAAAGAAAAAGTCTTGTCTGGCAGAGCTTACATTTAATCTAAGTTTAGAAATGTACTAACTAGCTGTAAGAACTTGGTCAAGTTGCTTTAGTTTTCTGAGGTTAAGTTTTCTCACTTATAACCCACTCAGAGAGGTCACATATCTCACCTTGACTCACGAAGGATTATAGAAAGAATACAAAATGAAAAAAGTCTGTATATATATATACACACTAGCTGCTCGATATGTGCTGTACTGATATCTTTATATGAATTATCTTATGTAAACCTCAATGCAAACATAAAGATACTTTTATCCTTTTTAACTAGACGGCAATACTGTTGAAGAGACGTTCTTCTACCATTATTTTCAGATGAAAAAATAGGGAGAATAATTTGTTTATAAATTGAAGATTCAGGATTTGACTAAACGTCTGATAACTCAAGTTTACATCAGGACATGCTACTAATCCCTGACTATTTTCACTGACTTCACGTTCAAAAGTTAATAAAATATTAATCTCATTAACCAAATGTTAGGAGGAAAAAAAAAAGAATTCATACAAGATGGGATTTATTTTTTAAGTTTCAAAACATATGAGATCCAAAGCCTTAAACTATACTGGTCAGAGATACACCTTGTTATTGTCATTAAGTGTCATTGAGTCGGTTCCAACAAATAGTGACCCTGCATACGGTTCCGAGAAGTGGCAAGTGGGTTTGAATTGCTGATCTTTTCATCAGCAACCCAGTGCTTAACCTACAGTGCCACACCATGACTCGCAGAGATTCATACGTACCACAAAAAAAGTTTTTTCTTATTAAAATGCTCATATAATTTTATTTTGTTACTTTTAAAATAGCAAGTACATTTAGTAATGAACGTTTTTATAATCTCACCAATGTTTCCTTAAAATAATTTTTTTAATTTACAAGCCAAAAATAGTCTCCTGAATTATGAAGTAAACTTCCTAAAGGTACCTATTAACAAACAAATAATAATCCTTCATATAATTTATAAAAACTGTTTTCAGGACAAACAATTGCTCTTCTTATTAATTCTTTTTTTCTTTAAGATGACAAAATATTACTTTATTTTATACCAAAAGTTTACATACTTTTATATAAACATTATATACTTTTTTTTTTTTAATGAGCAGTAAAAAAGTTGATTTAATGAGGATTTCTGAGGATGTACCTTAAAAAAAATGAAAATCTAAAACAAACCAGCAAGGCGGAATCTGAAGAGGAACTTTTGAGAAGATGCCATAAACTCATTACTCTTTTTATCAAAAGTTCTCCTATCCCTCCTATCCCCAGGCCTAGAGCATTCAGATGATGGCCCAGCCCTAAGTTCCCAGAGATAATAGTGACTTGGGGTTTTTTTGTTTGTTTGTTTTGGATGTATACAAAAACACTCAGGAATACATAATCATTTAAACAACCCAAGGACACATTCTGCAATCCTGCCTCCTGGCCACCAGCACACAGCCTTTCTCTTTCCATGAGTGTAGAGACCTTAACTGTTCCATCTCTCCATGGCCTCATCTCTGCCTCCACTGGTGTCACTCCTTCTCTGGATAGGGTCCCACATCCCACTCATGTTCTTCTCACTTGATGGTCCTATGGCCCTCTGTTTCTGGACTGTAAGATTAACTACTCCCCCTTTATGTTACAAAACTTCTACCTTTACAGTTGTGACATTTGCAATTAGTCATGACAACAATTACTCACTACTGAATCAAAAGGATCTTGTCCCCTCTGTTTTCACCAGACCCATCTAGACAAGATGATAACTATTCAGTGGGGACTCTTTCTTTCCCCCAACACTCTTAACTAAGCTCCCTCTTGAAACCTTGTAAGCCAGTCACTTCGTTGCCTTTATCGCCCTCTCATTTTATGTAGCCAATGTCTAAGTTGTCTGTCACTCTCAACCCTGTGTACAGAGGGGATAGCATTGATACTTGATATGGAGACTCCTTCCCTCTCAGTTGGTATTCTGAGCTACTATTTTTAGCTGTCATTATAGGGTGAAACTCATCATAGATAACACATACATAGTGGATAACAGTGGCTACATTCCATAAAAAAACCTATGTACAAAAATAAGTGGCTAAACCTTAGCTTAAGGAACCTTGGTAGTTATGCATTGGGCTGCTAACTAAAAGGTCAGAATTTGAAACCCTTCCGATGTTTCACAGGAGCAAGAAGAGGCTTTCTGCTCCTATGAAGATTTACAACCTTGGAAACCCTACATAGGGTTGCTACAAGTAGAAACCAATTCCACAGCATACCACCACCACCACAAAACCTTTGCTTGTGTGGGAAAAAAAAAAGGGGTGGCAGACCATATTTGATTCACTAGTCATAGTTTTCCCTTGTTTACAGGATCTATGGTGTGATGGTGGTGGTGGTATGCCATGGATCTGGTTCCGACTCATAGCATCCCTGTATAGGGTTCCCGAGGCTGTACATCTTTATGGGAGCAGAAAGCCTCACCTTTCTCCTGTGAAGTAGTTTCGAACTGCTGACCTTTAGGTTAGCAGCCCAACTCATAATCACTATGCTACCAGAGCACCTTAAAGGACCTATGTGTAATACATACAAGATACATATATATACAGATGTAATATAAATAAATACATATATATTTATATGCATGAAACTATTCTATATTAAAAACATTTTTAATGTTTAAAAGGTTATATTCAAAAAGGATCCAGATGTTGTTAGGTGTTAGGTGTCAGTTCCTACTCATAGCAACCCAATACACAACAGAATGAAACACTGACTGGTCCTGCACCATCCTCACAATTATTATGTTTGAGCCCATTGTTGCTGCCACTGTGTTAATCCATCTCATTGGAAGCCTTCTTTTTCATTGAGCCTCCACTTTACAAAACATGTTGTCTTTCTCCAGGGACTGGCCCCTCTTGAAAACATGTCTACAGTACAAGGAGCATTCTGGCTGTACTTGTTCCAAGACAGATTTCTTTGTTCTTCTAGAAGTTCATGATACTTTCAATAATCTCCAACAACATAATTCAAGTGCATTGATTATTCTTCAGGCTTCCTTATTCACTGTCTAATTTGCACATGCATATTAAGTGATTGAAAATACCATGGCTTGGGTCTGCTGCACTTTAATCCTCAAAGTGACACCTTTGGATTTTAACACTTTAAAAAGGTCATTTGTAACAGTTTTCTCAATGCAATATGTCCTTTAATTCTTTTTGACTGCTACTTCCATGAGCTCTGATTGTGAATCCAAACAAAATGAAGTCTTTGACAACCTGAATCTTTCCTCCACTTACCAAGATGTTACCATGTTGCACATTTTATTCTAATATTGGGCAATGTCTTCTTGGGGAGCCACACTAGAGACCTGAGTCCCAGAGCGCTCCTTTGCTTGGTCAACCAAATGAAAGCATCTTCTTTCACTTTTAGCCATTTTGTGCCTCTATAAATGTGCCAACCAAGAGCTGGGAAACCAAGGTGATACTCTAGCGGCAAAGTTCATACTCTTGTTCAGGAGCTTGTGTCTAATCTTCAGTTCTTGAGACTTGAGTCAGCAGCCTATTGCCTAACTTATTTTCACCAGCTTCCTCAGACTTGTAAGTCAACAGACCTACAGATTTAGGTCTGTCAGTCTCTGCAATCACATGAGGGAGAATTCTCCAGACACACACACATCTTAACTATGAATTTGGGGATTGCCAGCTTCCACAAACACATGAGCCATTTCCTTGATGGTTGTGAGTTCTGTGAGATGTTGCAGCATATTATGAATCCCTAAGAGGGAGAATAATGAAAGGAAGAAGAGTAGTTGATATCAGAGATGATGGGAGTGGTACAAAATTTTTGAAAATACACTTGGAACATCTTTAAGCTCCATCTCATAGAGGTCAAATTTGTGCTGGTCCTTCTACAAAAAATTTGTGTAGGAGGGTATAGTTGATAAATAAGTAAACAAAAACATAAACAAGATAATCCTGGCTATGAATCTGTTTGTTGTTAAGTACTGTTAAGTTGGTTCGACTCATAACGACCCTGTATAGGGTTTCCAAAGAGCATCTGATGAGCCTGAATCACCAACCTTGAGGTTCAAACTGACCTTTCAGTCCTGCGCATTAACCTGCAATGCCTCACCAGGATTCCCAGATATGAATAAATGCTGATAAGAAAGAGAATAAACAACATTGTGTTGAGTGAAATAAGTTATTCACAAAGGGAGAAACATGCATGCTCTCACTTACATGAAAAGAGAAGAATAGACAACTGTATGGAGACCAAAGTGGGTACTAGGGATTGGTGGAAGGGAGAGGAGACCCACTGTTTAATAAGCTGTGAGTTTCTGTTTATGGTGATGGGAAATCTGGCATTGATTATGGGTGGTAGTTGCACAGCATCATTAACATAAGTGATATCACTAAGTTGTGCACCTGAAAAAAAAAGTAGAACTGGAAAATGCGTCATATATATATGCATATATTTTACAATAAAATAATAGTAACAATGACAACCAAAAAAATGGAGAATAATTTATAGAAAGGGTTTCTGGAGTGAGGGAATAAGAAGAGGAATGCTTCTGATAGTGCAGTCAAGTAAGCTGTCCTTAAGAAAGTAAGGTAAGAAGGAGTCAGCCATGCAAAACACCATCAGAAGACAACTACAGGCAGAGAGACCAAAAAACCAAGACCGGAAAAAGGACTGGCTGTGAATCTGTTTAATGTGTCGAGTACCTGTGGAACTTCCTGACTCCTCCATCACACTCTGCTCTTTCTGAGAGGCAGAGGGATAACATGTTTAAAGGCTATTTCAATTTAGTTATAAATAAATAAATTATAAAGTCAAATACAAGTCATATTTTTATTTATCGTGTTCAAGATAGGTAAATCTACGTTTATGAAAAAAATCCAGAGTTGGTCAGTCACTAAGGGAAAATCTGTTGAGATGTATAGTGTTTCTCTCTGTAATGTTTAATATGCCTTGCAACTATAGATATTTTATATTTAATCTATAAATAAAGAAATGTATTTATATTAAAGGCAAGCTTTTTGAATTTGTATTATAGAATGTCCTTCTATAAATGTATTAAGGAATATCTTGCTCTTCAAATTTTATTAGGGTTTTTATGAGTAATTTTTAATTAAAAAATTCCTTTGTGAAAAAAAAGAAGAAAAAATGGTATGTCCCAGGAAGCGTTCACTCCTTTAGTTCTGATCCCCAAATTAAGAGAAAATCTGGAAGAAGCCCACAACCTAGAGAAAAATCACTACTGAGTCATTCATAGCTGACTGATATAGGAGTAAAATTAGATTTCCGTTGTAGTAATCCTGCAATAACTGTGATCTATAAATAGATATTTATAGATCTACTTATGGATAGACATAGAGACTGAGCAGGTATGAGAGGCGAGAGGAGTATACTCAAAAATATATAGAGATTTGACCGAGGATGTTTATATATGTGTGTGCATTTACCTTTGGAGCATGTTGTTGTTTGTTAAGTGTCATTGAGTTGGTTCCGATCCACAGTGCCACTGTGCACAGCAGAATGAAACACGGCTGGGTTCTGTACCATCATCAAAATTGTTACTCTGTTTGTATCCATTATTGCTGCCACAGTTTCAATCCATCATTTGGGGGGTCTACCTCCCTTTGCTGACCTTCCACTTTTCCAAGCATGGTGTCCTTCTCCAGGGACTGGTCCCTCCTGCCAACATTTCCAAAGTATCCTTACTTCTAAGGAGCATTCTGATGCACTTCTAAAATTAGATTTGTATGTTCTTCTGGCAGTCCATGGAACTTTCAATATTCTTTGCAAAATTGTATCATGCAATTTCCAGCATCATTTCCAGCACCAAGGCCATGTTTCCAACGACTGATCCTTCTTTGTTTCCAACCTTTGCATTTCAAAAGATGATAATTATCAATAATTCTTGATTGCATGTTTGATCAATTTCAGACTGAAGATCTTGGTAGAATTTTTCATTGTTATCATCACTGCCTTTAATGGTTAATGGTTAATGGTTATTACATGGTTTTCCCTGTAGGTGTATGAATATTATCCTACCACATATAGAATTATACTTCAAGACTGATCTTGAACTGTTCTTTGGATGATGAATGTGATGCCATTCTTCTTCAAATTGTCATTCCTAACATAGTAAACCATATGACTGACAGATTCAAAATAACCAATTCCAGTGCATTTCAGATCAATAATCCCTAGGATATTGATCTTTATGTGTTTCACTTCATTTTTGACAACTTCTAATTTTCCTAAATTCATACTTCATACAGAATCCTGGAGTAGCGCCGTGGTCTAATGTGTCACACTGCAAAGTCATTTGAACTGCAAAGTCGGTGGTTCAAGCTCACTAGCTGCTCCTTGGAAACCCTATACAGGGTCGCTATGGGTCGGAATCAACTTGACGGCACTTGACAACAACAAATACTTCGTACATTCCATGTTCCAATTATTAATGAATTTTCACAATTTTTTCTCCTCATTTTGAGTTGTGCCCCATCGTCAAATGAAGGTTCCCAAGACTTTACTCCATTCACATCATCACCATCAACTCTACTATGATTAGATAGTTCCTCCCCAGCCTTATCTTGAGTCCCTTCCAACCTGAGAGACTCATCTTCCAACACTATATCTGACAATATTCAGGTGCTATTCATCCTGTTTCTGTATTCAATATTCTGGTGCTATCAGACAGGATTCCACAGCTATTCTAAGGTTTTCTGTGGCTAAACATTCAGAAGTAGTCCACTTCGCCTTCTTTCTAGTCTGTCTTAGTCTTGAAGCTCAGCTGTTATCTGTCCACCACTGGTGTGTCCTGCTGGGATTTGAAACATCAGTGGTATTGCTTCCAACATCACAGCAACATGCAAGCTAACACAGTACAACTAACTAACAAACAAGAGGAGTTTTTTCACATTTTTGTTGTTATTGTTATGTGCCGTGGAGTCAGTTCCAACTCACAGCAACCCTGTACAGGGTTTCCGAGGGTGTAAATCTTTACGGGAGTAGAAAGCCTCATGTTTCTCCCACAGAACAGCTGGTAGTTTGAACTGCTGATCTTGAGGTTCGCAGCCCCATTCATAACCACTACGCTACCAGAGTTAGTCACTTAAAAACTGCAGTATGCTCTCAGTTTAGAGTTGTGCTAGAATATACTATCTATTATCCCAAGAATATTAAAAAATCAAACTCCACCTTTAAACTAAGTGGAAACACAACACTGCTAAGACGGGAGGATGGCAAGACTTATCCCCTGTACTATGGACATGCTATCAGGAGGGACCAGTCTCTGGAGAAACACATCATGTCATGCTTGGTGAAGGATAAGCAATAAAAAGTTTGATCTAGAGAAGACGAATTGGCACATTGGCTGCAATTTACTAGGGCACAGAGGATGGTGCAGGGCCATCAGTGTTTTGTTCTGTTGTACATAAGGTCACTATGAGGCCAAATTGATTCTATGACACCTAACAGCAACTTTAGGATAAAATAGGAAATCTTTTACATCATTTCCCAAAATGTTTTGATATTTTGTGTATTAATTTCCCCCACTGCCCCTGATCAATAAGTAAATAATATATTATCTCTTCCTAATAGAACTCAACCTTTTCTATATATTTCTGTGGATTTTTCCCCCCGTTGACTATACAACAGTCATTCTTCCCACTATTAATTCCTTTCAGTGCTTGTCCCTTTTTGCACCTGCCTTTCCAACCTTCCAATTTCTGTGAGCTACAAATATCATCACATTCCTTTCCTGCCAGATTTGGTTTCCATTGCTTGCAAACAAATTCCCTAAGATGAGTGCTATTAACCTAAGAAAATTTATTTTCCAATTAAAAGAAGATTCTTTAATGTTTCCCTTGAGTTTTTGATGTTTTGTGTTTCTTTTCTTCTAATACAACCTAAATGGGAGGTATGTACAGCTCAACAATCTCTGTCATCCAGCAATAATGTTGATTAAAACTGTTGATTAAAACCAATTTGTTTTCATTCTATTTGGTTTAATATATTCAGAGGAAAGACCAATATAATCCAAAATAATTTTACTGAAATTAGATCATTGGGAAATTATCATGCTGCGTCTATACATATAAAAGAGTCACAGATGATGTCATTCATTAGTGCATTTATTCCATAAATATTCAGAGTGCCTATGTTCTCCAACTTCAAGGAGTTTAATCAACTGGAGACAGACAAGCAATCAGGTTTTAGAAAAGAGAAATAAATGTCTACTTATTAATAAGGCAGAATGTATTCAGTATTACATGTTTCAAAACACAGATATAGGGGACACAGAGTGGGCTGCTGAAGAATGAAGAAGCTCATAGGAAGAAACAGCTTCACATTGAGGCATAGACAAGAAAAAAAGGATTTTTCTTTTATTGACACAGAAGTAATTGCACAGAAGTAGAAAAATACTAAGCTCTGGAATACAAGCAGTAATGGAATCAAGATTGCTGCTTCTCTATTGCTGCTTTTCAAATTGCAAGATGTGTACAAATCACCAGAGAACTCTGTTAAACTATATATTCTGATTTTTTGAGTCTGGAGTGGGAGGTAAAAGCAGACATTTCTAGCATGCTCCCAGGTAACAAATGCCTCATGGACTATACTTTTGAGCAGGAAGGTTCTAGATTGGAAAGAGCAGGGAAGAAGGTAGGAGAACCAGGATGCAAGCAGTTCGGTCATCAAGGGCTTTTAATGTGACAATATGATGAGACCTCTGTGTTCTGGAAACATTAATTTGCTGGAAGCATCATAAGACCACTTGAAGACTAGAAAAGCAAAGTTCTGAGAATACAATAATAAGTTCTCAAAGACAATGATGTAACTACTATGACTGTATTGGTGAGAATGGAAAGAAGACATTGATTCTAGAGATATGGAGAAGGTAAAACAGATGGGGACTTGTAAAATATGCAGATGGACATGAAAGTGCATGAGAGGGTTAAGTAAAAGGAAACATTAAAAATTTCATCCTAGATAACTAAGTCACACTGTCACATCATTTGCAGAGAAATGAAAAAGGCTACAGTCTTGAGAAGAGAAATATAAATAGAAATAGAAGAAAGTAGTACAGTCTGAGAATTGAGATGGAGAGGTGAACTGTTGTTGTTGTTAGACACTATGGAGTGACTATCAACTCACTATGAACTATGCACAACAAAACAAAACATTAACCTCACAATAGTTGCTACATGTGAGCCCATTTCTGCTGCCTCTGTGTCAATTCATCTTGCTGGGTATCTTCCTCTTTTTCTTCCGACCCTCCATTTTACAAATATGATATCCTCCAGTGACAGGTTCCTCCTGACAAGATGTCTGAAGTAAGACAGATGAAATGTGGCCATCCTAACTTCCAAGGCGCACTCTGTCTGTACTGCTTACAAACAGATCTGTTTGTTCTTTTGGCAGTCCCTGGTACTTTCAATATTCCCCTCCAACATCATAATTCAAGTGCATCAATTCTTTTACTGTCTTACATATTCACTGTGCAACTTTCGCATGCATATGAGGATACTGAAAATACCATGTCTTGAGTGAGGCACACCTTAGTCTTCAAACTGACATCTTTGCTCTTCAACACTTTAAAGAAATCTTGTGCAGCAGAGTTCTCCAATGTATTTTATCTTTTGATTTTCTTGCAACTGTCTCTTGGTCTATGTACAGGTCCCTCATGAGCACAATTAAGTGTACAGGAATATTCATACTGCGCAATGTTGTCCATAGCTTGTCATGATCCACACAATCATAGTCAATAAAGCAGAGGTAAGCATCTTTCTGGTATTCTCTACTTTCAGGCAAGATTCATCTGACATCAGCAATGACATCCCTTGTTCCATGTCCTCTTCTGAATCCAGCTTGAACCTCTAGAAGTTTGTTTTCTGTCAATGTATGGATGCAGTTGTTTCTGCATTATCTTTAGTAAAACTTTACTCGTATGTGATATCAAAGATATTGTGTCAGATGACTCCCACATTCTGTGGGGTCACCTCTCTTTGGAATGGGCACAAATATGGATCTCATCCAGTCAGTTGGCCAGGTAGTTGTCTTCCAAATTTCTTGGCATAGACGAGTTTGTACCTCCAGTGCCACATCAGTTTGTTGAAAGATTTCCATTTATATTCCCTACCATTCCCAGCGCCTTGTTCTATGCCAATGACTTCAATGTAACTTGGACTTCTTCCTTCAGGATCACTGGCTCTTGATCATATGCTACCTCCTGAAATGGATGAATAGCAACCATTTCTTTTTGTTACAGTGACTCTGTTTATTCCTTCCATCTTCTTCTGATGGTATCTGCATCATTCAGAAATTTGCCCAAAGCACCCTTCAACACTGTGCAAGTCGAGGTTTGAATTTTGTCTTCAGTTCCCACAGCATGAGAAATGCTGAATGTGTTTTTCTCTTTGGGTTTTCTAACTCCAGGTCTTAGCATAGTTCATTATAATATTCAACTTCGTCTTCTAGAGCTGACCTTTGAAAATTTCTGTTCAGCTCTTTTATCTCCTCATTTCTTTTATTTGCTTTAGCATCTCTATGCTGGAGAGCAAGTTTCAAAGTCTCTTCTGACATCCATTTTGACCTTTT
Source organism: Chrysochloris asiatica (assembly GCF_000296735.1). NCBI lineage: Eukaryota > Metazoa > Chordata > Mammalia > Afrosoricida > Chrysochloridae > Chrysochloris > Chrysochloris asiatica. The sequence continues at coordinate 9,767,655 of NW_006408520.1, forward strand.
CCGTCTTTCTTGTCTTCTTAATGACTTTTTGCTTTCTTCATGTATGATGTTCTTGATGTCATCCCACAACTCTTCTGGTCTTCGGACTTTAGAGTCTAATGTATCAAATGTGTTCTTCAGAAGATCTCTAAATTCAGGTGGGATATATTCAAGGTCATATTTTGGTTCTCATGGATCTGTTTTAATTTTCTTCCGTTACAGCCTGAATTTGCATATGAGCCATTGATGGTCTGTTTTACAGTTTGGCCCTGGCCTTGTTTTGGCTGATGATATGAAGCTTTTCCACCACCTCTTTGCACAATGTAGTCAATTTGTCTTCTGTGTATGCCATCTGGTGAGGTCCATGAGTATAGTCATCTTTTATGTTGTTTAAAAAAAAATGCATTTGCACTGATCAAGTCATTGGCCTTGCAAAATTCTATCATACGATCTCCAGCATTGTATCTATCACCAAGGCCATGTTAAACGACTGATCCTTCTTGTTTGTTTTCAATCTCTGCATTCCAATCACCAGAAATGATCAATACATCTTGATTGTATGTTTAATCAACTTCAGACTGAAAAAGTTAGGAGAATCTTCAATTTCATCATTACTGGCTTTACTGGTTGGTGTATAAATTTGAATAATAGTGGTATTAGCTGGTCTTAGCATATGGGTATTATCCTATCACAGACAGCGTTGTACTTCATGACAGATCTTGATATGTTCTTTTTAATGGTGAATGTGATGCCATTCCTCTTCAATTTGTAGTTCCCAGCATAGTAAACTATGTGATTATCAGATTCAAAATGGCCAATACCAGTCCATTTCAGCTCACTAATGCCTAGAATATTAATGGATTTTTACAGCTGTTTTTCTTCTTTTGTAGTTGTGCCCCATCAACAAATGAAGTTTTATGAGGGCTTTACTCCATTCACATCACCACAGTCAACTCTACTTTAAGGAGGCAGCTCTTCCCCTTTGTATCTTGAGTGCCTTCCAACCTGAGGGATTCAACTTCCAGCATTATATCTGGCAATATTCTGGGGCTCATCATATTTCAATATTTAATAATCTGGTGCTCACAGTGTTCCACTGCTGTTTGTAAGAGTTCGGTGACTAAATACTCAGACATGACCCGTCTCTCTTTCTTTCTAGTTTGTCTTTATCTGGAAACTCAGCTGAAACCTGTCCACTGTAGGTGACCCTGCTGATATTTTAAATACCTGTGGTATACCTTCCAGAATCACAGCAACACAGAAGCCACCACAGTATGGCAAACTGGCAGATGAGTGGTGGGAGAGGTGAATAAGACTACTTAATTAAAACTTTACACTGCTCTTACAGTTAAATTTTAGTAAATCAAAACTTCATTTGTTACAATCTCTTAACAGCAGAAAGTAACAAGTTCAGCTGTGACACTCTCTCCTCTTCTGGGACAGTCAGTCTTCCAACTTGTAACAGAATATACTTAATGACAGTATTCACAAACCTTCTAGGTAATCCTTTTTATTTGGGAACCTGCAAGTAAAACAATGTTCCTTAAATTAACCTGAAACTTGTCTTCACATATTTGCTATCCAGTGGTCCTAGTTTTGTCCTTCCCAACTACATAAATTTAATCCAACTAAACTCATAACAACACTTTACAAAGAATTATTAAAAGAACTAATATAACACCCAAATCTTTATCAAAGAAAACCACATTTTTTCTTCCCCCATCATTTTTCACAGACCATGGCTGCCAGAAAATATCATCATATCATCAGTGAAATTGCTCTGGTTAATCTCCTTCATAGATGGCAATTGTGTGACAAAGATTGCTGCTACTTCAATCACTTCATCCCTGCCCCATTTCTTGTACCAGTGAAAAACATGCTAGACTTTTTCTTCAATAAACCAGACAAGATTCTAGTCACCCACTCAACTAAGCAGTCCAAAGAATCAATAACAATATACTGACATCAGCAGATGAGATTTCTTTTTGTCATTTTGACAGATTATCAATTTTTTTTCTAAAATACAAAGCATCGTATGCCACTGCAGAACTGAATATACAGAATTCAGATTACAGTACAATTAGTACACCACATGACTTTGAAAGTACAATTTTTACATTGAATATCATGTTATTTGTTTATATTCATCTTTCAGTCAACTGAAAACCACTATAAATGCCTGTGCATAAAACGCTCTCCAAACTTACTCTGAAGCTTTCTTGTTTTAATTTAATTGTTGACCACACATGTGAACTCCTAAGAACCTGAGGTTTTTCATTTTCTTTCCACTTCACTTACCAACCCTTCCTCCCCCAGGAAACCAAACTTTTATATAAAAATGTAAGTAGCATAAAAGGAGCCCCTAGATCACACAAATACGCAGTTACTAACCAAAAGGTTGCCAGCTGAAATTCACCTAGAGGCCCCTCGGAAAAAGGCTTGGTGATTTACTTGTGAACCATATCTCAGTCATTGGAAACCTATGGAGGGAAGTCTACAAGAGAACAAAAGACAGTCTGGTCCTGTGCTGTCCTCACACTGGACTCACCATGGATCTGAATTGACTCCACATCAACTGTCCTGGCATGGTGCTGTAGGATAAGCACAGGGCTGCCAACTGCAAGGTCAACAGTTCCAACCCACCAGCCACTCCTCAGAAATCCTATAAGGGTCGCTGTGAGTCAGAATTAATTAAACAGCACTCAACAATAACAACCACAGCAAGTGGTTAACTTAGAAGAGTGCTTTGGTGGTAGAGAGCAGAGCTTCCAGACAGAGGAATACAAGTGGGCCTGAATCAGGTCCATTTTCCTTTGCTTTCCTGGTTTTTCTTTATTATTATTATTGTTATCAAAATCATAAGACACACTGAGCCAGCATCAGGGTGCAAGCCTTATGGAAAGGGAAATCTATGGCCTACCTACATTCCTGAATATGAGCTTTTTGAATAATTACATATGCACACGTGCATTTATCACTCACACTCATACACATATAGTGGCTACACATCTCTGACTACCTCATTATCTTTTGTTCCTTCACCCTGCCCACACTTTATTAATAGTCTGGCCTTAAACTTTTCTCATGTAAATAAACCATTGGTAATAATCCTGAATCTTACAAGGGCCATGACTGCTAAAGACACAAAATTAAAACTACATAGAGACTACTCAGAAAATGAACCTGAAAAGTCAATGTCTTTCCCCAAATATCTGATAATATTGCTGAACAGTACATTATGTCTCTCCAACAAAATGCTGAATTTTCAGCTTGACAGAACTACCCCATAGCCACAGGAGCTAGATGCCTAAACAACTATAATTTATTATTTATTCAGCAAAAACTTTTTCCACAAAAATGAGTGATTCTTTCAAAATTCATGCTGATGAAAAGTTTCTTGGGTCTACTTCTGATCTAACAAAGACAGTTGTAATTTTCCATCATTCTTATAAAACAAGCTACCTTCTATTGATCACTTTTCTTTCTAAGTGTTTATAAATAAAATACTAAATAATTCACCGCATGATTTTGCAGGTGATTAAAATAAAGAATACTGATCAGTGAATTCCTTTTTGCCCATTTATTTAAAAAAATTGTCCTATTTCTAGTTTTCAAACAGTAACTAAAGTGGTGCAAAAAGTTAACATGTTCAGCTGTTGGCTAAAAGGCTGGAGGTTCAAATCTACCTAGATGGATGATCTGGCAACCTACTTCTAAAAATAAACCACTGAAAACCCTATGGGCACAGTTTTACTCTGACAAGCAAGGAGTTGCCCTGAGTCAGAAATAACTCAATAGCAACCGAGCTAGTTTTTGTTTTGTTTTAGTTTTAGGACACCACTGTCACATTCCAAGATTTCTGAAAGATCACTAGTGGTGATAAGGATTATTACATCTTCAAGCTGCCTGAGTATCTGAGATGATAAGTATCTCACTTTATGGTCCTAAATACCTTGAAATGGGCCACTGTTGTTAAGTGCTATGGAGTCTGTTCTGACTAATAGTGACCCTGTATAGGCTTGCCAAGGAGCAGCTGGAGGGTTTGAACTACCGACCTTGTGGTTAGTGATCCACTGCTTATCCTATAATGCCACAGCAGGACTCCAAAGGTGCCACTGGTGAGAGAGATTATTTTACTGAGTATCCGATAAGCATTTCAGTGATTTACTGTGATCTAGTCACACATATTGTTGTTGTTGTTGTTGTTAAGTGCCATCGAGTTGGTTTCAACCCATAGCGACCCTGAACAGGGTTTCCGAGACTGTAAATCTTTACGGGAGCAGAAAGCCTTATCTTTCTCCTATGGAGCAGCTCGTAGTTTCGAACTGATGACCTTTGATTCGCAGCCCAATTCAAAACCACTACGCTACATGCTATGTTATAATTGCTACATTTCTTCTATAGATTAGTTGTTGTTGTTGTTGAGTGCTGTTGAGTCAGTTCTGATTCATAGCGACCCTGTACAGGGTTTCCAAGGAGCAGCTGGTGGGTCTGAATGGCTGATCATGTATTTCAAATTGACTTTGTAGGCTGATGTTAGATACTATCAGAGGTAGAGTAGACAAAGAACTCTGGCGGCATAGTGGATTACAAGCTGAGCTTCTAACTGCAAGGTCAGTAGTTCGACTCTACCAGTCTCTCTGCGTGAGAAAGATCAGGTTTTCTGCTCCTGTAAAGATTTACAGCCTCAGAAACCCTATGTAAAGTCACTATGATTCCACAGCACATAACCACCACCACTACCAGTGTTATACAGGGAGTTCTAGTAAGGCACTGTGGAGTCCTGGTGTGGCGCTGTGGGTTAATGAGCTACAAAGTCATTTAAACTGCAAGCTTGGTGGTTCAAGCTTTTCAACCACTCCTTGGAAGCCCTATACCGAGTCGCTATGGGTCAGAACCAACTTAACAGCACTTAACAACAACAAGTATGGCACTGTGGGTTAATGCACTAGACTGCAAAGTCGGTTTGAACCACACTTAACAACAACAACAACAACGTTTTATAGAGGAACAAATTAGAAAGGGCACAGCAAAAAGATACTGTAGAAAAGTTCAAATTACAGAAATGTAAGCAAGCAGTTAATTTAAAAAATGTTGTTGTTAAGTGAAACTGACCTTGATGTCGAATGTGGCACAAATATTCCAAGTCCTCTTTTCAGACTTCAACTATCATTATAAGCAGCACTGGTAGCGTAGTGGATTACAAACTGGGCTGCTGACCATAAGGTCAGCAGTTTGAATCTACCAGCTGCTCCATGGAGAAAGTAGAGGTTTTCTACTTCTGGGAACAATTACAGCCTCAGAAACTCTATACAGCGTCACCATGAGTCTGAACCAACTTGACTGCATACATAGAGCCATAGAGTTTCTATAGAAACATTTTTAAACATTTTTTTAAGTTACTAAAATCCATTGTAACCAAATTGATTCTGATTCACAGTAACCAGATAGTGACCCTATAGAGCAGAGTGGAACTGCCCTCCCAGGGTTTCCAAGGCTGCCTATTGAAACCTGAGCAGATTGCCATATTTCTCTCCTGTCAATAATTGGTGGATTACAACTGCTGCTGATCTTTAGATGGCAGCTAAGTGCTTAACCACTGCACCATCAGAGTTCCTCAGTATCTAACACTAATAAGAGCAAGGTTCATCCCAGTTGTTAGAGCATAAAATTTACATAGTATGAAAGACCCCCTTTTAGAAAGATACAAAATTACAAATAAAAATTGGTAGAAAAGCAAACATTAGAATGAAAAAAGAGATTTCAGCAAATGAATGGAATCACCAGCGACTTAGATTCCTTTCTTATGCAATAACTTAGCAACTGACCAGAAAGGTTTACTTAGAAATGCTTCTTATTGCAAACTCTTATTGAATTTCCATGCAGAATATCTACCACCCCCAGAAACTTCCAACACTCCCTGAGGCCTAATAGAAGAACAGCTCTGATGCTTAAATTTTATTGGCTTCCCTCAGACATGCCTCTGAAAACAAGGGTTTTTAAAACAGTGAAATTCTGAGAAGACTGGGACTTAGGAAAGAGATACTATATGACAATATAAAAAATGTCCCAGATGATTCTGATACAATTTCTCCAGCCAACACCTTCTCATATTGAAAGTTTCATAATGCATTGTTGTTGTTGTTAAATGTTGTGGAATCAGTTCCAACTCAGAAACCCTGTATAGGTCTCCAAGGAATAGGTGGATTTGAACAGCTGGCCTTGTGGTTAGTAGTTCAGTATTTATCCTACAGCACCACACCAGGTGTATTCATAATGCATGATGTTGTTATTGTTAAGTGCCATGGAGTTGGTTCCGACTCAGAACTACACTGTACAGGGTTTCTGAGGAGTACAGGTGGGTTTGAACTGCCAACACTGTGGCTCAAATTGACCTTGAGATCCAGTGCATTATCCTGATGCAGAGCCATGCCAGGACTCCTCATAAAGCATGTTGCTGTTGTGAAGTGCTGTCGAGTCGGTTCCGACCCACAGTGACCTTGTATAGGGTTTCCAAGGAGCTGCTGTTGACCATGAAGCGCCAACCTTGCTGTTCAAATGGCTTTGTAGTCTGGCTCACTAACTCACAGAGCCACACCAGGACTCCACAGTGCATAGCCATAAACTAATACTGACAGGTTAATTCATAGTATCTTAGAAGGGGATGTAAAAGAATACAATAAATGATCAGCCAGGTATTCTTGATCTGAAATGAAGCATATATATGGAATATAAAAGATAATGTAAAGCTTTACAAACTGAATATAAAATAATTTCATTATTTTACAATGCAAATAACTTGAGCTGTCAAATAGTTTTATGACAGACACAAAACTGTAATTTAAACCTAATAAAAATGAATTTTACATATTTCTCTTTGGAGTTAAGGTATGTATGTCCACCCATCTAACTTCACTTCATTCATTCTCCTAGAATAAAGCAGTGATTAAGGGGGTTGCTTTACCTAACACTCCCAGGTAACATTTAACTGCTGCATCGGCAGCATACTGATTAATACAATGTTTAGAATTCAAGAAACTTGAGAAACTAAAATGATACTCAGCAGCCCGAAAGAAAGGTAATTTTCTTTTCCAAAACCCTTCAGGAAATTATGATCGCCAATCTACAAGCATCAAACGTTTAAAACACACACATACACTCTAGTCAATTCACTCTCTAACTCGTAGGGGCACTGGGTCCTAGATTTTTCCCCCGAGTAAGGGAAAAATGAAAGCGGATGGCTGTAGATCGGGTGACCATTGGAAAAACCCTTTGCATCGAAGTGGAGAAGCTTCCTTTTGGACACAGAGAACCGTTTTTTCTATTGTTGAGAGGAATTCCTCAGCTTCTTCCTACTGGACTTGGAGACTCGCCTTGGGTTTTACTCAAATCTCAAATCCACTACTAGCTCCTCTAAATTGAGAGCAATTACCTAAACTCAGGTTATTTCTTCCAAAGTTCCGGCTGGCTGGCCAGCCGCACCCAGGAAGGAAAAAAATAAAATAATTTGGTAGGGGTGGGAGCAGCTGCAGGCCACCAGCTCCCGAGCTCGGACACGAACCTGAGAACATGTTCATGTCAGACGAGAAGTGGAGGGGGGGGGGAAGGGTAAGGGGGAACTACAACTTTGCAGACAAAACGAAGCCATGGCCAGTCCGGCAGAAGGTCAAAGTGCGGAGGAGGGAAAGGCTGTGAATTTGAGTCCCGCTGGGACCAGCCTCCAAGAGCTCCAGAAAGGGTCCAAGCAGCCGGAGAAGACCCACCCACCTCCGGCTCAGAACCTCCAACGAAAGGAAAGGGAGGAGGAAGAAGACGGGCGGCACACTATAGGCAACTCCCAGAGTTGACTTGGGAACTTTCCCGGGACGCGCCGCTCGCCGCCGCCACTCTTACCTTGCTGAACACCTCCAGGTCATCCTCGTCCTCATCAAGATCCAGCACCTCGGCCTGTAGTAGGGCGGAGGAACCACTGCTGCCCGAGAGCGGGGCGCTGCCCCCTATGCTCTCCCCGCCGGCGCCCCCAGTCTGGAGGCCCGGGGAGCGCGGCTGAGATGCCAAGCGCTCGCCCTCCATCCCGAGAGTGCACGCCCGGCTGGCCGCCGTCGACAGCCCAGTTCCCCCGAGCGTGCCCATTGGCTCCCGCGCATCCAGCACCTCCTGGGCCGGCCCTGCTCCAGCCCCTCGCCCGCTGCGCAGACGCGGAACTGCTGGGACGAGCGCTGGGTCGGGGAAGGGCTGCGGCAGGGCCCGGGGGCATCCCCACCTGGCCAGAGGCCTGATGAAGATGGAGGAGTGGTCAGACTCCAGCTAGGGTGGGGAAAGGGAAGGCTGTCTCCTTAAGAGGCAGGCGTTCTCACACTGACCAGGCACTGAGGTTTCCGCCAGAGGCAAGGTCTAGGAACGAGCAACCGGGAGAACCGCCAACTTTGAGGGATCCACAGCGGCGCTGGCGGTAGCCTACCCATCCATCCAAGAAAAAAGGCTAATACTGCATTTTCTGTATTTTAGTGGTTGCCTTGCCTCTTGGTTGAGATTTTACTAAGGTCAATGCAAAAATATGACAACGGAAAACCTCGGTTTTGACATTTGTTTTGACCCACTGACCGAACAGTGTGGTCATCACACTGTCAACCCAGTGAGATCACATTTAAGAATTATTATCAGCCACTTTCAAATGCATCTTTAGTCCTGGAAGTCTTCCTGAAGTTAATGATCAAGAATGTTATTAAGAGCCAAGATCAAGATAGAGCTGTACATTCCTCAGTGAGATGATCATCTATCCTTGCATTTTTAATGCAAAGCTGTAATTATTTAATAATTCAGTGCTTATTAGTTTAAAAAAAAACCTGCTTTCTAAAAATAATGGAAAATTGACTGCAGATTCATACTTTAAATTAAAAACAAAAACTCTTCAGATTTTATTATTTACTCCTGCAAAAATATTTAGCCCAATGTCTAAAGTGGTTAAATATAATGCCTAAAATGTTTATTGACACATAGCGACCCTGTACAGGGTTTCCAAAGGAGCTCTGGTAGTGTAGTGGTTACGGATCGGGCTGTGAACCTTAAGGTAAGCGGTTCGAAACTACCGTCCGCTCTGCGGGAGAAAGATGAGGCTTTCTACTCCCGTAAAGATTTACACCCTCGGAAACCCTGTACAGGGTCGCTATGGGTCGGAACAGACTTGATGGCACTTAACAACAACAACAACAGGGTTTCCAAGAAGCGGCTGGTGAGTTTGAACCGTCAGCCTGTGGAGCTGACTTTGCGGTCCAGTGTTTTATCCCACAGGGCCTCCTGGTGTGGCGCTGTGAGATAGGCACTGGACTGCTGACTACAAGGATGGAGGTTCAAATCCACCAACCGCTCTTTGGAAACCCTATACAGAATCACTATGAGTCAGAACCAATTCCACCGCACTTAACAACAGCAAAACAAACAAAAACATACAAATATATAGGGAGTCCTGGCGCTGTAAATTAATCCGCTGGACTGCAAGGTCGGTTTGAACCACAAGGTTGGCAGTTCAAGCTCACCAGCTGCTCCTAGGAAACTCTGAACAGGGTCGCTATGGGTCAGAATCAACTGGACGGTACAAAAAGTAAGAAATAGGCCTTCAGAAATCAAGTATGTATTTAGCTTTCTCTCTGGCTATGTTCAAACTTCTTAGACATTCTTTCCACGGCAGAAACAAAGGAAAAAAAGAGATGAAGGTTGAGGGGAGTATATGATAAAACCTGAGATAGTTTGTTTTTTGGGTTTTTTTTTTTTTTTTAATATCAATCTGCATTCAATTTTCCATTATTTTACATTATAACTGTTTTGGGTTGGTCCAACTCATAGGGTCCCTGTATAGTTTTTACAGGAGCAGAAAGTCTCAGTTTTCTTCTATTATAGATAGATGTATGTAGACAGATACATATACACACACAAATGCAAAAAGTCAAAGAAACATTAAATTAAAAGAATTAAAATTTTCCACTCTTTGAAGCACCCTCAAATATGAAGATAAAAAAAATTGCTAAAAATTCATAGAAATGTTTATTAAATAGAAATATCAAATTATGAAGCTGTTATGTCTTAATTTATCCTCCATTTAGGTCTACACACTTCTGAAGATAGTGTTTCTGTCTTTCTTACCCTTTCAGAAGAATTTGTGTTCTTTAATTAAACCACCTTGGAACAGCAGTTCTGGCATCTTCGAGGGAATCTAATCACGTTCCTTTTAACATTTCTTTGCGTTTTGAGTCTGAAGAAGTAAGATCAGGGATTTAAAGAGGCTGGGCTCTGGCTAATCTCAAAAAAATGAGCAGGTACATTGAAACTTTTCTTGATTCAACTTTTCTGGCATTTTTCTCACCAATGCCAGAATTTTCTTAAAACTTCTGTATTTCAAGCCTCCATAATTATCTTGTTTCTTTCAAGAAACTCTATCAAGATTACCCATTTAGGATCCCCCTAAAAAACAGTCACCATAGCCTCTGAACTGACTTCTCCCACTTGAATTTAACTGACTTAGCAGATCCCTTGGGAAGTTACTGTTTTGATTGGACTGTTTTATTTTAAGGCAATTCAATGAGACTATGAAGTTTATTACTGAGACAGCTTGTCTACAGCTATTCTACAGTCATAGAGACATGTTTAGGCATGTTTTGTTGATTTGTTTGGAATAAAACATGTGCATGCTTGAACCAGTATCTTACTCCCAATACTTTCAGACTTACCCTAATATGCATGTGATGTGATATATAAATATGTGTGTGTGTATGCCCTGGTATGGGGTTGTAGGATAAGCACTGGTCTGGCAACCCACCCGCCACTAT
>NW_006408520.1:9779278-9789629 GCF_000296735.1 Chrysochloris asiatica
TGAGGTTAGCAGCCCAATTCGTAACCACTACAGTACCAGAACTCCTTAACACATACATGGAGGGATTAAAAAATTATCCACACTCAATTTATATTAAAATGCCTGTCCACGTCCATGGACAGACATTTTGTCCTATCCATGACAAATGACAACATTTTGGGTGCACGTGAAATGATTCTGTCGAACAGACAAGTGACAAAGGATTATGTGGCAAGTCATTTTCAAATCAGCCATGGCTCTGCCTGTGAAATAACCCACAACACACTTAAGTTTTAAAAATTTGTACAACATGGGTACTGAAACAAGTCACAAAAGATCATAAATGGGAGTATTTGGACACCTGCAAACAATATTTGGATGGCTTGGCCCAGGATCGGGCAATGTTTCATTCTGCTGTGCATAAGGTTGCTATGAGTCGGTACCGACTCGATGGCACCTAACAACAACAACTTGAAAGAAGGTAAAAGTTTCTTAAAAAAATGATGAGACATGGATTCATCACTATGAGCCTGAGAGTAAACAGCAGAGTATGGGATGGAAACATCCTCAATTGCCAACCAAGAAAAACTTCAAAAGCCAACCACCAACTGGAAAACTGATGCTTACAGTTTTCTGGGATTCTCCAGGGCCAGTATTTGAATATATCAGAATAAACATTCAATGATTAAGGGAGCTCTTTACAGTGAGATGCTCAGTGAAGAGCCAAAGCATAAACTTCAGATTAAACACAAAGGACAGCTATTCAAATTGTGATCTTGCATGGCAATGCACATCCACACACCTCTGCATACACTGTTGACATTCTGCAAAAACATCATTTTGAGGTGTTAAAACATACTCCCTATAGTCCTGCTCTTACACCATTGTACTCTCACCTATTTTGTTCCCTGAAAGCAACCCTTCAAGGATGAAGGTTCACTCTGATAAAGAAGTGAAGATAGTACATTCATGGCTCGCAACTCAGACTGAAACATTTTTTAATAAGGGAATATGAAAGCTTGTTGACAAATGGACACAGTGTATTGAAAAGCAAGGAGATTAGGTTGAAAAATGATCTTTGTCTTTTCTAAAAGTTGATTAAAATAAATTCTGCAGCTAGAGTGCAGATAATTTTTGACTCAAACTCATATATTTGTGTATGTAAGTGCTGTCAAGTTGCTGTTGTTGTTAAGTGCCTTCAAGTCAATTCCAACTCATTGTTGTTAGGTGCCATCGAGTGGGAACCAACTCATAGCAACCTTATGCACAACAGAACGAAACACTGTCCAGCCCTGTGCCAACCTCACAACCAGAGTTACGCCTGAGCCATCGTTGCCAGCACTGAGCTAAACCATCATATTGGGAGTCTTTCTCTTTTTCTCTGACCCTCTACTTCACCAAACATGATATCCTTCTCCAGGGACTGATCCCTCCAGATAATACGTCTTAAGTATGAGAGACGAAGTCTGGCCATCCTGATTTCCAAGTAGCATTCTGGCTGTACTGCTTCCAATTCAGATCTGTTGGTTCTTTTGGCAGCCCATGGTAGTTTCAATATTCCCCTCCAACACTATAACTCAAAAGCATCAATTCTTCTATGGTCTTCTTTATTCACTGTCCAACTTTCACATGCATATGAGGTTATAGGAAATACCATGGCTTGTATCAGGCATACCTTAGTTCTCAAGCTGACATCTTTTCTTTTGATCACTTTAAAGAAGTCTTGTGCAGCAGATTTGCCTAACACAGTACTTCCTTTGATTTCTTGATTGCTGCCTCCATGAGTATTGACAGTTGTTCCAAGGAAAATTAAGTTTTTGACAACTTCAATCTTTAAGTTGATGTTGTTTTTTGGTTCAGGGGTGAGGATTTTTGTTTTCTTTACATGGAGATCCAACCCATACCAATGGCTGTGGTCTTTGATTTTCATCAGGACATATTTTAAGTTCCCTTTGCTTTCAGCAAGCAAGGTTGTATCATCTGCATATCACATGTTGCTAAGAGCCTTCCTCCATATAATCCAGCTTCTTGGGTTATTTTCTCAGCATATAGATTGAATCACTATGGTGAAATAATACAATCCTGGAGCATATCTTTCCTAATTTTAAACCATTTGGCGTCCCCTTCTATTGGAACAACTGCCTCTTGGTCTATGTTCAGATTCCTCATGAGCATAATTAACTGTTCTGGAATACTCATACTTCGCAATGTTGTCCATAGCTTGTCATGAGCCAAACAATCAAAAAATTTGTGTAGTCAATAAAGTACAGGTAAACATCTTTCTGATATTCTCTGCTTTCAGCCAAGATCCATTGGACATCAGCAATGATATCCCTCATTCCACATCCTCTTCTGAATCCAGCTTGAACCTCTGAAAGTTCTCTGACAATGTATGGATACAGCCATTTTTGTATTATCTTTAGTAAAACTTTACTGGCATTGGAATGACTTTGTCCGATGGTTCTCTCATTCTGTTGGGTCACCTCTCTTTGGAATGGGCACAAATATGGATCTTTTCCATTCAGTTGGCCAGATAGTTTGGCATAGATGAGTGAATGCCTCCAGTGCTGCATCAGTTTGCTGAAAGATTTCAATTTTTATTTCCCATCTATTCCTGGTGCCTTGCTCTTTGCCAATGATGCAATGCACCTTGGACTTCTGTCTTCAGGATCATTGGGTCTTGAACATTTGCTACCTCTTGAAATAGTTGAACAATCAACACATAGCAACCCTATATAGGGTTTCCAAAGAGTAGCTGGTAAGTTTGAACAGCTGACCTTGTGGTTCAAACCAACTTTGCAGTCAGAACACCAGGACTAAATATATAGATAGATAGATACATGTTGCTAAGTGCAGTTGACTTGGTTCTGACTCACTGAGACCCTGTACAGGGTGTTCAAGGTGCAGCTGGTACAATAGTATTGCTGACCTTTCAGTTGGCAGTCCAGTGCTTATCGTAAGCTCCACACCTGGAATATATATATAATAGATAATGTATTATACCTATTGTTTGTGTGTGACTTAAATGTTTAGGGAACTAGATTATTTATTTCAAATTGTGAGACAAGGTCTTTATAATATACTTCCTCTTGACCATTCAAATGTATTTCCCATTAGTTTCAGGACATTTTTCCGCCACTCCAATGACATTGGTTTTGCCGTTTACTCCATGACATCCGTTCTCATTTCTATTCTGTATGACTCCTGTCTCCAAAATAATATTTCTTGCCCATGCTTCAAGAATTAACTATAGTTTCATCTTTTTCAAGATGACTTTCCAAATGGCACATCTACTCCATCTAAGCGAGCATTTGATTTTATTCCATCTGTAAAATTTGAAGCCCTGCTTCAAAACCCTGGGCAGTTATGTCTGTTGGTTTACCTGACCAAGACCCACTGAGATTCCTCAGGCAAAGAATTTTTCAAACATAGGAAGCAGATTATGATTTCAACCTACCATAGAAAGTGAAGAACTCTTTAGATGAGTCTTATAGATCCCCAGGATCTTGTTAAAATATAAATTCTGATTCAGTACATCTGGAGTGGAAATGCAAATTCTTAGCAAGGTGGGCAAATGAGAATCAATGGGTTCAAAGGACACCTAGTATCAATGCCCTGCTTTCATACTTGGAGTCCTGGTGTGGCATTTTTTGATAAGCACTGGACAGCTGAGTCATTTAAACTACAAGGTTGGTGGTTCAAACTCACCAGTGCTCCTCAAAATCCTATGAGGGGCTCTATGAGTTAGGACTGACTGGACAGCACTACAATAACAATAAAAACTTTCGTATTTACTCTTTCCTGACTCCTGAAATACTGAATGCATTTCAACTTTGCCTCAAGCATCTGAATATACATCCCCAACTCTCCAAAGGAAGAAAATCCAGGCTTCCTTGTTAGTAAGTCCAGAGCCATGTCTAAGCCTCTGGTAGTTCTTCTGCAACCCTGCTTGGATATTTTGCAATTTATGGACTACAATTAATTAACACACCAAACCTACTTATGATGTGTGTAGAGCAGTAAATTATCAAATAGTAGGCTTGCCTTCCAATAAAATGGAGAAATCATTGTGTTCTGTAGTATAAAATTGCTTCTCTGGGTATTAAAGACTGTAAACCAACAGAGTCCAAAACAATAGTACAGGTACAATATTGAGAGTGGTGGTGGTGGTTATGTGCCATGGAGTTGGTTTCAAATCATAACAACCCTGTATGCAATTTCTGAGACTGTAAATCTTCATTGGAGCAAAAAGCCTTTCTTTCTCCAGAGGAACGTCTTGTAGATTCGAACTGCTGACCTTGTGGTTAGTAGCCCAACTCATAACCCACTACATTACCAGAGCTCCTTATATTGAGAGTTGTTGTTGTGTTAAGTGCTCAAAGGTGGGGGCTGACTTAATAGTAACCCCATAGACATGAGACCTAATGTAGATCTTCAGGCCTATCTTCCTAGGTTTTGTTATTCTGGGAGCACCACTGAAACCTATTCAGCATCATGTTGTTGTTGTTGTTGTTAAGTGTCATCAAGTCAGTTCCAACACATAGCAACCAAATATAGGGCTTCGGAGGAGTGGCTGTTGAGTTTGAACTGCCAACCTTACAGTTCAAACTGACCTTGCAGTCTAGTGCTCATCCTGGTGCCACACCAGGACTCCATATTGACAGTAACTTCACCTAATTATGTCTTTCTTTTGGGGCTCGCTTATTGGAGAAACAATATGTTAATATTGGCTTCAGAGTATATACAATATGTCAAAAAAAAAAAAACTGTCACCCACAGCACACCCCCTCAAAAAGCAATCGTTCCAAGTGGGCCTCCTGACACAACTGAAACTTAATGTGTCTTTCCACCATCCTTAAAGCAAGTTTTTCCTAGTTCAATTACAGTCAAGGAGGGGAAATGAGAACAAACCCCAAAATTTAAATTTGGATGAACTGGAATGATAACTGGAACAGGAAAAGTTACAGATTGAAATTATGCTAGAAACTTACTATCTATGTTAGAAAACAAGGCAGCATGCATGTTGCATAGCAGCCAAATCTCATGCCCATCAGATTTGGGGCATAGTTAGAAATAGAGATGTTCAGAGATAGGGGCTAAATATGTTGCTTTGCATATGTGTCCTCTCCACAGTACTGCCAATAATCTAATCTCATCCATTAAGCTCCTGAAAGGGTTCACAATGCATCTTCCAAGTCTCTCATCCCAGGACTTCAACTGATCATTTTCCCCATCTGGTTATCTTCCCAAATTAAAAAATAATTTGGGTGTGTCTGGTATTATTTCATCGGCCATGACTCAACTGCTTCAAACCATTTTGAAGCTCTGTCTTAAAATCAGCTTTTTCTAGTAATGGAATTCCTGATAAAACAAGTCACCCCATGTACATCGACCAATGCCTAACTTCTTTTGCTATATAATTCTTTAATTAGTAAGAAAATATGTTATGTGCAAAATATGATAGAATAGAGCAGTACCTCCTTAGACGGTGGTGCTGGAAGAAACTCGCCTAGCAGAAAAAAACAAAAACAAAAACAAAATCTCCAAGTGTCTTTTCCACTACGGACAACTCATGACATCTTCCAGATTACATGGCATGAACATAAGTGGTTGCAGCTGTGGCAAGCTGAGCACTTAGCAATTTCCTTTAGTGAGGAAAACCCATTTTGTGGTGGTGGTGCATAGTATCCATCTCCATCCTCCTGACTACTTGATCTGTGAGGCTATGGAACAAACATTAGAATACCAGGGAAAACATTAGGATTAACATGAACAGAATATGACTTCTTTTCCAATTTAACGTTAAGTGTTTTCCCTAAAATTGGAGGTATTTTCAAAATCATTCTGAATGTGTTCTGAGCTACACATTTACTTTTATTCTGGGACCACTCCAAAAGTTCCATTTATATACATATTCACACACCTCCTCAACATCAACATCTAACCTTATTTATTCCTTCTAAGTCCCATAGTCAAACTTTTATCCTTTGATTTTGAAATGACATTGAATCATCACCCTAGAATCTAATCCTTTTGAAACATCTGGGCATTTATTATGTACTATTTAGTAGGATATTTTCATTTTAATTGTCCTTTAAACCAAAACCAATATGATTACAGATAATTCCAGCATATTTGAAGAAGCATATGTAAACCAGATTTGAATATTTTACCCTTGACTTAACTGATGGAACTTCTAATGAGATCACTCTGCTGGGAGTGAGAACTAAACATTTGTAGGATCACTTTTATATGCACTGTTTCCACACAACTATGGAGTTCTCGTGTGGTGTTGTAAGATAAGAACTGGACTGCTAAATACAAGATCAGCAATTCAAACGGACCAGCCACACCTCAGAAATCCAATGCAGGGTCACTATGAGTCAGAACTGACTTGACAACACTTAACAACATCAGCAATAATGTGCTGAAAGCTCATCAAAGCATGATTTTTTATGTATTACATCACCCATCACTTGTCTGTCACTTTGCCATACTGAAAACCTTATGGATAGTAGTTGGGCATTGTCAAATAAAGTGCCAGATGATGAGTCCCTCCAATTGGAGGGCACTCAAAATATGATGGCAGAAGAGTACCTCCTCAAAGTAGAATCTACGTTAATGACATAACTGAAGTTAAATTTTTGGGATCTTCATTTGCTAATATGCCAAACTCAAAATGAGAAGAAAAAGCTGCAAACACCCATTAATAATTGGAATGAGGAACATACAAAGTATGAATCTACGAAAATTAGAAGTCGTTAAAAACAAAATGGAGTGCATAAATATTGATATCCAAAGCATTAGTGAGGTGGAATGAACTGGTATTGGCCATTTTGAATCAGATAATCATATGGTTTGCTATGTTGAAGAGAAATGGTGTCATATTAATCGTCAAAAAGAACATTTCATGATTTAGCTGGAATGCTGTTTGTGATAGGATACTACCCATATGCCTACAAGGAAGACCAGTTAATACCATTATTCAAATTTATATACCCACCACTAAAGCCAGTTGATAAGGAAACTAAAGAATTCTAACAATTCTTCAGTCTGAAATTGATTTCAGAATTGAAGTCATCAGACTTGCAACTTCAGATTGAAGTCATTAGACTTGCAATCAAGATGCACTGATAATTAATGGTGATTGCAATGAGCAAATTGGAAACAAAGAGGAAGAATCAATAGTTGGAGATATGGTCTTGGTAATAGAAATGATACTGGAGATCACATGATAGAAACTTGCCAGACAAATGACTTAATCATAGCACATACATTTTTCTATTACATAAAAGGTGAATATATACCTGGACCTCACCAGATGGAAAACCCAGGAATCAAACTGACTACAATGTGGGAAGAAAAGATAGAGAAACTCGATATCACTAGCCTAAGCAAGGCCAAGGCAAACTGTACAGCAGACCATCCATTGTTCATATGCAAGTTAAGATTTAAGTTAAAGAAAATTTTAACAAGTCCACTGGGGATAAAAATATGACCTTGAATATATCCCACTTGAATTTAGAGATCACCTGAAGAACAGATGTGATGCATAAGACACTAATGACAGAAGACCAGAAGAGTTGTGGGATGACGTCAAGAACATCATACATTAAGAAAGCAAAAAGGTCATTACAAAAACTGGAAAGAAAAGATCAATATGGATGTAAGAAGACTGTGACACTTCCTCTTGATCATACAGAAGCTAAAGTGACTGGAAGAAATGATAAATTACAAGACTTGAACAGAAAATTTCAAAGGGTAACTTACGAAGACAAAGTCAAGTATTATATGAAATATGCAAAGATCTGGAGTTAGAACATGAAAAGGGAAAGATTTACTGAGCATTTCTGAAGCTGAAAGAACTGAAGAAATAATCCAAGACTTGAGTCGCAATATTAAAAGATTCTATGAGCAAAAATTGAATGATGCTGGTAATATCAAAGAGAAGATTGAAAAAACACAAAGTCACTCTACCAAAATAGGATTCCTGGTGTAGCACTGCAGGATAATGCACTGGGCC
This sequence comes from Chrysochloris asiatica, assembly GCF_000296735.1. Classification (NCBI taxonomy): domain Eukaryota; kingdom Metazoa; phylum Chordata; class Mammalia; order Afrosoricida; family Chrysochloridae; genus Chrysochloris; species Chrysochloris asiatica. The sequence continues at coordinate 9,787,281 of NW_006408520.1, forward strand.
ATAAAGTTGGTTTGAACCCACCAACCGCTCCTCAGAACCCCTATACAGGGTCACTATAAGTCAGAACTGACTTGATGGCACTTAACAACAGCAACATGCCCAAAAGAAGTGGCCAATGTTTAGTCATTTCAAGAGATACCATATGATCAAGAACCAACGGTACGGAAAGAAGTCCTGGCTGGAGTGAAGGCATTGGCAAAAACCAAGGCTCCAGGAAATGACAGAATACAAATTGAAATCTTTTAACAAACTGATACAGCACTGGTGGCACTAACTCATCTATGCCAAGTAATGTGGAAGACAGCTACCTGGCCAACTGATAGGAAGACATCCATATTTTTGCCCATTCTAAAGAAAGGTGACCCAAAAGAATACAGAAATACTTGAACAATTATCATTATTATCACATGCAAGTAAAATGTTGCTGAAGATAATTCAAAAACAATTTCAGCAGTATTTAAACAAGGAGTTGCCAGAAATTCAAACTGGAATCAGAAGAAGATGTGAAATGAGGAATCTCATGGTTGACATCAGAAGGATCTTAGCTGAAAGCAGAGGATACCAGAAAGATGTTTATTTGTGCTTTATTGACTATGCAAAGGCATTTGACTATGTGCATCATAACAAACTATGGGTAGCAATGTGAAGAATGGGTATTACAGAATACTTAGTTGTGTTCATGAGTGTCTGTACATAGATTAAGAGCCAGAAGTTTACTTAGAAGTGAATATTGCACGACTTGGTCTCTCATACTTTGGACATATTATCAAGTGGAACCAGTCTCTGGAAAAGGATGCCATGCTCAAAACAGTGGAGGGTCAGTGGAAAAGAGGAAGACCACCAATAAGATGGATTGACACAGTGCCAGCAACAATGGGCTCAAACATAGCCATTATGAAAATGGTGCTGTGTTTTGTTCTATTGTGCTTAGGGTCTCTATGAGTCAGAACCTAGTAGACAACAATAACAACAACAACATCACACAATTCATGACGAGGGTCTCAAGACACATGGTCATCTGATATACCATTCTCAGCAATTTAGTAATTACTAAAACCAAGGACTAATTTCTTAAATGCAGAAGAGGGCATGTTTCGTGTTACATATTTAGAAACCAAACTGAGTTAGAATTTTTTTCAAAATTTGTCACAGGTTCTAGAAATCATACTAATTTTCCATAGACTTATCAACAATATTAACATTAATTGCTAATTAGTGCCTTCTGTGTGTCAGTTGGAGTCTTGGTGTGATGCTATAGGATAAGCACTGAACTACTAACAGAATGGTTGGTGGTTCAAACCTACCAACTGCTCCTTAGAAACGTATTCAGGGTTGCTATTAAGCCTGAACTGACTCAATGGCACTTAAAAACAGCAACAATGTGTCAGACACTATTGTATGTACTTTTTGAATATTATCTCGTTTAATCTTCAAAATCACTCTAAAATGTAAAAGCTATTATTATCATCCCCATTTTACAGATTAGGAAATTGATGAACAGAAACATTTGGTAACTGACTTGAGAGCATAGCTTGTTCAGTTAATGACAAACTTGGATTTCAACCCATGTTGTGTGGATCTGGACGTGACCTGGTGTTGCAGTGGTTAAGCACTTAGGTGCTAACCAAACCCACCAGCAGCTCTGTAAAATGTGGCAATTCAACACCTTCTATAAGGTCTTCAAGATTCAGAATGGACAGGATGCATTTTTTTTTTATAATGTTGCTATTGTTATGTTAATTTGGAGCCAGAGGTCATGTTGCCTTTGGGATCTAAAAGGGGTCAAAAAGGTCAAAAGAAAAGTTGCTTGTTTTGAAGCTAGTTTGAGTCATAGAATTTTTATTTACTCAGGTCTCCACATACAGCTGACATACTTTCAAGTGGCCCAGTAAATGAATCAGAGAACTATATTAAAATATATATTTGAGAAAAAAGAAAAACTACAAAGATATCGGAGAGTCTCAATTCTTGGACCTGAGAACAGATAACTCTAAAATCCTACTAGAACAATGTCTGACAAACAGTAAAAAGAACCTTTTAAATGCCTGACTGAGCCTGCAATAAAGAAATTTACTTCTAAAGTAACTGGAACTGAGATAATGAGACTAGTAAACAGTTGAGCTAATACTTTGTACACCCCAACTTTGGGTGGGTGTTGATGACTTAAGGGTTTGACTTTGAATTATCAAGAAAGTATAAACTTGTCAATAGCATCACTCTCCTGAATTTCCTTGACTTTTTTTTTTTTTTTTTTTTATGTTTTATTGTGAATTATGTGATAGTTTACATGGGAGAACATTAATTTTACATTCATCCTATGGTATACCATTTCAGTGCCATGGTTACAAT
>NW_006408520.1:9793409-9794121 GCF_000296735.1 Chrysochloris asiatica
CACATAACCACCACCATTACCAGATTACTATGCCTGGGATCTCTGGCATGAGCAAACAAATAATCCCCCTCTCAAACCGCTTGTAATAACATGTATAGACCATTAAAGATAATCAAAACTCACTAAAATTTCAGAATAACGTTATTTCTGAGCAGTTATTCTGCATTCATATAGGGAGATCATTTTGTTTCCAGAAAAAGCTAATGGCTCAAAGAAAGTAGGTAAAACGAGGCATTAAAAAAAAAAAGAACAGGGATAAATCATAATGTGATTGATGAAGCATACATTTCACCGTTTACTGAGATCAATTGATGTCAGGTTACTTCGGACCAGGCTGCTCATAATTGCTCATGGACCTTCTACCAGGAGTCCTGGTTAGGCACTGTGGGTTAATGCACTGGACTGCAAGATCTGTTTGAGCCACAAGGTCATCGGTTTGAGGTAAAGTCTCTCCTAGGAAATCCTGAAAAACCAAACGGCCACCATTCATCTGTCAGTTTGTCGTACTGTGGTTGCTTGTGAGTCGCTGTGATTCTGAAAGCTATGCCACCAGTATTTTAACTATCAGCAGGGTCACCCATGGTGGACAGGTTTCAGATGAGCTTCCAGACAAAGACAGAATAAGAAGAAAGAGTGACGAACTACTTCTGAATCTTTAGTCACTGAAAACCTTATGCATAGTAGAGAAACACTATCAGATATAGTGTCAGAA
>NW_006408520.1:9796811-9805344 GCF_000296735.1 Chrysochloris asiatica
TATATAGGGTCTCTATGGGTCAGAACTGACTCGATGGCACTTAACAACAACAACAGAAAACCCTGGTGTGGTGCTATGGGTTAATGTGCCAGACTACAAAGCCATTTGAACTGCAAGGTTGGCGGTTCAAGCTCACCAGTCGCTCCTTGAAACCAGACTCCTGGTCTGAACCAGACTCTGTGGCACTTAACAACAACAAGAAGAGGAGTAGTTTCTGGCAGGCTTTTTATTGTTAATATTTGGTTTCTTGGATGACAAAAGTCTTAAAATCAAAGTAAGATGTCTGTCACTTTATTTTCCTATTCAATAAATTAAAACCATACTGTAGATGAGATCACAATATAATTAAAAACATTCAAAGAAATAATCTATGGGCCAGAATCACCATACACAATTAATAGGAAAATCAGAGCCTCATGGGGCTTTAAATAACCAAATAATCCTCAAAAGTATAAATAAGTAAATAATAAAATTAACGACAAGATAGTATGGAAAAAATAACTAAACAGTACAAAAATAAAAAATATAATAATTGTGCCGGTTATTTGTCATTGCCTCATAGCTTCAGATTCATTCTTTGTGCTAGCTCTTTGATAATTAACTGGACCTTGGAAATATTTCTCCTTTGTCAGCCAGCATGATGATATGCCTTGTCAGGGACAAGAGGTCTAAAGGGACCCTGGATGAGGAAGGGCCTTTTCCCTTCCATTTCTGGTGTGCTCTCTTACCAGGTTCTTGTGGAGAACTTTTTCTCCTTGTTCAGACCCTGCACAGTTTCTCCTGTGCAAGGCACTTATCAAATGTTTGACTATCAAAATCAGGCAGCTGTGAGGCATAGTCTAAATACCATGGGCCTGCCCCAGAGTCTACATTGCTGCATCCTGTGAACTACTGTTTACTTGATCCCAGGCATGTACACATACACCAGGGGCACTGGGGGCCTAGCCATCTCCCAACTTTGTCCCATACTATAGGCAATCCAGAGCTGACCCAGCCTGAGCTGGACATGGAAGTGAAGGGTGGCTTCTCAAGCTATACCAATAGTCAGCACCTTCTTCTGTCACTTAACAAGTTCTGAAACTCAGCACTTCTCAGAGGATAGATTTCTAACAAGTCCCACAATTCACTTCTTCACCATCCAGAGAGCCAAGTCCATATTCTTTCCAATGAGTATGGATCTCAGCTGTAGTAGAGGGAGAGCTTTTTTTTTTTTCCCTTTGGATACTTATTTTACCCCTAAGGCAATGCCCACTGCTTTTATCTGATGCTCTTATATTCTTTACAATTATCTTTTTCTTTCACTAGCCAACTTCCCAATACTCCATTCCCTTCTAACAATTATCTATATTTAACTTTCCCTATTCAAATGACTATGTGGTTTCTATCTCCTGACTAGAAACTAAACCATACAGAATTGTACCAGGAATGGTCCCAGGAAACAAGAGATAGTTCTACACCCAAAATGGCCTCCTGGAAATCTCCTTACGAACAGTTGATTGAAGAAGAAAAGTCTTGTGTCTGATTTACAGATGGGTCTTCACAAAATGAGCTTTGTTTTGGCACTGTAGGATAATCACTGGACTGTTAACCACAAGGTTGGGAGTTCAAACCCACCAGCCGTTCTTGGAAATCCTATGAGTTGGAACCAACTCAACAACACACAACAATTTCACAATAAGCTAGTACTGCCTGAAAGTAGGCAGCTGCAGCCTCAATCAAGGGCAACCTGAAGGAAGTTTCTCCCAATGATCAGAACATCAAGTGTCACATTTATTTATTATCATTATCACTAAATCTGGAGTATACTCCTCTTGCTCTTAATGATCAAGTAGACAAAGTATGTATTCTGTGAACATGAATCAGCCATTACAAAACTTGCTTAATGAGGTTGTGAACAAAGCAGGTATGGTGGCAAAGATGGGAGGGAAGGACCCTAAGCATTTTCTCAATAACTTAGACTTACTTTTACCTAAGTTCACCTGGGTTTATTGAGTGCCTAATCAGCTACCAGCATCAATGGACTCATGCATGGCAACAGTACTGAGGTTGGCCCAGGATCAGGCAGTGTTTCGTTCTGCTGTGCATCAGGTCACTATGAATCAGTACTAACTCGATGGCACCTAACAACAACAATTAGCTACCAACACAGACCATCTCTGAGCCTTCCATATGGCACTATTTCTTGGGTGTGTGGGGCAAGCCAGCCATCTGGTAGCAAGTTGATTACATAAGACTTTTGGAATAATGGAATGGGAAGAAACTCATACTTACTACAATAGACACAAGGACTTCTGGTAGCGCAGTGGTTACAAATCAGGCTGCGAACTGCAAGGTCAGCAGTTCGAAACTGCCAGCTGTTCTGCAGGAGAAAGATGAGGCTTTCTGCTCCCATAAAGATTTACAGCCTCGGAAACCCTGTACAGTGGTTGCTATGAGTCAGAACTGACTCCACAGCATATAATGACCACAACAGACACATTTTGGGTATAAATGTACCTTTCCTGCCATCAAAGCTATCACCATTCATGGACCCACAGATGGCTTATTCACCATTATGGCATATCTTGCAGTGTTATATCTAATCAAAGAACTCATTTCACAGAATAGGAAGTGCAACATGGGCTCTTGCTCAAGACATCAGCTGTCATTATCACATATACTATAACCTGGAAATGGCTTATGTAACTAAAGATAACTCCTCGAAATAGCGAGTTTCTGTTTTAATGGATATAGTATATACTTTGAATTTATTGTATGGTGCTGTCTCTCATAGAGGTAGAAAATATAGTAGCAGAAACAAGGGAATGGGAGTGGAAGTAACTCTTCTCATTGTTACACCTAACAATTTACTTGAAGACCTCTTACTTTTTTCCACTCCACTTCTCTGATCCAGCACTGATCTGAGCCTTTGTTGTTACAATTTATTGTCCAAAACAGGTCACAAGGCTCCCTGTGACCACAGGTGGTTAGAAAGTTTCATAATTTCAGTAGACAGAGATAAAAAATAGTTGGTAAATAGTACAGATGACAGTCATAACATATAACTAGTCAATTGTAGGTTATTAACATGAGGCAAAGACAAACTCACGGAAGGGTCATAATCACAATCCTATCATTAACCCCAATTATTTTGTGAGTTTATAATTCTTCACATGAAACTCCTCACTAGCTTAGAGAACTTGGGCAAGTGTTCTATGTTATTAGCTGCAATTTTCTCTTCTATAAAAAATGAGGATAATTAATAGTATCTACTTCCAAGTTTGAGTATTAAAGAAGTTAATATATGAGAAATCTAAAGGTGTACATAAGTCCTAACTGTATTATTATTATGTTAATATATTTATGTAAGTAGTAGTATATCATTGCCATTTTTGATCCATAATTTCATTTAAATACTCAAACAGTAATTTTCGGTTGGCTCCTGTAATGCAATATAAGACTTTACAATCTTAATAGGACATGTATTTTAAAAAGGTTTGCCTTACCCACCAGCAATTTCAAGACCTCTATCATTTACGTTGTTAAGTGTGGGCAAGTTGGTTCCTACTCAGAGCAACCCTATGTATAACAAAATGAAACATCATCTGGTCCTGTGTCATCCTCACAATTGTTACTGTTTTAACCATCATTGAAGCCGTTGTGTTAGTCCATTGCATTGAGGGACTTCTTTCTTTTTGCTGACTCTCTACCCAACAAGATGTCCTTCACCATGAACAGGATCCTCCTGGTAACATGTTCAAAGTACATGTTACACCATCCTCACTACTAAAAAACATTCTGGATGTGCTTCTTTCAAGACAGATTAGTTCATTCTTCTGATTGTTACTGTTGTTGTTAAGTGCTGTACAGTTGATTCTGACTCATAGAAACCCAGAAATAAAGGCTATCTGGTCCTGCACCATCCTCACAAGTGTTGTAATTTTGAGTCCATTGTTGCTGCTACCATTTCAATCCATCTCATTGGGGGTGTTCCTAATTTTTGTTGAACCTCCACTGTACCAAGTATAATATCCTTTTCCAGGGACTTGTCCCTCCTGACAGCTTGCTTAAAGTATGAGAAATGGAGTCTTGTCATCCTCACATCTAAGGAGTATTCTGACTATACTTCTTCCAAGACAGATGTTTGGTCTTCTGGCAGTTCATGGTAAGTTCAATATTCTTTGCCAACATCATAATTCAAAAGCACAATCCTTCTCATGTCTTCCTTCATTATCCAACTTCCACATGCATATGATGCTATTGAAAATACTATGACTTGGGCCAGGAACACATTAATTCTCAAACTGACATCTTTGTTCTTAAATTGTCTAATGCAACATGTCATTTGATTTCTTGACTGCTGCTTCCATGAGTGCTGATTGTGGATCTAAGCAAAATGAAGTCTTTGATAACTTCAGTCTTTTCTCTTCATCATGATGTTATTTATTGGTGAAGTGAGGATTTTCATTTTCTTTACACTGAGGTGTACTCTATACTGAATGCTGTAGTCTTTGATCTTCAACAGTATCTCAACTCTCTTTCACCTCCAGCAAGCAAGGCTGTGTCATTGGCAATATCACAGTTGATTAATGAGTCTTCCTCCAATCTGAAAGGAGCTCTTGTAGCGTAGTGCTTATGAATTCAGCTGCGAAATGCAAGGTCAGCAGTTCAACACCACCAGCTGTTCCACGGGAGAAAGATGAGGCGGTCTGCTCCCGTAAATATTAACTGACTCAGAAACCCTGTATAGGGTCGCTACGAGTCGGAACCGACTCCACGGCACATAACAACAACAACAACAGTCATGACCAGAGTTTGAAACTACCAGCTGTTCCACAGGAGAAAGATGACGCGTTCTGCTGCGGTAAAGATTTCCAGCCTCGGAAACTCTGTACAGGGTCGCTATGAGTCAGAACCGACTCCACGGCACACAGCCACCACTACTCCAATCTGATGCCATGTTATTCTTCACATAATCCAGATTCTTGGATTATTTGCTTAGTATACAGATTAAATAAGTATGGTCAAAGCATACAACCCTGGTGCATACCTTTCCTCATTTTAAACTATTCAGCGGCTCTTTTTTCTGTTCCAAAGACTACCTCTGGGTGTATGTACAAGTTCCTCATGAGCACAATAACGTGTTCTGGGATCCCATTTCTTATAATGTTATTGATAGCCTGCTTTGATTCACACAGTCAGATGTCTTTGTATAGTCAATTAAACATTAGTAGACATCTTTCTGATATTCTCTGCTTTTAGTCAAGATCCATCGAACATCAGTAAAGATATCCCTCATTGCATGTCTTCTTCCAAATCCAGCTTTAATTTCTGACAGCTCTCTGTCAAGGTGCTGATGCAACTGTTATTTTGTTGTTGTTGTTTTATTTTGTTATTTAAAATTTTTGTTGTGAATTGAGTGAATGGTTACAGAGCAGCTCATCAGTTTTACATCCTATAAATCATATACTTGGTTTCATTACAGTGATTGCAACCCTCTCCATATATTATTGGTGGGTGGGTGGGTGCCTTGGGCTTGATTCCCACTCATAGCAACCCTGCATGGGATTTCCAAGGCTATAAATCTTTACAGGAGCAGAAAACCTCATCTTTTTCCCTTGGAACACCTGGTAGTTTCATCCTGCTGACCTTGAGGTTAGCAGCGTGACTCATAATCACTATGCTACCATGTACTGTTAATTGACAGTACTTACCTCTGTTCATTTTCACACTTGAATGTTTCCCTGTGTCTCCTGCTACCTTCAGATTTTATATGCAAACCTCCCTTTTGTTGCATATTGCCTGCCCCTTCATGCATGTTCACATGTGTCTACCCTTTAGTCTGTGAATAATTTCTCCTCTCCCATAAACATTACAGGATGTTTCTTTTACCAAGAAAACTTTCCTTAATTTTTTACAACAATGGTCTCATATAACACTTGTCCTCCTGTGACTGACTTATTTAACTCAGCACAATGTACTCCTGGTTCATCCATGTTGGGAGGTGCATTGCAGATATTTGTCAATGTTGAATACTATTCCATTGTGTGTCTATACCAAAGTTTGCTTAACCATTCTTCTAGGCTGCCTCAATCCTTCTGCCTCTGTAAATAGTGCTGCAATGAACACGGGTGTACATATATCCTTAGTGTCATGGCTCTCACTTCTTGAGGACATAGTCAAAGCTTGAGTTTTTGTATCATTTTTTAAGGTTTTTATTGTGGATTGAGTGAAAGTTTACAGGGCAGATCATCAGTTTTACATTCAACAAATCATACACCTTATTTCATTACAATGATTATAATCCCCTCCATGTACCATCAGTTAACACTATTTCTCTCTATTCATGTAAGCTCTTTTTAAGAAAAACAAAAACACTTTTTTTCTTAAACTTTTTTTTTTCTTTATGTGCCCTTTGGTGGTGTAAATTATAGTTTACAATTATTAAATTAAATAATAATTTACACCACCAAAGGGCACATTCTGCAAGTCTGCCTCCTGGCTGCCAGCTCTCAGTCCCTCTCTTTCCATGCTAGAATCCTCAGCTGCTCCCTCTCTCCATGCACCCGTCTCTGCCTCCATCTCTGGTGTCACTGCTTCTCTGGATAAGGTCTCACATTCTGCTTGTGCTCTTTTCCCTTGATGATCCTAGGGTCATCTGTTTCGGGACTATAAGGTTAACCACTCCCCTTTTTTTGATACAAAATTTCTACCTTTACAATTGTGACAGTCGCAATCAGTCATGATAAGAATTACTCACTATTGAATCATAAGAATCTTATCCCCATCTCTTTTCACCAGACTCATCTAGTCAACTTGAAAACTATTCAGTGGGTACTCTTTCTTCCCCTACAAACTATTAAACTCCCTCTTGAAACCTTGTAAGCCAGTTACTTCATGCCTTTATCTCCCCCTTATTTTAAGTGGCCAATGTCTAAGTTGCCCATCCTTATCTACCCTGTGTACAGAGGGGATAGCCTTGATGCTTGATGTGAAGACTTCTTCCCTCTCTATTGGTATTTAGAGTTACTACCTCCAAGAGTATAGGTCAAGTTCATCAAGTTGTAGCAATTTACCCTAGTTTCCTTTATCAGAAATTGGTTTGTTCTTTTTTTTTTTTTTTAATCTTCCTCTAGTCAAACTCTGATTATCAAGCCATCTAGGCTAGGTCAAATGGGTACTATCTGTAAGTTTGGATATTCTTGTGTGTCTCCTTTCACTTCATATCAGCTGCATGCTTCACTCTCAACTATAGCCCTCTGTAGCTATGTCCCTGTCCATAGGCTCAGGGTCCCCAGGTCTCATCACACTTCAGACCAACCAGCCCTTCCTCATCTCTCTCTCATCTCCAGGTCAACAGGAGTATACAGATCATGGTTGAAAGCCCATTTCTTTATTGCTGCCTTTCCTCCTATTCTACTCACCAGTAGACCAATCTGGTCATCAGCAAGCTTGATGAACTTGACCTAGGCAAATCTGCTGTACAGGACCTCTTTAAAGTATTGAAGAGCAAAGATATCAGTTTGAGGACTAAGATGTGTCTGACCCATGCCATGGTATTTTAAGTAACCTCATATGTATGTGAAAGTTGGATAGTGAATAAGGAAGACCATAGAAGAATGGATGCATTTGAGTTATGGTGTTGGAGGAGAATATTACAAGTACCATGGACTGCCTAAGGAACAAACAGATCTGTGTTGGAAGAAGTGCAGCCAGAATGCTACTTGGAAGCCAGGATGGCCAGACATCGTCTCTCCTACTTTGGACATTTTGTCAGAATGGACAAGTTCCTGTAGAAGGATATCATGTTTAGTAAAGTAGAGGGTCAGAGAAAAAGAGGAAGATCCCAAACTAGATGGATTGACATAGTGACAGCAGCAATGGGCTCAAATGTAGCAATGATTGTGAGGTTGGAGCAGGACTGGGTAGTGGTTCGTTCTGTTGTGCATAGGGTCGTTATGAGTCAGTAAAGACTCTATGGCACCTAATAAAAACAACAATAACCTCTTGCCCAACACTTAATTCTGCAACACAAAGATGGCAGGTTGTGTGTAGAAATGCTAGGAGCCTATCCCTCATTGCAAGTTACTAGGCCCATGATTATGTGATGTGAGAGGGAAGCTCACAACCCTGGAGTCCATTCCAACTTATTGTGACTCTATAGCACAGAGAAGAACTCCTCCTTTGTATTTCTGAGGCTGTACGTATTTGTGGAAATAGACTGTCTCATCTTGCTTGCTTGGAGGAGCTTGTGGGTTGGAAATGTTGACTTTTCAGTTAGCAGTCAGATGTCTAACCCACTGTGTCACCAGGATTCCCTACCTGGGGGAATGAAGCTTGATAAAAGTCTTTGTCATCTGGAGTGGTGCTTCCATCACCTGAACTGAACTAAGAGGGGAAGTATGAAGGGAGCCAGTCTTGGCTCAAGTGTCATAGATTCTCAATACTCATATCAAGGTTTTATAGATTGTCTTGATATATGCTTTTTCATTTTCTATATGTCTTTTAAGGAGCTCTGGTAGCATAGTGGTTATGAATCAGGGTGCTAAACTCA
>NW_006408520.1:9805774-9807239 GCF_000296735.1 Chrysochloris asiatica
TACTAGCCAAAAGGTTGGTGGTTTAAAACCTGCCTGGAGTTACCTCAGAAGGGAGACTTAGTGATCTGCTTCCAAAAGAGCTAAGCCTTGAAAATGCAACGAAGCAGTTCTACTGTGCATTCATCAGGTCACCGTGCATAGGAAATGAATCCATGACAAGTAACAACAACATAATAATTCCCTTAATATCTGCACTGAGTATTTTTGACCTGGATAAATGTTTTAAATGATAAATATTAGATATATAGTGTTAAATAAAATTAAAATGTTCTTGTTTTTAGAAAACAAAATTCTACAATTTTTACTTGATTGTAAATAACGAGGATGCAAAATAGATACATAAAAAGAGAGTTAAGTAAATAAGTAGGTGAAAACATTAAAAACCTTTAGGAAACAAAGAGTAAAGTATATACAGTGAATTATTAATATGTTTTGTGAAGAGAGGAAATAGTAGTAAATGTTCATAAGTAATCAGCACAAGTTTTAACCTTGACCTTGAAAAAATAGTTGTTATCATTGAATGGAATATTGCACCAGACATTTTATGTAAAAGTTTGATCTAATAATGCAGAGTATTTTTTCTTCTCTTATAGATTTGTTTTTAAAATGGTAACAAGAAGAATTTATATGAAAAATCCCAGATAAAATATTTATTTTATTATTTGAATGGCTGTATGAAAAAAAAATGTTTTCTACTGGAAATCCTGATGAATCTATTTGAAAGCAGAGATCATATTGTCTTTCCCAAGACTCTCCAGGGTATTACTAGACATGTGACCTAGCTTATCTATACTTCATCAAGGCACAAGCCATTTGGATACAACACTCTCCCATGTTACTAATGTCATCAACTTCTCTATATTCCCTTCATTTTTGACATTTTTATTCTCAAATTCACAGTATTTCTCTCTACTTAAGATCCTAGAGTCATTCTGAAAGAATTTATTCATCATGATTACCTGAACCTTTCTTATCTTCCTTCTAAAAATGGCCTCTTAACCATTTCAACTCAATCACTCATTCTTACTGTCAAAAATATGTCAACTTTAAGCATATAAAAATATGTTGACACTCAAAAAGTACAAAAATATAGATGATTGTTAAGTGCCATTGAGTCAGTTCTAACTCATAGCAACTCTGTATGTGTTTCCACAGAGTGGCTGTTGGGTTTGAACCACCAACCTTATGGTTAGTAGGCTACTGCTTATCCGACAGCACCATACAGGGACTCTTAAAAATGTAGATATTGTTGTTCTTGTTAGGTTCCATTAAGTTGGTACCAACTCATAGTGACCTTATGCACAGAAGAACGAGACACTGCCTGATCCTGGGCCAACCTCACCACTGTTGCCACGCTTGAGTCCATTGATGCTGCCACTTGGCCAATCCATCTCCTTGGGGATCTTCCTCTTATGCTCTGACCCTCCACCTTACTAAACATGATATCCTTCTCCAGTGACTGGTC
>NW_006408520.1:9809081-9829081 GCF_000296735.1 Chrysochloris asiatica
TGTCTTCTTACTCTTATTTGATTAATTTTAGAGATAAGCAAATTTGTAGAAATGGTGGTGGGGAATATTTCTACTGTTCTGTTTTGATGGATTGTTTCCTGTAGTAACAGTACTCTGGGATTTATTCTCCAGCTTCTTGGATTTTAAGAAGAAGTGGTGATGGCATCTTAATTTTGGTACAGGTACAGTGGTGACCTCAAAGGTAGTAGTTTCCTTAGTTGATCGATCAATTCTATATTGTTTGGAAGATATTTCTTGAGGGCTAGTGAGAAGTCTCACTTTTTAAGTCTTTTTAATAATTGTGTAAGCCCTGATTCCCTATATTACATCTCTGCTTTATATTCATAAAGTCATTTCTATCTTGCGTATTGAACCTTCCTAAGTGATGTAGCTTCAGTAAGGAAATAACTAAATTAAATATGATATACTCATATGATGGAATATTATATTACAACATAGTCAAATACCATTCTTAAAACATGGCTAAATATAAAAAGTAAGTCCCAGAATATGTAAAAATAATAAATATTTATTTATGTATCATCTATCTCTTTAACAATATGCACACATACACACATATAAATAAAATATGTATTTTCTCTTGATACTTATGCATGTACATAAAACATACATCAGAGTGTTGTTTTGGCTTACCTTTGCAGACAGGGTGAAGGTGTTAGGTAGACAAAGGAGATTAGCTTTTTCTAAAATGCATTAAAGAACTTTGGCCATTTCTCTAGTGTTTTTTAGGAGATTGTGTTCATGTTTCCCCTGCTTATAAAGAATTCATTTTTTGAAAGCTCCCTTGCCTTCAACAGCACTAACCACAACCTTCTACTATTCTAATTTATTCTTTCAACTGCTCCCTTTATGATCATCCTTGTGTGTCCCTGGGCTCCAAAGCTATCGATCTCTCTATTTCTTCCTAGGCAGAGCAGTTTACATTTCATGGTCCTTCATTCCTGTTATTCTGCTTCTAATACTCAAAACCTTTGCCCTACTTTCTTTCTTTTGCATATTCTGCTAAAGCCCCAATCCTGGATAATTGTTGTTAGTTGTTGTTAGATGCTGTTGAGTTGTACTGACTCATAGCGACCATATGCACAACCGAATGAAACACTGTCCCGCCCTGCCCCATCCTCACAATTGTTGCTATGCTTGAGTCCATTGCTGCTGCCACTATGCCAATCCATCTCACTGGGGGGTCTCTCTCTTTTTCACTGACAGTCCATTTTACCAAACATGATGTCCTGCTCCAGGGGCTGATCCTTCCTGATAATATGTCCAAAGTAAGAGAGACAATGTCTGGTCATGCTGGCTTCTAAGGAACATTCTGGTTGTGCTTCTTCCAACACAGATTTGTTTGTTCTTTTGATGATTGTCTTAGGCTGAATTTTCTAGAAAAGCAAAACCAGTAAAATTATATATATATAAAAAGAGAAGTCTATTATCTTCACAATTGTAGAATCCCAGGTCCCCAGAGGAAGGGAGAGAGAAGTCCCTTCCACATGTCCATTATATTGTGAGCAGGCTACACCCCCAAGGAAACATCCATTCAATTGATTGGCTACTCATAGCCGCTCATAGAGCTAACTATGCCTGTGTTGTTGTCCTGGTGTGGTGCTGTGGGCTACTGTGTTGAACTGCAAAGTTGGTTTGAAGCATGGTTCAAGCTCACAAGTCGCTCCTTGGAAACCCTATACAGTGTCACTATGGGTCAGAACTAACTTGACAGCACTTAACTATAACAATGCCCTGTATTAGGTTTCATCACCATGGGAATAAGCATGTCCCAATTGCCAAAACTTCGGAAATCCTGGTCTAGCTGAGATGACAAAGAAATCTAACAATTACAATTCATATAATACAACCTATAACTTTTCAACCTATAACTATATGCATAATGTATAAATGTATAAAGAATTCATTTTTTGAAAGCTCCCTTGCCTTGAAACCTATAAACTATATGCATAATGTATAAATAACAAAAATTGTAAAGTCATACTTGTGCCTAACATGATGTAACTAGAACATGTACAATAAAAAATGCACTGGCCCCATTTTCATCTTAAATGTCACAAATCAACAAAGCAAAAGTATTTGATACACATATGCAAAACAAAACATATTGATTCAAAAGTCCAAGGGGTACACTCTACCACTATCTCAGCTGCTGCCACTTTTCCTAATAGGGATCCCACGCTCCACTCACACTCTTCCTTCATGATGGTCCTGGGATCATCCTGAAATTAAAGATAACTACTCTCCCATTTTAGTTACACATCTTCTACAATTACAGTTTTGACAATCACAATTATTTCTACTAACAATTACTCACAACTGACATCATAAAAATCTATCAGCATCATCCCCCACCCCTTTGCCTAGACTCATTGGGAAAGTAGGAAAACTAGTCAGTAGGGATTCTCCCTTGACCCCTCATTCTAAAACTGTGTATAACCATGAAAGTTTATAAGTTACCACTTCATGCTTTCATGTTGTTGTTGTGTGCCATCCAGTTGCTTCCAACTCATAGTGATGCTGTATAGGGTTTCTGAGGAGTGGCTGGTGAATTTGAACCACCGACCTTGCAGTTCAAACCAACCTTGAGGTCGAGTGCTTATCCTGTGTCACCACATGTCTTTAGAGCATACACCCCCCCTTATTTTTGATAGCCAATGTCTAAATTACCTGTCCCTATCAACCCCATACACTGAGGAAATGTGCATGTTCCTTGATATGAAGAATCTTCCATTCTGATGGGAATTTGAGCAATTGCTCATAAGTAAAAGTCCAGTCCAGCAAATCAGCAATTAACCCTTGCTCAGAGTATCAAACATCTTTATCTTCATCTGTTCAGGTTCTGGTCAGCTCAACTCTAGCTAGATCAAATGGGTACCAGCTGCAAGTTTGGGAGTTCACACACACTTCATATCCACTGCTCCTTCACTCTTAACTCTAGCCCCCATGTATGAGAAACATTGTTGATACTCGGAATATTGCCTCAGTTCCTCTTGGGAACTGGCAGAACAGTATAAACCCAGAAGAGGACCTTACCCTGGTGGGTCTTTGGAGGGAGAACTGGGGTGGACTGCCTTATCCTGTATGAGGTCATGGTGAGAGAAATAACTCTGGATGGCATGGTCCATCTTCAGGACTAAGGGAAGTCTTAGGGGTAACAGGCTAGCATAACAAAAAGAGCTCAGTGGAGGGGAAGAACTAGTTTGACCAGCTGCAAATTTTAAAATAAGAATGCACCCATCAAGGAAATAGGGGAAGTTCATGGAGGTAGGGGAAAATTAACTTTAAATGAGAATGCTCCCAGTAAAGACTAGAAGGTGACCTTGGAAGGTGATTATGAACTCCAAAATACCCAGTAAAGGGGGAACTTTTTCAAGACAGGGGAATAAAACTGTTTGTGAGCCAGCCATGTGGTGCGGCTGCCCAGGTCTACTGGGTTGGCCACCTGATTTTGCAAAATCAAATAAAGAAAACCTCACTCTCACTAAAATGAGTACAGATTGGATTATTGAGCATTGGTTGGTATGGACACTGTTTCTCACAACGGATTAGTTATCATGAGTGTTACTGACAAATGCACAAGAAGTCCAATCTGTACATGTTTTAGTGACAGTGAGGCTTTATTATACGATTTTGCAAAATTGGGTGCCAAACCCAGAAGACAAGAGGGGTAGAAACATCACATGCCTGTTTTACAAGTATTCTTAGCTTGAAAGTCCCTCCCCCGGTTCCTCATTGGCACAGTACTATGGGGTGAAAAATCTTCTGATTTCACACATTTCCTTTTGATGGTTGCACTCATTTTAAAGTGTCTAACTTCATGAATAGGTGCCCTTTCCCCTCCCCTAATTTTTTACCCAGGTGAGTGGGCTCCTGTTACTATATCAGTCAACAATCTCAATTAGCAACTTCCTGGACCCTTTATTTTCTTATTCCTGAAGATGGATCAGCTTGAGAATTCTTTTTCACACATGGGATGGTCAGTACCTATGGGCTCAGGAATTCACACATATCCCTAAACTTCAAACCAGCCAGCCTTCCTGTTTTTATTATCTCAAGGTCAAAGGGTGCCAATAGAACATGTCCAACTCAGCCCATGACTTCATTGCTGCATTTTCCCGAATTCCATTCACATGGAGACCCAGGTGGCCACCAGCAAGCATACTGCTCACTGGTTTCCTTTAACTTCTGTCCTAGAAGGGGGTTTTCTCTGATGGGCTTGTGAGAATAAAAGTGGGCGGCTGAAAGTAGGGCTCAGAGCAAGAATCCCCACTTCAGGTATAAGAGCTTGCTCTGAGACCTGCTTC
Source organism: Chrysochloris asiatica (assembly GCF_000296735.1). Taxonomy (NCBI): domain Eukaryota; kingdom Metazoa; phylum Chordata; class Mammalia; order Afrosoricida; family Chrysochloridae; genus Chrysochloris; species Chrysochloris asiatica. The sequence goes on from NW_006408520.1 coordinate 9,813,410, forward strand.
AGGCCGGGGCCATAAGGACAACCAGGCATGGCTAGGCAAGTCCCCAACAGAATGTCTCAAGAGACACAAATGCAGGGTAAAGAGCACACTCATAAAACTGTCACAGTTGAAGACTCACAGGCCAGGTGGCCGGAACAGGTAACAGATAAGATGAGGCCGGTAGGACTGGAAAAAAAGTCTTAGTACTATAGGTCACTTATGTGATGTTATGTTTAAATCTATTGGATCCTGCGGTTTCTGAATGCTCCATTGGGTAAAAGTTGTAATCCTAGTTTGCATATCCCCCTCCCATGGTGTGTCCCAAAACCCTATATAAGGTGCGGTTTGTGAACTGCTTGGGGTCGAGCTTTGGTGAACTGATGCAGTAACACTGCTGTAACACTGCTGAACACTACACTGCCAGCCGCCACTCGACCCTAGCATGCTAGCTTGAATAAAGCCCGCCTGCTTTTGCATTATCTTTGTCTCTTTGTCTCCTTATTGGGTGGTGGTCTCGGACCCTAACAGGCTGACTTTTCTTCCCTCAATACCTCTAAAACTCAAAATGCCAAACTGTCATTTTTATTTCTGTGCTTGAATCTCCTGTTGTCGCAACAGTTGTGTATGGGTTGATCTGCGTGTTTTTTCACATGCAAATGTATGAAATCTGAAGGTTCTGGGTGGGACTCAGAATTCCTCCTAAAGCCCTGCACTTTGCAAAGACAGAGCAAAAAGCCTATCCCCAACCCTCAACTCCTAACTCCCCTTTTAGCAAATCCAATCAAGTGTAGGCTAAAGACAAGCCTACAAGCTCTCTAATTATAATTCCCAATATTCCTATCATAGTATGTCTATTTTATAGGCAGGAGAAACCATATATAACATGCATTTTCTTTTCTACTTCTACCAGATTAGCTGGATTAAAGTTTTATTTTTCTGAATTATCAAATGTCTTCATGAGAAAAGCACATGTCATTATGCTTTATATTTTTTTCCCTCCATATTCTGGAATATTTTTTCTGCTAGAGGTTTTTTTAACCTGAATTACCTAATATACTATGACTGGAAATAGGTGCTACCGTAACTTTTAAAATTTAAATCAGCTTTTTACTTATATGTTGTCCTAATTGTTAAATACCTTTGAGTTGGTTCTGACTCATAGCAAACCCTATATAGGGTTTCTAGGGAGCAGCTGGTGGTTTTGAACTGCTGACCTGTGGTTCATAGTCCAGTGCTGGTCCTAAAATATAATTTACATTTAATTAAATTCATATATTTATATATAAAATTAGATGAGTTTTGATGATTGTAAATAATTATATAACCATAACAAAATAATGATATAGAATATTTCTACCATTTAAGGCAGCAATTAGTCATTTTTCATTTGTAACCGTGCTTCACTAAATTTGAGTTAAAAATCTTAATAAATTCTTCATATGCACATATTATTTAAATATATTTTGTCTGTGAACACTTTTTAAACAAGTATTATTTTTCTTTACCTCTTCTCCACTATGTGTTTCTAAGAACTGTGGAAGTTTTGTGATTGTAGAACAGAGAATGAACAGGGCTTGTGTACAGCGGGTATCTTGAGTCTACTGATGGTGAACAAATTTGTGTTAACTTGAAAGGGAAGATGCAAATTGATACAGGAAGAGGGTCACCATTAATGTGAGCCCTGTGGGTTAGTGCACTGGACTGCAAGGCCACGTTGAGCTGCAAGGTTGGTGGTTCAAACACACCAGCCCATCCTCGGAAACAGGTTCCCCATGAGTTGGTACCCACTCACTGGCATTTAACAATAACAACAATTATGGTAGATAGTTATATGAATAATTCCAGTTATTACTCATGAAAACCCTGCAAAGTAGATATTTTAGACATGAGATAGCCTACTTTCATGCAGATTTTAGCCTTTGGAAACACTATAGGATATTTCTACTCTCAATTAGGTTCAAAATCAACACTATGACAACAGGTCTATCTGTGGTACTGGACTATCCAAGGCAGTTGCCATCAAGTCGATTCTAGCTCATGGTGGCCCTATGTATACCAGAGTAGTACTGGACTCCATAAGATTTTCAGTGGTTGGTTTATATTCAGTTTAGGGTTAGCTAAATGACTCCTTGGGAATTAGTAGATTATAAAACTGGGGTATGAATACAGATCTAATTATAAAGTGTTTTCTCCCCCCACTATTTGACATAATCTTGCAGTGTAAATGGTAGAAACTCTGGCCAAGGAATCATTGGGAATTTGTAAGTGTATATAGATGTATGTATATTTTTATCCATTCCACTAGCATGTATTCAGTTTATATTGCTCTTTAGTATACATGGTAATACTCAAGAGCAATATAAACTGAATACATGTTAGTGGAAAGCATAAAAATATACATACATATATATACACTTACAAATTCCCAATGAGTGTACAAGGTGAGGAGTTCTGGTGTGGCGCTGTGGACTAATGCATCAGACTGCAAAGTCATTTGAACTAAATGCTTGGTGGTTCTAGCTCACCAGCTGCTCCTTGGAAACCCTATACATGGTCACTGTGGATTGGAATTGACTCGACGGCACTTAACAACAATACATGGTGAACAAAAAAGAGGAACCCTGCTCTCAAAGGGCTGGTATGCCAGACAGGACTGCAGAACAGTAAATAGGTATTATAATTGTTGTTAAATGCTGTTGAGTCAGTTCTGATCCATAGCAACACTGTATAAGGTTTCTGAGGAGCAGCTGGTGAGCTTGAACCATCAACCTTGTGGTTCAAACCGACTTTGCAGTCCAGCACACTAACCCACAGTGTCAGTGTGGGTTAGGACTCCACATCAGGTCATGTATAGTAATGACAAAATAGTGTGATCAGTACTATGGGGAATGAGGATTAAACAATACTAGAGGAATTTACAAAGAAATATTCTGAACCACATACTTGGGGTCTGGAAAGACTCTTTGGAGGAAGTAGCATCTCTGGTGGATTTCAAAGACAAATAGAGTTCTGCAGATAAAGTAAGAGATGGGTAAATGTAGAGACGTTTTAAGAAGAGGTGACTAAATAGGCAAAAATTTCAAAGTAAAGACTGACATTTTCTAGGAATTTCCTATGAAGAAAGTAATGTGAAAAGAAGTTACAAATACGTATAGTCAAGTTAGGAATATGATAACAGACACTCATCTCATGAGTATGTCTATGCATAGGTTTGGTCTATTACGACTGTGTTTAGGTACATGTTTACTACAGTGTTTATTTTTAAAGTGTAGGGTTTTAGAAAATAGTTGTTATTATTATAGATAAATGTAGTTCAAAGATAGACTTCCAAATTTTAGGGAACTGGTGAAAGGTAGATAGATGCACCTAGTTATCTCTTTGACCATCCTACATACAGGATTGATTATTTTATTCTCTCTCCTCTTTTATATAATCTCCTTTCAATGATTTCAGTTGTATCTATATGTTAATAATTGTTAAGTACATATTTTTATATCTTTTTTGGTTTACCTTCAGATTAACACATCTAATAGTATAAGGACACCTCCCCTTTACAGTTCTTAAACTTAATATTTTCAAGTTGAATTCATGATTTCCTTTCTCAATCATGATTTTCTTCCCATTTTCCCTACCATAGCTAATGGCATTATTATCCACCTAATTACCAAGGTTGGAGTCCTGGTGTGGCACTGTGGGCTAATGTGTTAGGCTGCAAAGGCATTTGAACTGCAAGGTTGGTGGTTCAAGCTTACCAGCTGCTCCTTGGAAACCCTATACAGGGTTGCTATGGGTCAGAATCAATTTGACAGCACTTAACAACAACAACAATTACCAAGGTCAGCATGATCAGCACATTCTCTCCCTGCAATCAAGCAACAGAAGAATCTGAGTCATAGTAAGATGTGGGTATATAGATTTACTGTAAGATATCACTTTCACAGAAAGTTGACTCAATGTACCCTTTCTCCATTTTGGCAGATTAACATGGGTATCAGAAAGTGACTTTTGACATTGGAATTGCATTAAAGAAGGGTAGAGAAATTATTTCATAGTATTAGGTTAAGTAAATGTGATAGTTAAGGTTTTGTGTCAATTTTGGCTGAGTCTGGATTCTCAGTGGTTTGGCAGTGAAGATACAGTAATCTAGTAATCCAGAAGTACAGCCAAAATGCTCCTTAGAAGCTAGGATGGCAAGACTTCATCTCTCATAATTCGGACATGTTATCAGGAGGGACAAGTCCCTGGAGAAGGACATCATGATTGATAAAGTGGAGGGTCAGTGAAAAAGAGGAAGATCCCAACAAGATGGATTGGTACAGTGGCTGAAGCAAAGGGCTCAAGCATAACAATTGTGAAGATGCAGCAGGACTGGCAATGTTTCATTCTGTTGTGCATAGGGTCAGATTCTTCTGTTGCGTGATTGCAGAGAGTAGGAATTGACTCAACAGTACTTAACAACAACAATCCCCTATGATGAACGCTAATATAATGCAATCATCTATCTAACATAATGCATGATGATAGTGAGATCCCTTTTCCTTCTTAGATTGCTCATTTCAAACCCAGCAGGATGGCAAAACTGACCAATCCCTATGTTAAAGTTCTATGTACCCCATATGCATGATCTCAATAAGTCTTTAGGTGCGAGTTCCAAAGACTATAGCTGACAGAACCTCATCAAGTAATTTGCTGCACAACAAAGTGCACTTAGCTATTAACCAAAGATTAGAGATAGTCACCATCCAGAAAACCTTATGGAGCATATGCCTAATCTAACATACATGGGGTCTCATATTTCATTAAAACAACAACAACAAAAACCTTGGAAGTATTGATGGAAATTTAATCATCTCCACCAGTATATACATTGATGACAACCTTCTTCTCTTGTTAAAGGGGAAGAAGTGTCCTTCCTTTTATCAAACAGCAGTCTTTCCTCATATGATTTTCCTCCTAAGCAATGTCATTATTTTAATGACTTTGACTTATCAGTTATGGCCTTTACCTCCTTAAGAAGTTTTATAATTTCCTAAAAAAAAATCACAATTCGATCACTTCCCAAAGCATAAAGCATGTAGTAGAAACTCCTGTCCTAAAAATTCAACTCTGGCCCATTTCTGCTACTGCTCCATTTCTGTACTCCCCTTCAAGTTATAACAGTACAGTCACCACATGCTGTTTGTACTTTTTCACCACTCATTCACATCTCAGCCCTCTCCAATGTGGCTTCTCCGCATTCAATTGCACTAAATTTAAATATAGTTGATCCTTCTCTCATTCTTTATACAATCTCTTACCTTAGGACTCTGGATATTTATAAATGATATTTTGTTTGTACAGCATCCATTTCATACCTTTTCATTCATATACCAGATGCATAGTTTAGGTAGGATTGACCCCACCACAGTTGTAGCAGTGGAACTTTATTGGTCTTAATACTTTTGTCAGAGTGATTTGAAATTGATCTGAGTTCTAAGCCTCTGTACTCATGGTATTCCTCTGATCACGCTGGTGGAATTCTTTTCAATGATCCTTGGAAGTGCTTATCTCTCTTTCTTGGAACTAAAAGAAGAACATGTAACCCTCTGTTCTGCTGGCATCCATTTTATGATAAAAGGAACACAATTTTTGCGGAAAACTAGCACATGGATGGTGCAACAGTAAGAGAATTTCAGAAAAACAGAATGAGAGCCCAGATAGACCTCTGTGCCTGAAATTTTCTTTATCTTTATACTTTTCAGTCAAGAAAGCCAATGAACCTTCATTATTGTGTATTAGTTTGAGTTAGATTTTCTCTTACTTTTTCCCTTACTTGTCCTGTGGGATGATGGAACAAGATGAAAGGCAGGACTGCAGGTAATTTCCTTTTCAGAGCAGAGCTTTCTCACAGCAATTAATTTAATTTCTGTTTATTTGTATCGGGCAATAAAAATGGAAAGATTGCCAAAAAACATATGAGTAATTTTGCTGTATTATATACATATTGATGCATTCTATTTGATATTCAATATTGTATTTTTAACAGGGAAAATACAATAAAATTTATTGTATTTGATATTGTATTTTTAACAAGGAAAAACATGATCAAATTTACATATTTTAAAAAACTAAAGAATAAACAAAAAACTCCAAAAGATTTCTTTGGTTGCTATGGTGAGAATAGATTGGAGGAATGAAAGAATGATACAAGGACTCAAGTATAGAAGATAGTCCAGGGAACACACAGACAATGGTAACATTGGTTAGGAACTAGATATATAATCTAAACTACTTGCCATGAAGCACAGATCCCTAAAATAGCATGAACCCTGGTATAACTTTCTAATTTAACTGTTGCAATTTTTCCCTTGGTAACTGTGTTGTAGTTATATTGGTCTCAATTCAGTTCGTAACAATTTTTGCTGTTGTTAAGGGCCATCAAGTCAGTTCGGATTTACAGTGACCCTATGTACAAATGAAGGAAACACTTCATGGTCCTACTCCATCCTCATCATTGCTGCTATGCTTGCGTCCATTGTTGCTGTCATTGTGCCAATCCATTTCATTAGAGTTCTCCCTTTTTTTCACTGTTCCTTCACTTTACAAAGCATGACATCCTTCTCTAGAGATTGGGCCCTTCTGAAACTATGTCTGAAGTATGAGAGATGAAGTCTTGCCATCTTGGCTTCCAAGGAGTATTCTAGTTGTACTTTTTCCAATATAGATTTGTTTGTTCTTCTGGCAGTCCATGGTACCTTTAATATCCTTTTCTAACATCATAACTCAAATGCATCAATTCTTCTACAGTGTTCTTTATATACTGTCCAACTTTCACTTGCTAATGAAGCTATTGAAAACACCATGGATTGAGAACACTTTAGTCCTCAAATTGACACCTTTACTCTTCAACACTTTAAAGAAGTCTTGTGCAGCAGAGTTGTCTAATGCAATGCGTCATTTAATTTCTTGACTACTGCCTCTTGGAGTATTAATGGTGGGTCTAAGAAAAATGACATCTCTGATAACTTCAATCTTTTCTCCTTTTATCATGATATTATTTATCTATCCGGTGGTGAGGATTTTTGTTTTATTTGCATTGAGGTGCAACCCATACCATAGGCTTTGGTCTTTGATCATCATCGGTACATATTTTAAGTCCTCTTTGCTTTCAGCAAGCAGGGTTTTATCATCTGCATACCACGTGTTGTTAATGAGCCTTTCTCCAATCCTGACACCATGTTCTTCTTCATATAATCCAACTTCTTAGAATATTTGATCAGCATACAGATTGAATAAGTATGGTGGAGGAAAACAATCATGGCACACACTTTTCCTGATTTAAAAAGATTCAATATTCCCTTGTTCTGTGTACAGGTTCCTCATGAGCACTCATTCTCTAAAGTTTTGTCTGTAGCTTCATGTTGCCATGACCCATACAATCAAAAAGTAAAAAAGAGCACAGATAAACATCTTTCTGGTATTCTTTGCTTTTAGCCAAGATCTGTCTGGTGTCAGCAATGATATCCCTCATTCCACATCCTCATCTGAATTTGGCTTGAACCTCTAGCAGTTCCTTGCCAATGTACCATTGCAGCCATTTTTGAATTACCTTTAACAAAATCTTACTTACATGTAATATTAATGATATTGTCTGATGAATTCTGCATTCCATTTGGTCACCTCGTTGGGTTCCTAACAATAACTAAAACTGATCATAAACATAAAAGTTTATCAGGGTACTTAATGATGTAATTTTTAGTACTGTATTTGTATACCTGTTTATTTTTTCTATTTCCCACAACAGAATTTGGAGAGAAAGAGTTCATGAGCAAAGGTGCCACAACTCCTTTTCTTACTACAATGGTGCTGTGGGTTAATGCGCCAGACTGCAAAGCTGTTTGAACTGCAAGGTCGGCGGTTCAAGCTTACCAACTGCTCCTCAGAAATCCTACACAGGGTCGCTATGGGTCAGAACCGACTCGACGGCACGTAACAACAACAACATATACGTAACACCTAGAATTCATCCACCTAGTGCCATCGAGTTGATTCCAACTCATAGCAACCTGTGTAGGTTTTCCAATGTTGTAAATCTTTATGGAAGCAGAAAAGACTCATCTTTCTCCTGCAGAGTCATTGCTCAGTTTGATCTGCTGATCTTAAGGTCAACAGTAAGTGCTTATTCCACAGTGCCAACAAGGCTCCTAACCCCTAGTATGTTGGCATTGTTGTCGTTAAGTGTTGTCAAGTCGGTTTCGACTCATAGTGAACCTGTATAGGGTTTCTGAGGAACAACTGGGCATTTCAAGTAACTTCCATGCTAATAGTTATATTTTCTGTTGGAACTAAGAGAAAGCTCAGTGAATACAGGTAAACAATAGAGGAAATGTATTAATCCCTATAACTGAAAAGTTGAGTAGTTTTTGTTCTAAGTGCAATTTGACAAAGCTCGCTGAATGAGCAAAATGGCCATGGATTATAGTAAGTCACTTTTGTGGTTTATTGCCATTGAATCAGCTCCAACTCATACTAATCTTATTTACAACAAAACAAAACTTTGTCTAGTCCTGTCCCAGCTTCAGAATTATTCTTGTTTGAACCCATTGTTACAACTATTATGTATTGCCTTTCAACTTAGGTGGTTCGTTTTCCAGGACTATATAGGATAACTGCTCACCAGTCACTACTTGGAAACCCTATACAGGGTCACTATGGGTCGGAATTGACTCAAAGGCACTTAACAACAACAACAATACAGGATAATAGTCTACTGTGATTCGCATTTTCATTGGCCATTTTGGAAATAGATCTCTAAGGCTTTCTTTCTAATTTATCTTAGTCTGAAATCTCTGCTTAAACCTGACCACCTCGGGTGACCCTACTGACATTTGAAATACAGGTGGCATAGCATTTATCATCATGGTGGTGGTGGTTATATGCTGTGGAGCTGGTTCCCTGTATAGGGTCTCCAAGGCCTTAAATTTTTACAGGAACACAAAGCCTCATCTTTCTCTTGCACAATGGCTGGTAGTTTTAAACTGCTGACTATGAGATTAGCAGCCCGACTTGTAACCACTGTGCTACCTGAGCTAGTACCATAGCAACATATAAACCTGTAGAGTAAGAAAAACAGGCAGACCAATGGTCTGTAATACCATCATAGCCATTATTGAAAGATTGTTGTTATTGCTAAGTGCCGTCGAGTCAAATCTGACTCATGGTGACCCACTACCCTATACAGGGTTTCCCAGGAGCAGCTGGTAAATTGGAACTGCTGGACTCTACAGCCCAAACGGACATCGCAGTTTACCGCAGGTGGTCATGTAACTTGTCAAATTGCTAATTATTAAACATAAACCATTTACATTTTTTTTGAGGATGGTCTTCAAAACTTTTGATCCACAATTGTTATTGCTGTTAAGTACTGCAGTGCAGTGTCAGTGCCGACCCATAGTGTCACTATATAGGGTTTTCAAGGAGCGGCCGGTGAGTTTGAACTGCCAATCTTAAGGTTCAAATGACTTTGCAGTTTAGCACATTAATCCCCACCAGCATCACACCAGGATTCAGAGACACTGTATGACTTTTATTAAATTAGTCCTATCTCCTTTATGTCAGGATGTTTGAAAGACCACTAGTTTCTTGAGAGGTCTTGAGGAAAACTGATTCACAGATAATGCATCTTGGGACTGTAGAGTGGTTAGTCACATGGTCTTTGGATTCAGAAAACACCGTATCCTGGCCCAGTCGCAGACATATCTCTTACAGTCTCTAAACACTATTTTCTCATATAGAAATGTGTCACATTAGAACTGGCTTTGTGGATTCATGAGGATGAAATGAGATAGATATCTAAATCTTAATGGAATGCTGACTAGGCAGGAAGCACTTCTCTGAGAATTATATATATATTAACTCACTTACTTCTAGCAAAGATTAGGTAGGTAGGTAATAGTATTATTACCTAAGAAATACACTGAAATAGCTACTGGTCTTATTTCAATTTTAATGATGAAAAAGAAATGTCCAGGCAGTAGTGAGGATTTAAATCCAGGCACTCTGGATCCAAATTCTGTGCTTTTGGTAAGTGTATTATTATCTTTCTCACTTCAACAATAAATAATTACGTTTTCTTATATTTAACCCAGAACTTTCAAGAACACATTTAATCACAAGACAGTTTATTTGTAATGCTTGTGAACATGTAACTTTAGGACATTTTGCTATCATAAATACTCTAGGGGAGATGAAGAAGCAAAGGAAACCATCTCAGCCACACATTCCAGTGTTTCCAACACATAAAGTAAAGCCAACTTCAGGGATTGCTACAGCAAGGTTTCAAAGCCATCCAGGTACAATTTGAACTTCAGCATTTCAATTGCTGTTAACACTATTTTCTTGTGGACCCTTTAGTCTGTATAATTGTAATTTAAAATTTTGTTTTTATTTAAATTTCATCTCGATTTCAGAGCTTCAAGAGAAATTTGTTTGGGATACTTTATCACTTCTTAAATTCAAGACAGTTTGATAAATGGGAACTGCCCATTCTTTTTTTCTCAATTGCAATTGACCTATTCTCCATCACATCCACTGTTTACCTTGGGCCTGATTGCCTTATCTCTCTTAGTCTGGAAGTCTGCTGAAACCTGTCCAAAATTAGTGACCCAGCTGGTATTTAAATGCTTGTGATATAGGTCCCCAAATCATAACATGCAAGTCACCATAGTACAACAAACAGGATATAAATGGTATTTAAAAGAAAATCTAATATGCTCACCTAATGTTACACATTGAACTACCAACTGCAAGGTTGGCAGTTCAAATCCTTCAACTGCTCTGTGGGAGAAAGATGAGGCTGTTTGTTCCTGTGAAGATTTGGAATATTGAAAGCCCTTTGGAACAGTTCTACTCTGTTCTATAAGGTCACTATGAGTTGGAATTGACTCCACAGTAGTGGGCTTGGTTTGGTAGTGTGTAAAGGATAGGAAACTTATCTGAAGAGACAGCCTGTAATAGTCCAGTGCTTAAATTGGACAGATGAGAGGAAACCAGCAAAAGATACTGTGTAAAGATAACCAATGTATTAAGAAATTAAAAAATTATCTAAAAATATCGATTTTCAAACACTGATCCTCACTGTAAGGATAGCTAGCCACTGGACTTAAGTGATGCAGTATTTGACATTTAATAAGGAGCTCTGGTAGCGTAGTGGTTACGAATCGGGCTGTGAACCTTAAGGTCAGCAGTTCGAAACTACCAGCCACTCCGCGGGAGAAAGATGAGGCTTTCTACTCCCGTAAAGATTTACACCCTTGGAAACCCTGTACAGGGTCGCTATGGGTCGGAATCGACTCGACGGCACTTCACACAATCACAAGTAGAAAAACAAGGTTTTAGTTTCTTAGAAAGAAGAAATTGATTCTATGTTTGTATCTTTGCTTCTATAAAAGAAGAAACATGTTGATTATTTGGAAAAGTTAAAGAAATGAGCTAAGTAACTTAAAAAAATCAAATATATCTTTCAGATAAACTAGTATTAAAAACGTAAAAATCACATGGATTTCCAAACTCGTCTCTTAAGAGAAATTTAATTAAGCTTCTCAAACTCTTTTGCTCAAAATAGCCATTGAAGAGACATATATGAGGGGGACTTCAAAAAGTTTGCGGAAATATTCCATTATTTTTATTATATTTCCCACAAACTTTCTGAAGTCTCTTCATATGAGTAATTTCATGTGCTGTTGTTTGAAATTTTGATAGTGGAAACAACAAAGAAAATATAATTGTAACCCCTTACAAAATGTCTTTCATTTAAAGATAAAACATTAGAAATATTTCATCACAGAAAATGAAAGTAGAATTGGATGCATTTTGATGTCAGAACTGGAAGGTTTTTATGATTGCTGAGCAAAAATGAGTAGCATTTTCCTCTTCTTTTAAGTTTCAGAGATAATATAATATGCATTCAGAGATGAATATATTGCCATCTACTGTATTTAGTTCTTGTTAGTGTGTGATTTCCTTTTCAGCTTCAGAGATAATATGTATACACCAAATACATATACACCAGAGTGGGATATTCTAAATGTTCTAGATGTTAATTCAACTTCATTAACATGTGTCTGTCTTTGAAGAAAATGTATTTTATTTACTAATATCATGTAAATACGTTGTGCTGGCATAGACATAGAAATAAATATGGAAGCACAAATAGTCCATATCTATTTGAAAAGACATTGATTTATGTTGTTCCTGTTGTTGTTAACTGCTGTCCAGTTGGTTCCTATTCATAGAGATCCTGTATAGTTTCTGAGGAGCAGCTAGTGAGTTACCAATTGACTTTGGGGTTAGCAGTCCAGTGCTTCTCCAACAGTGCCACATCAGGACTGGTATCAGATGCCATCAAGTGAATTACAATTTATAGTGACCCCATGTGACAGAGTGGAACAGCACCAAGGTTTTTCTAGGATGTAATCTTTATGGGAATAGACAGTCAGATGTTTCTCCCATGGAGCTGCTTGGTGCATTCAAATCAACATACTTTCCAATGGCTGCCAAGCATTTAACCATTGTGTTACCAGCGCTTCTTTATAATATGTTGTAAAATATGACATTCGAAATATAATCATAGCAATTATACATTCTATAAGGAGCTCTGGTAGCGTAGTGGTTATGAAACGGGCTGCGAACCTTAAGGTCAGTGGTTCGAAACTACCAGCCGCTCCATGGGAGAAAGATGAGGTTTTCTACTCCCTTAAAGATTTACACCCTCGGAAACCCTGTACAGGGTCGCTATGTGTTGGAACTGACTCGATGGCACTTAACAACAACAACATAGGGAGGGCAGGGATTTTGCTAATATCAAGATTACCTAGCACAGTGTCTATCACTTGATTTATTTTTGTTGAATGTATTAGTAACTAGTCCAGCTATTTGACCAAAACAATAAAAAATTTTATCATAATTTCTGGTTCAAGATGGTTGGATTAACATACAAATTTGCATACAAAAGGGTGCTTGAAAGGGGGATGCCATTGACAGTTTGTCCAATGTACTAACTATATAAGTTGGTTCCCCATAATCCTTTCCTCTGCCTTTACTTTCTTCCTTACATCTTCAAAAATGTACCTGGAAGCCTAGAAATTAGCCATAAGCAAGGAAATTACAACTGCTACAGAGAAATATAGGTGCTGAGTAAATTTCAGTTCCCTAGGAGTTCTGTTGTGGTATTATAGGATAAGCACTGGACCTCAAGGCCAGTTTTAATCACAAGGTCAGCAGTTCAAACTCACTAGCCACTTGTTGGAAACCGACTTCACGGCACTAAACAACAACAACAACAGGGCATAGCAGTCCTGGTGTGGCACAGTAGGATGGATACACACTAGACTGCTAGCCACAAGTGTCAGGGGTTTCAAAACAACCACCGGCTCCTTGAAAACCTATACAGGGTCACTATAAGTGAGAACCTACTTGATGGCAATTAACAATAGCAAAGGATATAGCATGTGAGGACTAATTCCTTATATACTCATCATAATGTGAATATGAATAGGCCCAGCTCATGTATACAGAGCTCTAAGGTAAGCTTCTTATTCATGATTTAAACTGTGCAGGAGAGAGTTAATTTAGCAGGTCTGAGACATCTATTTTTAAAGAGACTTGATGGCGAGGTTAACCGTTAGTTGGCATCTGAGAACTTGATTCACAGTGTTCTCACAGGACTGTTAACCATTAAGGGTGGAGTCCTGGTGTGGTATTGTGTGCTAATGTGCTGGACTGCAAGGTCAGTTTGAACCACAAGGTTGGCGGTTCAAACTCACCAGCAGGTCTTCGTAAACCCTATACAGGGTCACTATGGGTTAGAACCAACTCAACGGCACTTACAAACAACAGGTTGTTGTTGTTGTTGTTGTTGTTGAGTGCCGTGGAGTCGGTTCCGACTCATAGCGACCCTGCACAGGGTTTCCGAACAACAGGTAGAGAGTGCTTATGTGACTAGTCTTCAATAAAAATCTTGGGTACTAAGTCAATTCTTAATCATACACTAGTTCTTGGAATGGTTGAACAGCAACCATTTCTTACTGGTACAGTGATTCTGTGTATACCTTGCATCTTTTCTTGTGCTGTTCTTGTGTTGAATGCTCTGTAGAAATCTATGAGATCCAGTTAGTTGATTGTGTTGTTTAGTTCCTCTGTGTTTTTGTTGAGTTTCTTTCTGGTTGTTTTGTCTTTTTTCGAAAGTGGTGTGTTAAAATCTTCCACTATTATAGTAGGGTTGTCTATTTCTTTCCTCAATTCTATTAGGGTGTGATTCATGTATTTTGAGGCTCTTTTGTTGGGAGTACAGATATTTATTATGGTTATTTCCCCTTTTTCAAATGACCCTTTAATCATGAGATAATGTGCTTCTTTGCCCCTTCTGCTGGTTTAAGCCTTTTAATGTCTTGAACCAAGAAGAAATGTTCAGCCATTTTAAAAGGTAGCATATGATCAAGAGCCAATGAATGGTATTGAAAGACAAAGTCCAAGGTGCAATTAAGACCTTGGAAAAGAACAAGTCTCCAGTGATTGATGGAATACAAACTGAAATCTTTCAAGAAACACTTGAGGCTCCAAACAAGTGCAGCACTTGAGGCAACATTCATCTATGACAGGAAATTTAGAAGGTAGCCACTTGGCCAACTGATTAGAAAAGATGCATATTTGTGCCCATTCCTAAGATAGGTGACTCAACAAAATGTGAAATCATCAAATAATATTAAGATGACAAGCAAGTAAAATGTTGCTAAAGATAATTTAAAAAACGGCTGCATCAGTCCATTGAAAGGTTCAAGCTGGATTCAGATGAGGATATGGAACAAAGGATATCATTGCTGACATCAAATAGATCTTGGCTGTCTAAATCAGAGAATACTAGGAATCTTCCTGTGCTTTATCCTGTGTTTATCTGTGATTTATTGATTATGCAAGGACTTTCAACCGTGTGGATCGTGACATACTATGGACAACATTGTAGAGAATGGGTATTCTGAAACACTTTATTTTGCTCATGAGGAATCTGTACATAGACCAAGAGGTAGTCATTCATACAGAGCAAGGGGACTTGGAATGGTTTAAAATCAGAAACAGTGTGTACCTCAGTTGTACTCTTTCAGCATACTTATTCAATCTAAACTGAGCAAAAAATCTGAGGAGCTGGATTATATGATGAATAACGTGGCATCAGGATTTGAGGAAGATTCATCAACAACCTGTGATATGGTATAATATGACCTTACTTGCTGAAAGTGAAGAGAACTTTAACTTACTGATGACTATCAAAGTCCACAGCCTTGAGAATGGGTTACACCTGGGTGAATGGGTAAAGAGAACAAAAATCCTTACCATGGGACCAATAAAAAACATCATGATAAATGTAGAAAAGATTGAAGCTGTCAAAGACATCATTTTGCTTGACTCCACTGTCAACACTCATGGAAGCAGCAGACAAGAAAACAAATGGCCTATTAACTTAGGCAAATCTACTTCATGAGACCTCTCTCTCTCTCTCTTTTAAAGTTTTTATTGTGAATCGAGGGATAGTTTACTTGGGAGAATATCAGTTTTACATTCAGCCTAACATATTTCATTTCATTGCAATGATTACAATAACCTCCATGCATCATCAGACAACCAAAGGGTATACCCCACAAGCCTGCCTCCAGGCCGTCA
>NW_006408520.1:9834081-9846582 GCF_000296735.1 Chrysochloris asiatica
CTGTGGTGGCTTGTGAGTTGCTGTGATTCTGAAAGCTATGCCACTGGTATTTTAAATACCAGCAGGGTCACCCATGGTGGATAGGTTTCGGATGAGCTTCCAGACGAAGACAGACTAGGAAGAAGGAGTGAAGAAAAACTTCCAAATATTTAGTCACTGAAAACCTTATGAATAGCAGAGAAACACTGTCGGATATAATGCCAGAAATGAGCACCTCAGGTTGGAAGGCACTCAAAATGCAACTGGGAAAGGGGTGCCTTCTCAAAGTAGAGTTGACTATGATGACACGAAAGGAGTAAAGTCCATAGGAGTAAAGTCTGTGGGACCTTCATTTACTGATGGGGCACAACTCAAAATGAAAAGAAACAGCTGTAAACACTAATAATCAGAACATGGGATGTACAAAGTATGAATTTAGGAAAATTGGAAATTGTCAAAAATGAAATAGAATGAATGCATAAACATTGATATCTTAGGTATTAGTGAGCTGACTGGTATTGGCCATTTTGAATCTGACGACCACATGGTTTACTATGCCAGGGATGACAAATTGAAGAGGAATGGTATTGCATTCATTGTCCAAAAAAACATATCCAGATCAGTCATGAGGTACAATGCTGTCTGTGATAGGATAATATCCATGTGCCTACAGGGAAGACCAGTAAATATCACTATTATTCAAATTTATGCACCAACCACTAAAGCCAGTGAGGACAAAATAGAAGAATTCTACCAACTTCAATCTGAAATAGATCAAACATGCAATCAAGATGTATTGATCATTAGTGGTGATTGGAATGCAAAGATTGGAAACAAAGAGGAAGGATCAGTAGTTGGAAATATAGCTTTGGTGATAAAAATGATGCTGGAGATTGCATGATAGAATTCTGCAAAAATCAATGATTTGTTCATTTCAAATACGACAGCATTAGAGATGATTATACACATGGACCTCACCAGATGGAATACACAGAAATCAAATTGACTACATCTGCAGAAAGAAATGATGAAAAAGCTCTATATCATCAATCAAAACAAGGCCAAGAGCAGATTGTGGAACAGACCATCAATTGTTCATATGCCAATTCAAACTGAAGCTGAAGAAAATGAAAACAAAGTGTGAGTTTAGGAAAATTGAATATATCCCACGTGAATATCAAGATCATCTGAAGAACAGATTTGATGTATTAAACAAAAAAGACCGAAGATCAGAAGAGTTGTAGGTTGACATCAAGAACATCATACACACAGAAAGCAAAAAGTCATTAAGAAGACACAAAAACAGAAAAAATCAAAATGGATGTCTGAAGAGACACTGAAACTTGCTCTCCAGTGTAGAGATGCTAAAGCAAATGGAAGAAAAGGGGAGGTACAAGAGCTGAACAGAAAATTTCAAAGGTCAGTTTGAGAAGACAAAGTAAAATACTGCAACAAAATGTGCAAAGATCTGAAGTCAAATAACCAAAAAGTAGAACACACTCAGCATTGCTCAAGCTGAGGGAACTGAAGAAAAAATTCAAGCCTCGATATTCATTATTGAAGGATTCTCTGGGCAAATTACTGAATGTTGCAGAATGCATCAAAAGAAGATGGAAGGAATATAGAGAGTCACTATACCATATGATCAAGAGCCAATGATACTGAAGTCCAAGGTGCATCAAAGGATTGGCAAAGAATTGGCAAAGAACAAGGCACCAGAAATTGATAGAATAAAAATTGAAATCTTTTAAGAAAGTGAGGTAGCACTGGCCAACTGATTGGTAGAGATCCGTATTTGTGCCCATTCCAAAGAGAGGTGACCCAATGGAATGCAGAAATCATGGGACAATATCTTTGATATCCCACACGAGTGAAGTTTTACTAAAGGTCATACAGTAACGGCTTCAAGCATATCTTGGCAGAGAACTTCCTGAGGTTCAAGCCACATTTATAAGAGGCTGTGGAGCAAGGGACATCATTGCTGATATCTGATGGATCTTGGCTGAAAGCAGATCCATTTGCTTTATTGATTACGCAAAGGCTTTTGATTGTGTGGATCATGAGAAGCTATGGACAACATTGCGAAGTATGAATATTCCGGAACACTTACTTGTGCTCATGAAGAATCTGTACATGGACCAAGAGGTAGTTGTTCAAACAGAACATGGGGACACCGAATGGTTTAAAATTAAGAAAGTTGAGTGACAGGGTTGTATTCTTTCACCATACTTATTCAACCTGTATGCTGAGCAAATAATCTGAGAAGCTGGGTTATATGAAGAAAAACGTGGCATCAGGATTGGAGGAAGACTCATTAACAACCTGCGATATGCAGATGATACAGTCTTGCTTGCTGAAAGTGAAAGGACTTAAAATACTTACTGATAAAGATCAACGAACTCAGCCTTTGGTATGGATTGCATCTTAATGTAAAGAAAACAAGAACCCTCACTACTGGACCAATAATGAACATTCTTATCAATGGAGAAAAGATTGAAGTTGTCAAGGACTTCATTCTTCTTGGATCAACTATCAAGCCTCATGGAAGCAGCAGTCAAGAAATCAAACGATGTATTGCATTAAGCAAATCTGCTGCACAAGACCTTTTAAAAGTATTGGAGAGCAAAGATGTCAGTTTTAGGACTAAGGTGTGCCTGACTCATGTTATGATATTTTCAATAACCTCATATGCATGCAAAAGCTGGACAGTAAATAAGGAAGACCATAGAGGAATTAATGCTTTTGAGTTATGGGGTTGCAGGGGAATATTGAAAGTGCCATGGGCTGCCAAATGAACAAACAGATCTGTGTTGGAAGAAGTGCAGCCAGAGTGCTCCATGGAGGCCAGGATGGTCAAACTTTGTGTCTCATGCTTCAGTTATATTGTCAGGAGGGATCAATTGCTGGAGAAGAATATTATGCTTGGTAAGGGGGACAGCCAGAGAAAATGAGGAAGAACCCCAGTGAGATGGATTGGCAAAGTTGTAGCATCAATGGGCTCAAGTGTGGCAACAGTTGAGGTTGGTCCATGACCCTGCAGTGTTTTGTTCTGTTGTAAACATGGTCGCTATGAGTTGGTACCAATTCAATGGCACCTAACAACAACAACAACAACAACAACATATATAGATTCCTGGCATAGAGCTGCAGGATCAGCACTTGAGTGAACCACATGGTTGTCAGTTCAAACCCACAAGCTGCTCTTTGGAAACCCAATACAGGATTCACTATGAGTCAGAATAGACTTGACAGCACTTAACAGCATGTATCTATCTACCTATAGTTGTTAAGTACTGTAGACTCGGTTCTGACACATAGCAATGCAGTATAGGGTTTCTGAGGAAGCAGCTGGGAGTTTGAAGCACTGACCTTGTGGTTCAGACCAACCTTGAGGTTGAGTGCTCAGCCACACTAGGACTCTCTCTCTCTCTCTCTCTCTATATATATATATATAGTTAAGTGCCGTTGAGTTGGTTCTGACCCATAGCGACCCTGTTTAGGGTTTCTAAGGAGCAGCTGGTGAACTGCTGACCTTATAGTTCAAGATGACTTTGGAGTCCAGCGCATTAACCCACAGCACCATACCAGGATTCCCCATACATATATACGTGCACATATATATATTATTTCTAGTATTACTTTTATTTTCCTTAGTTTCTGTGTCTTTGCTTATATTATCCATCTGTACATGCATGTTGTCTACTTTTTCTGTTTTAACTCTATTAGTCATACTGTTGTGTGACATGGAGTTGGTTCTGACTCATAAAAACCCTGTACAGGGTTTCAGTGACTGCATATCTTTATGGAAGCAAAAAGTCTCATCTTTCTCTCATAACACTGCTGGTGGATTTGATTTACTGACTTTGCTATTATCAGCCCAACGAACTACCCCACTATGTTGTTACTGTTGTCAAGTGCCACAGAGTCAGTTCTAACTCATAGTAGTGACCTTATATAACATTTATATAGGAGTGACTAATGGGTTTGAACAATAGACCTTGCTGTTATCAGTCCTGTGCTTATCCTACAGTGCCGTAGCAGGATTTCATAGTTATTTTAAATTTCAGATTTGATAACCCCCAAATTTAAATCACATCTGAATCTGATTTTGATGCTTGATTTGCTTTTTCAGACTGTAGTAATTTTTAATACTGTAAATTTTTTTGTTGGCGGCTCTACATGACATCCCGAGTTATAGAATTTGTGGTAAATAGACCTTTAGTATGAGGATTTATGTTATCTGGCCAGGAATCAGCTTGTGTTTAATGCTAACTATAGCTGTAGATGACATGGGCTTTAATTTCCTTTCAAATGCTTACTTTTTTTCTTCCCTGTTTTCTTTTCTAAGAAATTCTATAAGAATTCCTTCTGAAATGCTCTCTATAGTGTTCCTATTAATTGATGCCTTCAGTAGCTTCTGCTCCAGGTAAAAAGATCTCAGCTGTGATTCTCAGTATTTGCCTTTCTCTCCAGATTTCAGGGTGGTGGCTTGCCCTGTGATGCCAGTTCTGTGATGAAAATTAATGATTTTCAGTTTGTTCGGCACTTTTGCTGTTGTAAGGATTGGAGCAACAACTTCCAATCTCCTAACACACATCAGAGCTGACACTCAAAAGTCTTACTTATTTTCATTCTCTTTGCCTTTCACCTGCCAACCTTTTAAACCTTCACTGTGTTACCCATCTCGTCAGAATCTGATGTGGCCCTGTAGGATGAACTCTGGACTGGTAACTCCAAGGTTCAAACTCATCAGCTGCTCCTCAGAAATCCTTTATAAGGTGGCTATGATCAGGAAGGACTCAAGGGCACTTAACAACATCTATCTCTTCTGTCATGGCTTATTTCATAGGTAATTTTATTTAGTTTACTGAAAGTTTTATAAAACCAATACTTAATAAAATTACGTCCCAAATTCATTTCTATTTCCCATAGTAAATATTTTCTAATATGTATATATATATTCTTTTGATACCTATTGTTTCCTTGTGCTTTTCCTACATTCAACAATCTTTTCATAGCTCTCATACTTTTATTTTCTATTTCCAAAGCAAAGAAAATCAACCCCACTGCAGTCAAATTAATTCTGACTCACAGCAACCCTATAGGACAGAGTAGACCTACTACTTCATAGGGTTTCCACTAATGTCAGTCCTTACAGAAGCAGACTGCCACGTTTTTCTTCTGTGGAGCGGTTGGTGGGATTACACTGTTGACCTTTTGGTTAGCAGTTAAGCACTTATCCTTTGTGCTACTGGGTTCAACTTTGCTCTTTGCACTTTATTAATTATTCTATCTATAATTGTTATTTTTCCTTATGATTTGGTACCTTTAATATTTTATTTAATTTATCTTGTCGTTATGTGTTGTTGAATCAGTTCTGACTCATAGTGACCCAGATAATATTTCTTAGGAGTGGTTGGTTGGTTTGTTTTGTGAAGTCTTTGCTAACTTTGTGGTTAGCAATCCAGAGTTTACCATATAATGCCACACCAGGACTCCTAATTTCTCTTTGAAACCTTCTTTTCTACATTAAAATAGGGGTTTTCCTATTAGTTTTCTGATTTAGGTCTATAAGAAGACTAGGAAGTAATCTGAGAACACAGGGAATCACATTTTAGCAATTGCAACTAGTTTTTGTTTCTTCTCCGATTTTTATCACAAACATTTATGGGATGGTACAACTGGTGTGGACCTGTAGGATAAGCACTGGGCTGCTTCCCACAAGATTGGCAGTTCAAACCCACCTGCTGCTCCTTAGAGACTCTATACATGGACTCTATGAGTCAGAACTGACTCAATGGTATTTAACAATAACAACTGATTAGTTAGGACTCTATGATGCTAGAGGAGCCCAATATCTTATTCCAGTGTTTATTAGATATGCATTCTTCAAAATGTAGAGTATTACATATCACTGGTTTATAAAATCAATTTTGTGGTTTGTAACTGTCATTAAAAAAATAAAACAAAGCAAAGAATCTATCAAAGTGTTTAGCATTCAGTAAAGGCAATTGTTGTTTTGTGAAGTATTTGTTTTAATTGTGGACATGTTCTGACTACAATGCATTGTATTGTTTGACATGGATTGTTGTTAAAAGGCTTAAAAGACACTGCACATGGTAAATGTCACATTAAATAAGAAATTCATTGGCCTGGGAATCTGCTGCATTGAGCTGCTGCTGATGCAACTGACTTATACTCTTTGATCACCATTACCATAGTCCAAAGGTAGCTATTTTGGAAGCCTGCCAATAAGAAATGCTTAAATGGGCTAAAATCAGTGTTTTTCCTCTAGATGTCACTGCCTGCCCATTCTTGTAGCACTCACAATTTCTGCTCTTGGAGTCCAGGAAGTCCTACATTTACTTCCTGCAAGTATCTGGTTTTCAATGCTAACTTAGGTTTCTTTCCATTTATTTATTTATTTTTTAATCTTCTTTTCTATTGGACCCAGAGAGGTGAAATCAACCATGAACTTAAGATGCTTAAAATCATATATATATTATGCATCTTATATCAAGTTCATCAAATAATATTAATGATTTGTTCTATTGTTTACTATGTTCCAAATATTGTATTGTTGTTGTTGTATGCTGTTGAGTTAGTTCTGAATCATAGCAACCCTGTATAAGGTTTCTGAGGAGTGGCTGGTGAGTTTGATCCACAGACATTGTGGGGTAGCAGTAGAGTTCTTATCCTACAACACCACATCAGGACCCCAAATAATGTATAAATATGTTTTATTTCCCTAGATTCATTCCTCAAATTTCTTAAGCTCTCGGCAAGTAAACAAATACAAGATCTTATTGCTCATTTCAAGTTTTTAGGGTTTTTTAATGGTGAGTTTGTGGCATTAATATTTTATTGTATATATAACATAAAGTCAACAATATGAGAGAGCATTATGTCTTGGTTTTTTGGTAATCCATTTTTAAAGTATTCCATATCAACACATAGAGATATAGATATATTTCATTATTTTCCATTTCTACAAAACATGTCAATATATGGGTGAGTTATTTAACCATTAAAAGACACTTATGCAATCTAGGTTTTGCTACTAAAAGCAATGCTGCTCTGAATGGAGCTCTAGCTCACAAACAAGTTTGTTAAGTGCAGTTTGTTTTTGTGATTCAGATGCTACTTAGTTGGGATCCTTTGTTGCTCTTAAACTGAGGAAGGTTGACAATTAGATTTCTTCTTCGCCCTGCCACTCTGCTAGCTTCTTTCTGTGATGGTGCTTCTTTGCATGTTTCGCAGTTTTGTCTCTCCTGCCTTTCTTGATATCCATGATGTGTTTTTATAGTGTGTCTGTGTATATAGTTTTCTAAGTGCAGAGTTGCTGTTTGTTTTCATTTCCTTAAGTTATACTTTTATTCAGTCAAATTCCTTTTCAGTTTGTCTTTATTTTCAAGTGTTTCTTGCCTTTTTTTTTTTTTTGTGGTTTTCATTTTTCTCTATTTTATTATTATTATTGTTTTCTGTCAGCTGTTTCTTGCTTATGATACATTGTGGAGATGCCTATTTGATTCTGCTGAAAATTTAAAGTATGTTCTAAAATGTTCTTTTGTATTAAATAACTTTCAAAGTTAATAATTTCTGCTTGTCTTCTCTTCTGTATTTCTTTTTTCCCTTGGCAGCAAAATGCTTTTCAAAGGTTTCGTATTGTTGTCATTAGAGTTATTGTTGATTCTTTGCTACACCTTTTCAAATAGAAGAAATTTGTACAAGCCTAATGTTTTTCATTTATCAGGCAAGGTATATGCAACTTTATTAAGTAGCCCCTCATATCCAACTTGTACACTGGAAGACTTTACTTGCTTAGGTCTTCTTGACTTGAAAATTAAGCTGACATTCATATATAATATTTAGCTAAATTTCCATTGTCAAGATAATAGAAGATTAGGATTAATTGAACAGCAGATTAGGGAATTTGTGATACTCTTCCTGACTTTCTGTAAAAACTTCCTTAAAACTACACACACACACACACACACACACACACACACTCACCCTGCATCCATACTGGAAACTAAGGACCAAAAATCGATGTTACTTGAAAATTTTTTATTAGCAGCTTAGTCCTTGGGGATTTTATCTGTAAAATAATCTAGTAATAGGTATGCTCTACATTCTGAATCTGAAAAGCATGATTAGTTAATTATTGTTACTGTTAAGTGCCATCAAGTCAGTTCTGACTCATAGCAACACTATATAGGGTTTTTGAAGAGCAGCTGGTGGATTTGAACTGCCAACCTTGCAGTTCTCAGTGCAGTGCTTATTCTACAATGCCATACCAGGCCTCTAGTTAAGTGCAATCCAGTGAGTTCTAACTCATAGAAACCCTGTACAGGGATTCCAGGGAGAAGGTGGTGGGTTTGAACTGCCAGCCATGTGGTTAGTAGTCCAGTATTTATCCTACAATGCCACACAAGAACTCCAGGACTTAAATAGAAGGTTGTTGTTGTTGTTGTTAGGTGCAGGTTGAAAAGACTAAATGATCTCTAGCAATGGCACCTAACATTTGGTTGCAGAGGCTACTCTTATCAGAACACTGGTATGCACACATAAATGTCAGTTTTCTTCTCTAGTCTGTATTTCTTTGCCACACCAATGTCTAATTTCTTCCTTCCCTTTACTCCTTTAATACACCAACACCTACTTTACTTGTATACTCATTTGGAGGTTTCTATTTCCAGGAAGCTAATTTTGAGAAGATGGGTTGTACATTTATATGATAATGTATAGCCAGCCATCTTAAGGAAAGTCCTCTGGCTAGAGGAACAGCAGGAAGGATCCTTGGGGCGAAGGGTGGTTGACGTTCACATGAATGCACACACACACACACACACACACACAACTACACTAAATAACTAGAGACATAATTTGGACTTCAGTAATTGTTATTGTTAGATGCTTATCTTAGGCTGGGTTCTCTAGAGAAGCAAAACCAGTAAAACTTTAATATGTATATATAAAGAGAGGTTTATATCAAGGAAAGGACTCACAGAGTTACATGGTCCCAAGTCCAGGTCAGATGAACTAAGCTGGGACGCTCAGATGGCAGACAGGCAGGGTCAAGAAGTAGAATAAGTCACTGGCTCAAGTCTAAAAAATTGTAGGTTGGAGGATGAGCCAGATGCAAAACCCATACCACTGAGGAAACAGCCTTTCATTTGACAGGCTACTCATAACATACTTCCTCATAGAGTTAATAACATTATATTAGATCTCATTATGGCGATAATGACATCTCAAAGGCCAAACCACTGGGAATCCTGGCTCAGTCAAGTTGACACAAAACCCCACTATCATAGTGCTTTTGTGTTGGTTCCACCTCATATAGCTATGCTATATGGGCAACAGAAAGAAATACTGTCTAGTCCTACATCATCCTTACAAACTTTGCTGTTTGAACGCATGGTTGAGCCATTGTGTCAATTCATCCACTTGAGAGTCTTCTTTTTCAATGTCTACTATGCCAAGCATGACGTCCTTTTCCAGGGACTGGTCCTTCTTGATAACATGTCCAAAGTATTTGAGTTGAAATTTTGTCATGCTCACTTCTAAGGCGCGTTTTAGCTGTAATTCTTCCAACACAGATTTATTCCTTCTTCTGGAAGTCGATGATATATTTAAATTTTTTTTACAAATGCCATATTTCAAATGAACATATTCTTCCTTATTCATTGTTCAGTTTTCACATGCATGTGAGGCAGTTGAAAATACCATGGCTGGGTCAGGCACACATTAGTTTTCAAAGTAACATCTTTACTTTTTGAAGATTTTAAAGAAGTCTTTTGTAACAGATTTGTCTAAGGCAATACATCCTTGATTTCCTGACTCTGTTGATTGTGGATCCAAGTAAAAGGAAATCTTTGAAAATTTCAGTATATTCCCTATCATGCTGTTGCTTATTGATTCAATTGTGAAAATTTTTTCTTTGTGGTCAGGTGTAGTCCATACTGAAGACTATGGTCTTCAATCTTTATCACTAAGTATTTCAAGACCTCTTTGATTCCAGCAAGCAAGGTAGTGTCATTGACATATCAAGGTTGTTATTGAGTCTTCCACAAACCCTGATGCTAAGTTCTTCTTTATATAGTCCAGCTTTTTTCAGTTATTAGCATATCCTTTTTAAATCTAGCCTTTTCTTCTTTTTCCATACTAGAAACTGTTATACTATTATTAGAAACATCCATTGTTGTGTAGAAAGGGCACATTATACTTAAGTAAATTGTACTTTAGGTAAGTAAGCTCTTAGTTTTTCTAATACATATGTCAATAAAAACTTAGCACTTGCCCTATTTTTTTTTGAGAAGCTAATATCCTTAATTTAATCTTCAAATTCACATTTCTTTCCAATTAAATGGAGATGAAATATGGAGCTTGATCATTGGCAAGTGATGAAACAAAACTTAGAAATAATTGCACCACACCTTCAACATATGACGTTATATAAATGCTTTGAGTTGTTGAAAACAATGAATAATCCATAGAGTATTGGATTTATACTTCCATTAAAAGCTATATTTGCTCTAGCCTTGAATATTCCATGAACAATCCATTAATCTTTTATCGATAGCAGATACATTATAAATCACTGATAAGATACAGAATATATGTCAAAAAATACAATGAGATTTTAAAAAATTACCTAAATTATATTAACTCACCTTTTCATTTCAAAAGTTACCAATGGTAAGTGCAAACAATAAAACACTTTTTCTCATATTATACTATAGTTTTAGCTTAATGTGTTTTTTAAATGAGCTTACTCTGATCCATTATATATTATACTTTCTTCTTTTTATATTGTCATCCAAAAGTAAAAGAGATAAGTTTAAACTTTTAATAAGTTTATAAAGCACACCAGTTCGGTAAAGTACACTGGTTATGACAACATTTCCCGTTATTACCTTTGGACTCTCACTCTTCATTTCAAGCTTTCAACATTTTCAATCTTAGTTTATGAATGCATGAATGCATTTTTTCACTGTTTTCCTTTATTCTGATTTTTTAACCATTACAGAAAGAAAAGTTCTGTGGCCTGGTTTATATAATGAGATTAAGGATAGAGATTTTTAGACAACTTTCTGACAGAAAAACAGACACATTTATTCTTTCACAAATCTTCTTGTATTGTTTGTGATAGTGTTTGTTTCTGTTTCTATATAATAAATATTATGTCTCATTTATTTATCTATGTAGATACATATTGGGAAAAAAATACCTTCAAAAATCAATAGTAGGTACCTGCTACTATGTTGTGAATTAAATGATAAATGATAACTCTAAAATGAAGGACATTTAATCTCCAAAACAAAAACTGTTTTAATTCTGAAAGATCTGTTTTAATGTCTTCTGTATGACAAGTTACTACCCTATACGGAGGGAATTTTAACTACTATTCTATGTGAAAATAAAATCTCATCATGTGAAAAAATAACTTTTAGATGTTTGAAATATTTGAGATTTAAAAGAATACTTTATAGGATTATAATATATATATATATATTCCCCCCCCAATGGAATGCAGAAATCATCAGACAATATCTTTGATATCCCATGTGAGTATAGTTTTACTAAAGGCACTACAGAAATGGCTGCAAGCATACATTGACAGAGAACTTCCGGAGGTTCAAGTCAGGTTCAGAAGAGGCCGTGGAATGAGGGGTATCATTGCTGATGTCCAAAGGATCTTGTATGAAAGTAGAGAATATCAGAAAGATGTTTACCTCTGCTTTATTGACCATGCAAAGGCTTCCGATTGTGTGGATCATGACAGGCTATGGACAACATTGCGAAGTATGAGTATTCCAGAACACTTAATTGTGTTCATGAGGAATCTGTACATGGATCAAGAGGCAGTTGTTTGAACAGAAGATGGGAACACTGACTGGTTTAAAATTAAGAAAGTTGAGCAACAGGGTTGTATTCTTTCACCAACTTATTCAGCCTGTATGCTGAGCAAATAATCCGAGAAACTGGGTTTTATGAAGAAAAATGTGGCATCAGGATTGGAGGAAGACTCATTAACAACCTGTGATATGCAGATGATACAACTTTGCCTACTGAAAGTGAAGAAGACAAAATAGTTACTGATGAAGATCAATGAACTCAGCCTTTGGTATGGAATGCATCTCAATATAAAGAAAACAAGGATCCTCACCACTGGACCAATAATCAACATTCTTATCAACAGAGGAAAGACTGAAGTTGCCAAGGACTTCATTCTTCTTGGATCAACTATCAACACCCATGGAAGCAGCAGTCAAGAAATCAAACAATGTATTGCATTAAGCAAATCTGCTGCACAAGAATTTTTTTAAGTGTTGAAGAGCAAAGATGTCAGCTTGAGGACTAAGGTGCACCTGACCCAAGCCATGGTATTTTCAATAACCTCATATGCATGTGAAAACTGGACAATGAATAAGGAAGACCATAGAAGAACTGATGTTTTTGAATTGTGGTGTTGGAGGAGAAAATTGAAAGTGCCGTGGGCTGCCCAAAAAACCTAGA
>NW_006408520.1:9846682-9856846 GCF_000296735.1 Chrysochloris asiatica
CCTCATATGCATGTGAAAGCTGGACAGTGAATAAGGAAGACCGTAGAAGAATTGATACTTTTGAGTTGTGGTGTTGGAGGAGAATATTGAAAGTGCCATGGGCTGCCAAGAGAACAAACAGATCTGTGTTGGAAGAAGTGTAGTCAGAGTGCTCCTTGGAGGCCAGGATGGCCAAACTTCATCTCTCATACTTCAGACATATTGTCAGGAGGGACCAGTGTCTGGAGAAGTATATCATATTTGGCAAGGTGGAGGGTCAGAGTAAAAGAGGAAGACCCCCAGAGAGATGGATTGGCCAAATGACAGCATCAATGCACTCAAGTGTGGCAACAATAGTGAGATTGGCCCAGGATGGGGCAGTGTTTCATTCTCCTGTGCATAAGGTCACTATGAATCAGTACTGACTCAATGGCACCTAACAACAACAACAAATAGGATGATATTTTTGAATATTTTCAAAAAATAAGGCACTTATTAAAATAAGTATGTCATGTAAGTAAAATCTCCATTATGAAGCTAAAGTGTATTTAAATATTATCTATTGTTTTAAACTTGGCAATTTACTTGAGCATTGCTTCAGTTGCTTCATATGTAATATGGAGAGAATAAACATACCTATTCAAAGCATTGTTGTGAGGACAGAATTCGTTTGTTGTTATTGTTATTGTACAGGGTTTCCAAGGCTGTAACTCTTTATGGGAGCAGAAAGCCTCATCTTTCTCCTGTGGAATAGCTGGTAGTTTCAAACTGCTGACCATGAGATTAGCAGCCTGATTTGTAAGCACTACGTTAAATTACCTAAAATAATTAGGACAATGTCTACCACTAGATGTCCTATCAATTCACTGACGCCCAGACTGTGGGGTAGTAATTATCATGGGCATGTTCTTATTGTGGTTGTCTTAGTTATGAAGTACTGCTATAGTAGAAATTTCACAAACAGAAATTTAGTCTCTCACAGTTAGGAGACTAGAAGTTTGAATTTAGAGGGCTGTCTCTTGAGAAAGGTCCTTGTCTTCTTTCATCTCCCAGCATTCCTTGTAGATCTCATGTGTCTTGGCATCAGTCTTCCCCTGGATCTAGAAATTCCACAGTGCAAGTTGTTGTTGTTGTTATTGTTGAGTGCATTCGTGTCATTTCTGACTCATAGCGACACTATAAAGGGTTTCCAAGGATCGGCTGGTGAGTTTGTGGTTCAAGCTGACCTTGCAGAAAGTCTCATCTTTCTCCTGTGGAATGGCAGGCAGGGTTTATCACATCGAATCACATCATGGAGAAACATCATATAACTGTCACATTGCTTTACTATATGACGTAATCAGTCAAATCACAGACTCATGGCCACACCAACTTGACACGTATTTCAAGGGGAATATAATTGAATCCATGACAATGATCAGGAATGGAGTTGGTCAGAGGGACAAGTGGAAATATGGGCATACCGCTTAAAGCCTAGAGACATTGTTACTTCTTTCACATATTACGTGGCCAGAAGTCCAAAATCAAGGTATCAGCAGAGCTGGTCCCTTCTGTGAGAGATCCCACGTCATACTGCTTAGCTTTAAGTGTTTTTCAGCAACCCTTAGCATTCTTCATCGTGTGATGCCTCACCCTAATCTGCCTTCTTCTGTCTCTCTGGGTCCTCTTCTCATTTTATAAAGAAACTGTCTATTGGCTCTAAAGCCCACTCTAAATCTAGGATGATTTTATCTCAAGTTCCTTAACTAACTACAAATACAAAATCCCAATTTCCTAGAAAGTCACAATCTGAGGTTTCAGGGAGAAATTAATTTTTAGGGTATACTATTCAACCCACTACAAACTTCTCTATAATCCTTCAAAACCATGTTCATCCTATATGTAAAATATGAAGGGACTTCAAATAGTTTATTAAAAAACTCCACTATTTTTCAATACTATTTTTCCACAAACTTTCTTAAATTTCTTCAAAAATGCACTCCATTTTAAAGTTCTCAAAAGCCTTCACTGATTTGGACATAAACACTAATATCTCATCTTACTATGATCAGTTCAAAAGTCTAAAGTCTCTTTGTCTCGATCATTTAAATGAGGCATAGGTGAGATTCTCAATTTGGCCTATCCTGAGGGAAAATTTCTTTCCATCTATGGACCTACAATGCCTAGAAAGCAAGCTATCTGCTTCTAAAATAGAATGGTGGCACATGCATACGGTACACATTTCCCTTCTGAAAAGAAGAAGCTGGGAAGAATAAAGGGATCACTTGTTCCATAGAAGTTCCCCAAAGGGCGAATTTCACTAGGTTTCAAAGCCTGAGAATAATCCCCTGTAACTGGTATCTCTGTCCTCTGGACCCATGGTTTCACCTTCTGAGCTCATAGCTTTATAAGTCTCTGAACTACCTGTAACATCACTGTTTTTCAGTTGAATATCTTTATCGGACCATTTTATATCGACAGAATTTTGGAAATCTTACAGTCTTCCTTAATTTCATAATATCTTTGCCCCTTTTAGTCCAGTCTAGCACTATTTCTGCTCTCATAACATTCTAGAAAACCTGTTTTTGTTTTGTTTTTTAAGAATGCTATGAAATTCATGGGAGTCCAAGTCATTAAACTTGGGAATCCTCTACTGTTGCTTCCTGGATAACCCCACCTCTAATCCTGACATCTACTGAGATGTGTGATTGAATCTATGAGTCATATGCCAGATCTCTTTAGTATAAGGTGTCTAACTACAACCTTGACATTCTCTCCATAACATGCTTTCTTCTTCTTATTTATTTATTTTTTGCTACCAAGAATGGCTAGGAATTTTGCAAATCATTTAGTCCTTTTTTCTTTTTTTGCTTAACAGTTCCTTCTTCAATTTACCTCTAGCATTTTGTTATAAACAACAGGCATAAAACAGGTCATATCTTCCATATTTTATTCTTCAGTAAATATCCAAGTTCATCACTTACAAAGTTCAACTTTCCATACAATAGTAAAACAAAATCAGCTGTTTTTTTGCCACCTTATAAAAAGGATTGCTGTCTTCTAATTTTCAATATCATATTTCTTATTGCTCCCTAAGTCGTCACCAGAAGCACTTTTAATGTTCATATTTCTACCATTATTTTATTCATGATGATATATGTATACTCTAAGAGGAGAACTTTATTTAGCTCTCCTCACTTGTTTCTGATCTGTCAAGTGAATTGGCTTTAACATTCGTATTTCTACCAACAGTGTGTTAAAGGTAATCTATGTGCCTCAAAACTCTTCTAACGTCTATCCATTATTCATGTACTTTTGTATTTTAGGTATTTGCCACGGCAGTATTGCTACTTCCTGTATCAAATCTGTACCTGTAAGGTTCTCCAGAGAAACAAAATCAGTAGGTCTAAACAGAACCAGTAGATCTATCTATCTATCTATCCATCTATTAATATATCTGTTTAAAGGAGCTGTCTTCCGTAATTGTTGCAGCAAGTCAGAAATCCATAGACTGGAAAAACTTGGGCAAGAATGGATGCTGCAGTCTTGAGGAAGAATTTCTCTACAGTGTAGCCTCAGGGTTGCTTTTAAGTCCTTCCAACCAAATGGATGAGACCAACCAATATTATCAAGGTAGGTTTCACCTAGTCAATTGATTATGTTGTTGTTGTTAAGTGTTGTCGAGTCAGTTTGACTCATAGCAACCTTGTATAGGAATGGCTGGTGAGATTGAACTGCTGACCTTGCAGTTTAAACTGACCTTGCAGTCCAGCGCTTAATCCACAGCAGCATACCAGGCCAACTGATTATATGTGTTAACTAATTAAATCTATAAAATAGTTATACAACGACACTACATTAGTGTTTGACTGATTAACTGGGCACTATAACTTAGCCAAAGAGCACTGGCAGCATATTGGTTAAGCAGTTGACTTCAAACAACAAGGTAAAAGTTCAAACCCACCATGCCACTCCACAGAAGAAATATATGGCAAGTTACAAAGACTATAAGACCCTAGTGTGGCATTATAAGATAAGCACTGAACTGTTAAATACAAGATCAGCTGTTCAAACCCACCAGTCACTCTTGGAAAATCTATGCGGAGTAACTATGAATTGGAACCAACAAAGACTAAGACTATACAACAACAAAGACTACAACTTTGGAAACCCTCTATTCTACAGGGTCACCATATGTCAGAATTCACAGCAGTGTGTTTGCTTTGTAGGGTGGCTATGAGTCAGAATTGTCTTAAAAGCAATGGGCTTGGTATAACTTAGTCAATTGACACGTAAAATTAATCATCACGGTACTATATTCTTTTGAGCACTATTGCTTTTTAATAAGATTTATTCTCAGGTAAGGTAATTTTATGGAAAATCATCATACATTATGAACTTTAGAATGATTTTGTTCAGTTCAAAAATTCTGTTAGGAATTATAACACAAAGTAATTTAATTGCATTAAATATTCATATGCAGAAGAAAACATACATTTGTAAAGAACTGATATTTGAAAGATATTGGACCTATGACTGAAATATGAAATGTTTTTTGCATTTACTTAGGTTGAATTGTATTTCCTTTTACAGTTTTCTTCAAGAAGTAAAACAGTATTTTTCTTTCTAAAATAGTTGTATGTGTCACAGCATTTAATTATATTTTAATGGCTACTAAAATATTAATATACCTTGTTCACTTATTCAAATATTTTATTATATAATAATTAATGAGCTCAATGATTAATTGCTTGGGAAGTTGCCATAGACTTGTCAGTGACTATATCCATTTCTCAGAGTTTAGAAGTTAATATATGGAGAGTTTGAACTCAGTGACTCAGATGTTCCTGCAATTTTATAAACATTTTATGTATTATATTCAATATAATAACAAAATAGTTAACATATTAAATGTTATGCAATATAGAAATTAAATGATCAAATTAGTAATATGTCCATAAATCATAATAAACAATAATTACCTATTAATTTTCAAATATAATATAATGTTTTTTTCTATATGATCACCAAATGTTAGCACCATCAAAAGAAAACTACATCAGCTAAAGTTTGGCAAAACAGACCTAAAGCTTGAAACAACTATTTAAAAATAATAACTAATAGATAATTAATACTAAGGGCATTGATGTAGAGCTGTAGAATAAGCACTGGACTGCTAACCACAAAGTCTGCAGTTCAAAATAAGACAAAAATGAAGAATAAGAGAGAAAGATCAGATGGGAAAAATAGAAAACAGTGAGAAGGGAACAAAAGAATATTCAAAACTAAGCATTAAGAAAAAGGAGATTTCAGAACAAAAAAAGTCTTGTCAGGGATAAAAAAAAGTCATTTAGTAGTGGGTTAATTCAGTGATAGGACACAATAATTCAAAGCAAGTATGAATCTGTTAACAGAATTTTAAAATATTAGGGCAGAAATTGTTAGAAATACAAGGAGAAACTGACAAAGGAGACGGCACTGGCAGCTACAGAAAAGGCTAAGGACCTTGCCAACAAGGCAGCCACCAAGAAGCAGCAGCAGCAGTTAGTGTAGCCATCCTGGCCTTCCAGCATCACCGACGTCCCACACCAGACAATCCAGCTCCACCCCTTCTGACCTATCCCCAATGTGCTTTCTTATTAAAAATTAACTTCCAGCCCTATCTACTATCTGGAGGCAGTGTGGAGTGGGGGGGCCGGTTGGGCATCTATAGGACACTAAGCACGTTATCCATGTCTGTGCCAGGCCTGCTCATTACCCCATTGGGCAACTGAGGCACAGAGAGATGCCCAGGGTCATAGTGTGCAGGTGGAGTGGTATAAACACTAGACTGTAAATTCTATAAGGGCAGGGATCTCTTTGCCTTCTGATGTATCCTAAGTACCTGAAACAATAGCTAGCACATATTGTTGTGTTGTTGTTGTGAAGTGCCGTTGAGTCAGTTCCGACCCATAGAGACCCTGTGTAGGGTTTCAAAGGAGCAGCTGGTGAGCTTGAACCGCCGACCTTGCAGTTCAAATGGCTTTGCAGTCTGGCACATTAACCCACAGCGCCACACCAAGACTCAATAAATACTTGCTGAATTCAATTTGGGGGGGGGGAAGGTCTAAGGAAAATCACCAAATATTTAGGATACAAAAATAACAGGTATCTAAATTACCCACTGGTAACAAAATAATTTTTATCTGCACGAAAATGAAAAAAATTACATGACAAAATTGGGATAAAGCAAAAGTGCTGCTTAGGGGGAAATGTATGACACTAAAACATCTGTGGAGTCCTTGTGTGGTGCAGTAGGGTAAGCATTGGACTGCTAACCACAAGGCCAGCAGTTCAAACCCACCAGTTGCTGTACAGGGTTGCTATAAGTTGGAACTTAACACTTCACAACAATCACAAAACATCTGTTTATAAAAGAAGGAAGATCTCAAATCAATGACCTCAGCTTTTCCCTAAACAAACTAAAAAAGAGGAGCAATAAAACCCAAAGCAAACAGAAGAAAATAAATTATAAATATCAACTAATAGTAATCAGAACCAAATGTTTGATATTTAGGATGATAAATAAGATTGATAAACCTCTATTCAGACTATTCAGAAAATAATGAGAGAAGATACAAATTATCATTATCAGGAATAAGAGGTGGCACAATTATAGTTCTTCAAGATGCTAAAAGGATTATATGAAAATGCTATAAAAATCATTATGTTAGTCATTTCAACAACTTAGATGAAATAGACACATTCATTCAAACAGATTCAGGAAAAAATACAATATATACATACACTGAAATGCAAGATATGTCATCTACCTATTAAAGAAATTGAATTTGTAGTTAAAATTTTTCTAAAGAAAAATTCAGTCAATGGTCCTCACTAGTAAATTCTACTAAATTATTAAGGAAGAAACAGTATCAATTGTACACCAACTTTTTCTAGAAAATTGAAGAAATGGGAATACTCAGTAACCTATTCTGTGAATCCAGTATTACCCTGATACTAAAACCAGAAAAAGTCCTGATGTATTGCTGTAGGATAAGCACTGGGCTGCTAAACTCAAGACCAAGAGTTCAAACCCATCAGCCAATCCTCAGAAACCTGACCAAGGGTCGCTATGAGTCAGAACCAAGTTGATGACACTTAATAACAACAACAACAACAAAAATAAAATCAGAAAAAGATATTACAAGAAAAGAAGACTACAGACCAATGTCCCCATAAAAATCATTGCAAAAATATTAGCACAATTTTAGCAAATCAAACTCAAGAGGATATATCATGAAAAGGTAGGGTTTATCTGAGTAATGTAAAATTAATTTATTGTTTGTAAATCAGTTAATGTAATTCACCAGATTAACAGATTAAGAACAACACATTTGATACTGAAAAGGATTTGGCAACTATTCCTGAGAAAACAAAATCCTCTGGGGATTTTAGCCAAGCTTAAAAGGCAGTTTACTCAGCTAGGTAAAGGGTATCTTCAAAAAACTTATGAATAATATTATACTTTTCTTTATTGTTGTAGTGGTTAACAAAAGAATTATTTCCCACTAGAATATGGAACTAGATAACGGTGTCTACTCTCATTAAGCATTTTTATGGAATGTCTAACTTGTGTAATAAAACAATAAAAAATGAAAGACATCAGGCTGGAATGAAAGAAATAAATCTGTCTGTATTCACAAGTGATATCATCCTATATTTAGGAGATACTACAAAGTTTACTAGAATTAATGAATGAATTTAGTAAGGTTTCAGGAGACTAGGCCAATGTGAAAAAATCAGTTTATACATAGCAATGAATGATCAAAAATTAAAAATTTTAAATATTATTTACAACTTCATTAAAAATATTAAAATAAGTACAATGTATTATTTCAAATATACCTACTACTCCCATCACATCTATTCCTACTCATAGTAACCTTATAGGAAAAAGCAGAACTGCTTCTTTGGGTTCCAAGACTGTAAATCTTTCTGGGAGTAGGCAGCCTCATCTTTCTCCTGTGGAGTTGGTGGGTTTAAATCACTGACCTTGCAGTTATTAGTCCAACACTTAACCCACTGTGACACCAGCATGCCCTTATTTATTTATATATATACACACAGGAAACTCTGGTAGCATAGTGGTTGTAAGTTGGGCTGCTAACTTCCAGGTCAGAAGTTCAAAACTCTATGGAGAAAGATGAGGCTTTCTGTTCCTGTAAAGATTTACAGCCTGCCCCCTCCAAGACTGAAACTCAAAGGGAATACAAGAGCAGGCATGTAAAACTGCTGGTGACCACATTGGTCTACTGATGAATGGAAGTGCGGGAAAGGCAACAATGAAGATATGGGCTGAGATCCACCACATTCCATAGACCCTCGCTGACCTGGAGATGAGAGAGAGAAGAGGAAGGGCTGCTTGGTTTGAAGTATGGTGAGACCTGGGAACTCCTGAGCCCCTTGGACAATGACGTAGCCATGGAGGGCTAGGGCTGAGAGTGAAGCATCTAGCTGACATGATGTGAAAGGAAATACACCAGAACACCCAAACTTGGAGATAGTACCTATTTGACCTAGCCTCGATGGCTTGATGATCACAACTTGACTAGAAGAAGATTAAAAAATTTGATTAAAGGAATAAGTATAAATTGCTATATGGCTACATTAAATGGGGGGGGGGTAATAAAGGCAAGAAGTGACTGGCTTACAAGTTTTCAAGAGGGAGTGTAGTTTCAGAGAGTGCAAGGGAAGATAGAATCCCAACCGAGTAGTTTTCATCTTGTCTAGATGAGTCTGGTGAAAGGAGATGGGGTTAAGATTCCTATGATTCAATAGCAATTGTTATAGTGAATAATTGCAATGGTCACAACTGTAACAGTAGAAGTTTTGGAACAAAAAGCGGGGAGTAGTTAGTCGTACAGTCCAGGAACACAGGATCTTAGAACCACCAAGGGAGAAGAGCATGAGTGGAACGGGGACCCTATCCAGAGAAGCAGCAAAACCGGAGATGCAGACAGAGATGAATTGGAGAGAGGGAGCAGCTGAGGAGTCTAGAGAAAGATTGTGTGCTGGTGGCCAGGAGACATAATTGTGGTACAATTACCAAAATGGTAAAATGCTACTAACCAGACTATAGACTAATTTGGATCTGCAGGTTCCCAACTCATTTGCTTTCTTCTAGGACCCATAGAACACACTGCATTTAGTTGCCATGTTTCCTTAGTCTTTGCTAATCCTTGATAGTTCTTCAGTTGTTATTTGTCTTTCATCATTGATACCTATTTGAAGAGTACTGTTCAGGCATTCTATAGAACATTCCTCAGTTCAAATTCATTTGGTGTTTTCTCAGGATTAAACCAAAGTTATAAGTTTTGGGGAAACTATCACAAAAGTAATGTAACATAGCTTCAAATTTACTAACCTATATCTCTGTGAGGACCTATGGAAGTAAAATGTTTTTGCAACATTCTTGTCTTTAGTCCTAAAAT
The DNA here is from genome assembly GCF_000296735.1 of Chrysochloris asiatica. NCBI lineage: Eukaryota > Metazoa > Chordata > Mammalia > Afrosoricida > Chrysochloridae > Chrysochloris > Chrysochloris asiatica. Next base: position 9,856,114 of record NW_006408520.1, read on the forward strand.
ATCTAGTTAAAATACTGTTTTACAAAGATACATAAGACATTTCCTCACTTCTGCATTTCCTTCAATGTGGTTATTGTTGTTGTTGTTGTTAAGTGCCGTTGAGTCGGTTCCGACCTTTATTATTCATATATTATAGTTTGCAATCCCTCCTGGGTTCCCTCAACATCCTGGTTGGTTTTTCAGAACTTGCATATATTAAAAACATTCTTTGCGGTGTACTGTTCTGATAGGTTACAACATGCACATACAGTCATATATCTGTCTCCACAATATTATGCAGATTATTGTAAACACCCTCTACATTCTTTTCATTTACTCATATATTGTATCTACTCTTCCCTCCACTCCCATCCTTGGCAATGACTGGATCTATTTTCTGTCTCTATAGTTTTTCCTTTTACAGAATGTCTTATGAACAAAGCAAGACAATATGTAGCCCGCTACTTTCACTTAGCAAAATGCAGTTACCATACATCCATAGTATTACATGAATGATTAATTGATTCATTTTTAGTGCTGGACAGTATTCTGTTGTATAAATATAACCCAGTTTGTTTAACTATTTATCAAGTGAAAGACTACAATGTAGCTTTTGGTGAATATGAATAAATATGATATCTATATGCATTCTCCCATAGTTTCCACATGAAAAAACAAAACAAAAAACTTTTCAATTTACTAGGGATTGCTAGGTTTCTATCCTAAGTGTATATTTAATTTATTAAAACTGACA
>NW_006408520.1:9856946-9866808 GCF_000296735.1 Chrysochloris asiatica
TAGTGTGGCACTGTGGGATAAATCACTGGACTGCAAAGTCAATGGTTCGAATTTACCAGCCATTCTTTGGAAACTCTATACAGGGTCGCTATGCATAGAAACTGACTTGACAGCATTTAACAACAATATACATATATTCTTAGTGTCAGTCCTGAAACTCTTCATGAATCCTAAGGTCATGCATATGTTTCATAGACATTTTCAGTTTTACATTTTATAGTCAAGTTTATAATTATACTGTTAATTGTTCTGTATAAAGTTTAGGACAGGCTCATTATTTTTACATATGTATGGCCAATTGTTCTAGGACCTTGAGTTTAAAAGACTTCTTTTTCCATGAATTGTCTTTATACCTAAATAAAAAATTCATTGACAATATATTTGTGGGTCAATATCTGTTCTATTCTGTTTTATTGATCCATGTGTATGTCTTCTCACCAATACTACACATAATTTATTTTTATATTATTGCTGTTAACCTAAAAAAAAAAAAGGGAAACCCATTACTGTTAAGTCAACTCTTACTCACAGCGACCTCACAGGACAAAGCAGAAGTGTTCCAACTGCCCAAGGTTGCTTTATGGAAGCAGATTGCCACATCATTCTCCCATGGACCAGTTGGGGAGTTCAAATCTCCAGTCTTTTTGTTAGCAGCTAAGTGCTTAAGCACTGTACCACCAGGTCTCCTTCTTGCTAGTTTCTAATACAGTAATCTTAGAATTAGAGTCTTGATGTGGCGCTGTAGGGTAAGTATTGGACTGTTAACTGCAAAGTTTGCAGTTGAAATCCTCCAGTTGTTCCCACACAAGGTCATTATCAGTCAGAACCCACCATACAGCACTTAACAGCAGCAACTACAGTCTTAAAATTATTTAGTGTGAGTCCTCTAGAGTTACTTTTTTTCCCATAATTATTTTGACTATTCAAGTTCTTTTGCTCTGTTTATATTTTACAAGAAGCTTTTAAGTATCTACAAACAATTCTTGAAATTTTATGGGGGATATTATTGAATCTATAGATCAAATTGAGAATTTACATTTTAGCAATATATGTCTTTTGATCCATGTATACCCCTTTATTTATTTAGACCTTGTTTCATTATTTTCATGAATGCTTTGTGGTTTTCAGCATATATAAGGGGGCTTCAAGAAGTTCATAGAAAAATTCCATTATATTTCATTTCTATTTTCCCTTAACTTTTTTGAAGCCCCCTTGTACTTTCTACAGATTTATTCCTAATGGTTTTATTTTGTGGTGTACCCTGGTGGTGCTGTAATTAAAGTGCTCAGCAGCTAACTGAAAAGTTGTCAGTTTAACCTGGAGTCTCTCCGAAGGAGAAAGAGTGGCATTCAGTTTCCATATCAATTTATAGCCTTATGGGGAAGTTTACTCTGTCCTATAGGGTCACTGTGAAATGGAATCAACTTGAGGGTGATGTTTTTTCTGTTTCTGTTTTTGTGAATGTGTGTTTAAATTGTATATGCATAATGAATTCTGAACTCTAATTGCTCACTGCTAGAAATGAGCAATGTGTTTGACTTTTGTATCTTGTCACCTTGTATCCATTCCTACTAAATACTCTTATTAGTATTGTTGTTGTTGTCAAGTGCCGTTGAGTCAGTTTTAAGTCAGTTCGGACTCATAACAACCCTGCATAGGCTTTCTGAGTAGCTGCTAGTGACCTTGAACCACCAACCTTGTGGTTCAAACCAACTTTTGAGTGCAATTCATTAACCTGCTGCACTAAACTTAGATTTGTTGATTTTTTTCCTACATACCTAATTAAATATTTGAATAAAAATTGTGAAGTTTCAAATGCACGAAACAGTATTATGTCTTCCAAACATAATTTGGATTTGGGAAAATAATATTACTCTCTTTAAATAAAAAATAAAGCAATATTAAAAAATGAAATGCATGAAATTATCTACAAAAGTAGCTTTTAAAGACTTTTAAACAAAAATAAAACGTTAAAATATACTTCATTAAACTAATCAAGTAAAGCTGTAGCTTAACTAATAATTTTTAACAAATCTAAGGAAAAGGATAATAGGTATGAAATTTAGAAAAGATAGACCAAAAGGGTAAAGGATTGACATTTATAGATTAGTAATTTAACCATCAGGGAAGATAGACACTGAATTTCAAGGAAAATGAATAAGGTTTCTCTTGTAGACAGGAATGATTCATCACATCTGAACATGGCCAGAATGAAATTACCTCCATTTATCTGATTTCATTTCCTCAAAACTTCCTATTGATTATCATTTGACTTCAGGTTCTGAAGTCAGAATGCTTAGGTTCTGAACAGGCCTAGCATTTAGTAGTTCAATCTATGTTTCTTCATTTCTTTGAGCTTTATTTTCCTCATTTGTAAAATAAAGTTAAGAACAGTCCTTGCATCACAAGGTTATTGTGAGAATGCAATAAGAAAATGCAGGCAAATATGCTGAAGTGGCCATCCCATAAGTAAAATGGCTATGCCAGATACCTGCATTTCTGCTGCTGTAACTGGCACGTCTGCCTCTTCTCCCTCTCAAGGATGCTGCCTGCCAGATGAGAGGACCCCAGCATTCAAAGGCACTGGTAGAATAATAGGACTGCAGATAACAGGTACAGAGTAGAGGCAATTAACATCTCTCATGGGACTTCCAAAATAGAGAACAATATGGAGGTATCCACTTGTGCAGAGGACATCATTGGCCAAGAATGGCTTCTAAAAGTACCAGTTAGCAAGAATTTTTCCTTATTCCTCTAATGCCTCTTCCCATTCCCAGACATGGAGAAGCTTGAAGGAGAATGAGGTGCACTATGAGAACAGGAGGGATAAAAGTGTCCACCATCCCTGTACTTCCTTTCCACTTGTTATCTCACAACTGGAAGTGGATAGAAGGTGAACACTGAAATATCGATGAGATAAGACCAACTGGAGAGTTACTATCTGAAAATGAATGCATTGCCATGCATTCTGCTCAAGATGTCTTTGTTGTTATTAAGTGCCGTCACGTTGATTCTGGCTCATAGTGACCCTGTATAAGCTTTCCAAGACTTTTAAAATCTTTGTAGGAGCAGAAAACCTCATCTTTCTTCTGGTGAGTGACTGATGGACTCAAATCACTGACTTTGGGGTTCCAAGTCCAGTGTTTATCTTGTGGAGTCACTGCGCTATCTTAAGATGTCTTAAGAGACCAAACAGGAAAAGTTAATAGAGCAATTACTGAAGGAAAAAAAATTTAAAAAGTGTTTTAATTCGTGTGCTTTGCATAAAGTAGACTGTGTAATTAAGTGTTTGTTTTTTCCTAGCTGGAAATGTTGTTGTTGTTAAGTGCTGTTGAGTCACTTCTGACTCATAGCAACAGTGTATAGCATTTCTGAAGAGAAGCTGGTAAGTTTGAACTGCTGACCTTGTGGTTCTCAGTCCAGTGGTGATCTTACAGCGCTACACCAGGAGCCAGTTTTTCCTAATAAGGAACTCTTTTTTTAAAATCTTAATTTACTTTCTTATCTCAAAAATTATTCTCTTTTATTTTATGATTTTAAGGAAGTGTTGAAAGAATAAATGTAAGCTGTGAAGCATAATAATAAATGAAATGAAATGAACTCACCCTTATCAGCTGAAATCAAGAACTAGAAGGTCATAAATAGATTTTACCTACTAAATGTTTTTTCCCACTGCATCTACCTGCTTCAACACCAGAGAAAATCAGTTGGGTTTTGTGTTTATGTTTTTTGTATAGTAGATATGGTCAGTGCCCCGTCTACATCCTCTTGGCATTCACTATTCCTGTAAATTAAAATGGAGTCTTACTGCAAAACATCTGCAAAGCTCTGCCTAGAGGATTTCTGTGGAACGTACAAAGCCAACTAGAGATTTCAGCAAATTTGTTTTTTGTTTTTCTTAATATATCATATAAGGAGCCCTGATAACAGAGTGGTTAAAGCACTTGACTGCTAACCAAAAGGTCAACAATTTAAACTCACCAGACACTCCTTGAGGATAAAAGATATGGCTGTCTGCTTTTGTAAAGATTTACAGCCTTGGAAACCCTCTAAAGCAGTTCTACACTGTCTTATAAAGTTGCTATGTCTTGGATTTACTTTTCTTGGTTTGGTTTATCATATATATGCATATATACATATATGTATCTATTACTTAGTATTGTAGTATCATAAATATGGTGCCATGCACTATGTAGTTTCCTGAGGTTTGCTATTTAATTTAAAATTATGTTTGTAAAGTTCACCTGCTTTTGAGTACACCTGTAGTTTATTTTACTGCTATGAATACTGTCTTGTGAATACAGTATCATTCAACATAATATATGTTTTTATCCATGGCTCCTGTGATTAGTATTTGACTGGTCTTTTAAATCCCCTCATATGCAGTGGAGAGCTTGACAATGAAAAAGAAAAGAGAAGAATTGATGCATTTAACTTGTGGTGAAAGAGGGCAATTGAAAAGGATTCACACAGTTGCCATTACTACGGACATACAAAGGATTCTGAAGTTGACACAGGACTAGATAACGTGTCGTCTTGAGTTGGAGTGAACTGCACAGCAACTCACGGCAATATCCTTTAAAGTGCTGAAGTTTAGTCCCATGTTGTTGTTGTTGTTAAGTGCCGTCTAGTTGATTCCGACCCATAGCAATCCTTCTACAGGGTTTCCAAGGAGCAGCTGGTGAGCTTGAACCACCAAACTTTTGGTTCAAATGACTGTGCAGTCTGGTGCATTAGCCCACAGCACCACACCAGGACTCCTGTTTAGTCCCTAGAGATACTATATATTCTTTAAAAGTTTTTCCTAGACAATCTATTTTTTTTTTTTGATTGCCTTGTGAATGTTATCCTTTTAAAAAAAGATTGTGTCTAATCAATAATTTTTGATATATAGAATGCAAGTCCAAATATGATTTGTCAGATCTCTTTTTTTTTTTTTTTTTTTAAGTAGATGACTGTTTGTGGCTGTATAGGATAAGCATTGGACTGCTAACTGCAAGGTTGGTGGTTCAGACCACTAGCTGGTTTTCAGAAACTCTATACAGGGTCAATATGAGGAACCAACTTGAAGGTACTTAACAATAATACCAATAACATTTAGATGACTGCGTTATCTGAAAATGGCAATTGTATGTTTTACCTCCTAACTATTGTATAATTTATTTCTTTTATTAAAGTCTTTGCCAGAATTTCCAGCACTGTGCTAAACAGTAGTGGTGATAATGTCTTGCTTGTTAAAGGAAATGCATGAAAAGTTTTCTATTAGTTACAATATGTGGCACATATTTTTTACTTAGTTAGAAATCGTCTTCCTCTATTCCCAGTTTTCTGAGATCTTTTATGAAAAATAGGAGTTTCTTTTTATCATATGCCTTCCTAACCTTGATTGTGAAAATTACATAATTTTTCTCTTTAGTCTATTAATATAGTGAATTACAATTGACAGATGAAATCCAATTTCTTTTATAATTATAGGCATATTCACTGGGTATGAAGAGAGGAAAATATGAAGCCTAGAGCTGCTGTAGCTCAGGTAAAGAGCTGAGAATGAAGCCAACACAAAAAGAAAGCACAATTAAAGTAAGAGACAAGGAGAACTAGGCTCTGGTATTATTGTATGCTCTGTAGCATCAAGCCATACATGAGCTCACTCCTCCAGGTCACTAATCACAGAAACCAGTAAACCCTTTGCTAAGCCATTTTAGTGTGTTATCCTTACATTTGACTTGCAAACATTGCTCACTAATTTAGGTATAATGTGTTTTTTGTTTTTCTGTTTTTTTGAAATTTAGATGAATACCGTTGTCTAATGCTATTTTTAAACTTGTTTCTATTTCATAGTTTGAAATTCCTTCTTTATTCTGGCCACAATTTCCAAAACAATGAGTCTGTTTTTTAATACTAATACATTTCTTTGCATGTATTGTCTATTCCTATACAAATGGTACTTTTAATTTAAAGAAAATGGCTTTTTAATTTGATTTATTTTAAATTTTATTTTGCATCAGTCACTTTAAACATTCCCAGTATATATTAAACATTCCCCTAGGTCCCTGAACTCCAGCCATATTGTTTTCCTTTCAGGACACAGAAATTAATAAATTTTTTGAGAATTTTAAATTCACACAAGCAAATTTATCCCAAACAAGAATTTTTATTCAAATAGCTAAATTAAGCTTATCATTTTATTTAATAATTTATGTTGAATATACAGAGATTTGACTTTTTTATTAATGTCGATACCTGATAAATCATTTTGTTATTATTCTTAAGTGCTGCTTAGTCTATATTATAAAAATGAGCATTCCAACCAAAACATTAGTAGCAGAGTTACCTAATAAAGTGAAAGAGACTTTAACTATATTCTCAAGGACTGATATTCTATCTGGATGTAATCTCAATTTGTCTGTATTTAAAGATCTTATATATTTTTGTCATATATCAGTACCCAAGCAAATGATCTCAGTGTACTTGAATGTAATTGAATTTTTCTCTGCAATATTCTTCAATTATTATTTATTAATTAACATAAACTTGATGCTTTCTATTTAATAAAATTTCTTTGTTTATATTTCACCCAAGATGTGATATGTATTCTGAGAGATGGAAGAGTCATATTTCTGAAAGGTAGTATTTGCTATATGTTCCTTCTATCTACTTTTCATTTGAAACACAATAAACAGCCTAGCTTTAAGGTACATTTTTTGTTAGAAAAGTAATTAGATATTTTGAATGTTTGCCAGCATCTGCCTGGCAAAAGTGACAGCAACAACAGATAATTGAAATTCAAACTATGCTACATTGTTATTGTTGTTAAGTGCCATTGAGTCAGTGCCAACTCAAATTGACCCTGTATAGAGCTTCTGAGGAGCAGTTGGTGAGTTTGAACCACTGATCTTGTAGTTTAAACCAACTTCGTTGTCTAGTGCATAATCCTGCAGAGCCACACCAGGACTCCAAAGATGCTATATGAGGTAGTATATACTTTCCTGTATTTTGTCATGAGAAATTGTTCAGAAAGAGCTAGCTTAAATTTTTATATTTTATTTTAGAGCTTATTTTAAAATAACATAATTTATAATAATTCTCATTATAACAAAACCGTTATCAAGCAAATAAACAACAAAAAACCCCACATTAATTGTTTTCATCTCTCACTTCACTGTCATTGAATTGTTGCTGTTTGATGCCATCCAGTTGGCTCTGAATCATGGCAACTTTATGTATAAGAAAACAAAACATTGCCCAGTCTTGTGTTGTTTCCATGATTACTGTTATTCCTGAGTCCATTGTTTTGGCTTTGGTGTTAATCCAGCGCAGGGAAGATTTCCTTCATTTTGCTGACCCTCTATTTTAACAACCATGATAACCTTCCTAGATTTTAGACTTTCCTGATAATATATCCAAAGTAAGCAAACCGAAGTTTTGTCATCATCGATTCTAAGGAGGATTTTGACTGTATTTCTTCCGAGACTGATTTGGTGTTCTGGCCGACTGCAGTATATTCGATATTGTTTGCCTACACCATAGTCTACAAAACTCAATGTAACAACCCATTGCCATCTAGTTGATTTTTCACTCACAGTTGATTCAGGTTTTTCAAGGCTCTGTATGATAAGTCCTGCTGGTGTGGTGCTGTGAGTTAATGCGCTAGACTGCAAAGTCAGTTTGAAGCACAGGGTCAGCGGTTCAAGCTCACCAGCCGCTCCTCACAACACTACATAGAGTCACTATGGGTCGGAACCAACTCAACGGGACTTAACAACAACAACGCATAAGCACTAGACAATAAACCACAAGGTTGGTGGTTTTAGTCCACTAGTGGCTCCGTGGGAGAAAATAAACAAGGCTTCCTGCTCTTGCAAAGATGTACAGCCTTGGAAACCCTTTACAGGATCCTTATTAATCAGAACTGATTTGACGGCACTTAACAACAACAATCTACAGAAGCAGATTGTCACATCTTTTCCCCATGAGTGGCTGGTGGGTTTGAACTACTGACCTTTCAGTTAGCAACCAAATCCTTAACTACTGTGCCACCGGGGCTCCTTAATCATAGTCTCTGTCAACTGGTGTCGAGTCAATTCTGACTTATAATGACCTATATGACTAAGGAGAATTGTCATGTGGAGTTTCTAAGACTGTAGACATGCAGTGTAGTGCGAACCGCAAGGTCAGCAGTTCGAAACCACCAGCTGCTCCGTGGGAGAAAGATGAGGCTTTTGCTCCCGTAAAGATTTACAGCCTCGGAAACCCTGTACAGGGTCGCTATGGGTCGGAACCAACTCGACGGCACTCAACAACAACAACAACAAACCTTTATGGAAGTAGACTGTCATATTTTTTTTTTTGCTCTGGTGGGTTCAAATCTCTGACTTTTGGTTGGCAATTTAGTGCTTAAGCACTACATCCATGGGCTCCTCACTAATAGTCTATTGTAGACATATTAGCATAGTATTTAAGAGGATTGCCTGGTCTTGTTGTTGTTGTTAGATGCGATCAAGTCTGTACCAACTCATAGCGACCCTATGCACTACAGAACGAAACACTGCCCGGTCTTGGGCCAACCTCACTATTGTTGCCACGCTTGAGTCCATTGATGCTGCCACTTTGCCAATCCACCTCACTGAGGGTCTTCCTCTTTTTCTCTGACTCTACACCTTGCCAAACATGGTATCCTTCTCCAGCAACTGCTCACTCCTGACAATATGTCCAAAGTATGAGAGACGAAGTTTGGCAATCCTGGCCTCCAGGGAGCACTCTGGGGCTGCACTTCTTTCAATAAAGATCTGTTTGTTCTTTTGGCAGCTGATGGCACTTTCAATATTCTCCTCCAACACCATAATCATCAATTCTACGGTATTCCTTATTCAATGTCCAGATTTCATATGCGTATGAGGTTACTGGGAATACCATGGCTTGGGTCAGGCGCACCTTAGTCCTCAAGCTGACATCTTTGCTCTTCAACACTTTAAAAACTTCTTGTGCAACAGATTTGCTTATTGCAATGCGTCGTTTGATTTCTTGACTGCTGCTTCCGTGAGTGCTGATGGTTGAACCAAGAAGATTGAAGTCCTTGACAACTTCAATCTTTTCTCCGTTGATCAGAATGTTGTTTATTGGTCCAGTGGTGAGGATCCTTGTTTTCTTTACATTGAGATGCAGTCCATACCTAAAGCTGTACTCTTTGATCTTCATCATTAAATATTTTAAGTCCGCTTCACTTTCAGCAAATAAGGTTGTATCATCTGCGTATCACAGATTATTAATGAGTCTTCCTCCAATCCTGATTCCACGTTTTTCTTCATTAACCCAGCTTCTCGGATTATTTGTTCAGTATACAGGGTGAATAAGTATGGAGAAAGATACAACCCTGTCGCACACCTTTCTTAATTTTAAAGTGTTCAAAGTTCCCATGTTCTGTTTGAACAACTGCTTCTTGGTCCAGGTACAGATTCCTCATGAGTACAATTAAGTGTTTCGTAATACTCATACTTCGCAATGTTGTCCATAGCTTCTCATGATTCATACATTCGAAAGCCTTTGCATAGTCAATAAAGCACAGGTAAATATCTTTCTGATATTCTCAGCTTTCAGCCAAGATCCATAGGACATCAGCAATAATATCCCTCATTCTACGTCCTCTTCTAAATCCAGTTTGAACCTCTGGAAGTTCTCTGTCAATGTATGCTTGCACCCATTTCTGCACTACCTTAAGTTAAACTTTACTTACATGGGATATCAATGATATCCAACAATTTCTGCACTATGTTGGGTCACCTCTCTTTAGAATGGGCACAAATATGGATCTTTTCCAATCAGTTGGCCAGATAGTTGTCTTCCAAATTTCTTGGCAGAGATG
>NW_006408520.1:9868398-9873947 GCF_000296735.1 Chrysochloris asiatica
CAGTGTTTCTCTGCTATTCATAAGGTTTTCAGTGACTAAATATTCAAAAGTAGTTCATTACTCCTTCTTCCTAGTCTTTCTTCATCTGGAAGCTCCTCTGAAACCTGGGTGACCCTGCTGGCATTTGAAATACTGGTGGCATAGCTTTCAGAATCACAGCAACTCACAAGCCACCACAGTGCAACAAACTGACAGATGAATGGTGGTGCTGTGGGTCTTACTACCCTCTAATTTTGTGACCTTTGTCAGGTCACTTGGATTGTTTTTACATCTGATTCCTTGTATAGAGTAAAAGGAATATTAATACTATTTACTTCAGTTATTATATATAATATATATAAACTTTTTCTGGAAAGGGTCAAATTAAACATATTTTCAGCTTTGTGGGCCATAAGTCTCTATTTCAACTACTCTCTGTGTGAAACATCTGATCTTTGGGAGTTCCCTGTCAATGTACTGTTGCAACCATTTTAAAACTATCTTTAGCAAAATTTTGCTTGCATGTGATCTTAATGATATTGCATGATTATTTCTGCTTTTGCTGGGTCACCTCTCTTTAGAATAGGAACAAATCTGGACCTCTTTCAGTTGGCCAGTTAGCTGTCTTCTAAATTTCTTGGCATAGATGAGTGAGTGACTCTAGTACTGCATTAATTTTTTGAAAGATTTCAGTTTTTGTCCCATCAATTCCCAGAGCCTTGTTCTTTGCCAATGCCTTCAATGCACACTGGTCTTCTTTCAGTACCATTGGCTTTGGACCATATGCTATTTCTTGAAATGTTTGAAGGTCATCCAATTTGTTTTGGTATAGTGGCTGGATGTATCTTCTTTGGATGCTTTATGCATCATTAAATATTTTGCCTATGGAATCCATCAATATTTCAAGTTGAAGCTTGACTTTTTTCTTCACTTCTTTCAGCTTGAGATATGCTGAGTTTGTTTTCTAACTCCAGGTCTTTGCACATTTCATTATAGTACTTGACTTTATCTTTTTTAGCTACTCTTTGACATTTTCTGTTCAGCTCTTTAACTTCCTCATTTCTTCCATTTCTTTTAGCATCTCTGTGCTGGAGAGCAAGTTTCAGAGTATCTTTGACACTGTAGTGATTCTCAAACTTAATTCCATAGCATAATGACAGTGGCACTTTAAATAATTGCACATTCTAAACCACATCTCTAGAGTTTCTGATTTCTTAGTCTTATGTGGAACTGAAGTATCTGCATTTGTTAAGGGTTTGGGATGCTAATGTCAGGGTAGAAAAACACTGGTTTAGAGAGATACTCATGAGGCAGAACTGAGAATCAAACTTACCGCCCTTGAGTCAATTGTGACTCATAGCAACCTGTATTGGTATTTCAGGACTATAAATATTTACCGGAGTAAACAGCCTCATCGTTTTCCTGAGAAGCAGCTGGTGGGGTTGAACTACTCCAGTGCTTATCCTACAACATCACCAGGGTTCCGTAGATAATCAGGTACATGAGGAATAAATAAGGGAGAAGACATGTTTCATACTGAACAACCTGATCTTGAGCCATCTTAGATGCATTCAGATAGAGACACGTGACAAGCAGCTGGGCAGTGTGGTCTTGAACTCTGGAGGGAGGGTTAGACAGCAGATAGAGACTTGGAAGTCAGCCATCATTTGTAGAAAGAGGATTCAAACAGTTTCTGGGAGTTAAGTATTCTTAAACATTCAATTCAAGATCAGAATGCCTCAAAGAGTAATCAGGTATCTGAAAGGGAACCTATTGTGCTTCTTAAAGATATCTTTAAAACACACCATTTTTAAACTTTGAATTTTGTCCTTAATTAGGGTCAGCCAGGTTCTACACACCAGCATGATGCCATAAAATTATCAGAAATGAGTCTTTAAAAAAATTGTAATACCCCAGCCAAAGAGGGAGTATGAAGTTGTTTTGATGGGGAGAAGTTGGCCATGAGGAGACAATCAACATCAGTAATAACACTCAGTGTGTATACTAGCTAATCAGCAGCTCCCCAGGGGAGGCAGTTGCCACAATTAGCTTAACTTCTTGCAGAGCTGAAGCAGAAGCTGAGTACAAAGGAGAACAGGCTGCACAGTCAACCCATACAGCATTTAATAGAAATAATCCATGCAATCAGTATGAATGAGAATGCCTGGGCTTTCTTTTTACTAGCGAGAAAACACACATCTAACTCTCATAAGGCTAACTGGAATTATTTTCACTAAGAAATAGGAAGCCACTGCAGACACAGGTTTGACAATTTTTATAGTTTGGATCTGTCATGAAACTCTTGATGCTAAATTGGATTAATAATAAGTTTTTGATAACTACTACGAAGAAACATTGTAGAAGTACATTTTCATACGTCTTTGCTTAGAGGCCATTACCTTGTAAATCACTGGCTGATGGTGAAAAATGAATGAAGAGAAACTTAGTTATACAATTTCAATTTGTGGAATTCCCAAAAGAATCTGAGATGGCTTACAATAAAACTGTTAATATGTATATTTAAAAATAAGTTTTAATTTTTATCCATGCAATATATGTACATATATTTTTTAAATGGATAGTATTAAAAGGTCTATAATAATAATTATAAAAAGCAACCCCTATCTAACTCTTTCTATAGTCCTTCTTCCCAGAAACAATTATTTTTTTCAGCTCTTCCTAATTTTTCCTGATATTTACAAACAATATGCTTATGCTGTCATTACTTGATTTAACTTTTTAATATATTATTTTAACTTCATTTAATGTACTTCTCTTATCCCTCATTGATATTCTTTTCCCTGTTGTTATTGTTAGGTGCCACCAAGTCAGTTCCCACTTATAGCAACCCCATGCACAATGGGAACACTGCCTGGTCCTGCACCATCCTAACAATTGCTATGTTTGAGACTATTGTTTCTGCCACTGTGTCAGTCCATCTCATTGGGGGTCATCTTCTTTTCACTGACCCTTCACTATATCAAGCATGATGTCCTCCTTCAGGGACTGGCCCCTTCTGACCACATGTGCAAAGATGAAACCTCACCATCTTACCTTTTAAGAAGCATTCGGCTATACTTCTTCCAAGACAGATTTGTTTGTTCTTCAATCAGTCAATAGTATTTTCAGTATTCTTCAGCAACACCATAATTGAGATACACTGATTCATCTCCTGTCTTCCTTATTCATTGTCCAACCTTCACATGCATATTAGTTAATAAGTGACGTCAAATTAGTTCTGACTCATCACAACCCTGCATGGGATCTCTGAGATCTTGGCAAGAACAGAAAGCCTCATCTTTCTCCCTAGGAGCAGCTAGGGCTCAACCTGCAGACTTTGTGGTTTGCAGTTCTGTACTTATCCTGCAGAGTAAACATGCTACCTCACATGCAGATGAAGGGATTGAAAATACCATGACTTGGGTAAGGCACACCTTAGTCCTCAAACTGGTCTCTTTGCCCTTGATCACTTAAAAGAGGTCTTCTGTAGAAGATTTGCCGAATGCACTACATCTTCCAATTTTTTGACTGCTGCTTCCATGAGCAGTGATTATGGATCTAAGCTAAACTTGACAACTTGAATTTATTTCTCCACTTATTGTGAAGTTACTTATTGGTTTAGTTTTGAGGATTTTTGTTTTCTTACACTGAGGTGCAGTCCATAATGAAAACTATAGCCCTTGATCTTCATTAATAACTCTTCCAAATCCCATTCATTTCCAGTAAGTGAGATTATGACATCTACACATCACAAATTAATGAGTCTTCCTCTAATCCTATGTCACATTCTTCTTCATATAATTCAGTTTCTCAGATTGTGTGCTCAGCATACAGACTGAATAAGGATGGTAGAAGGATAGAAACATGGCACACATGTTTCCTGCTTTTAAACCATCATCTTTTTCTAATGACTGGCTCTTGGTCAATATACAGGTGCCTAATGAGTACATTGAAAGTTTTCTGGAAATCTCATTCTTTGCAACATTATTGATAGTTTTTTATGATCCACAGTGTTAAATGCCTTTGCATAGTCAATAAAACACAAGTCAGACAGAATTGCTATAATTCAGAATTGACTATGGCAGACATCTCTCTAGTATTCTTTGCTTTCAGCCAATAGCTGTCTAATATCAGTAATGATATCCTCAGTTTCATGTCCTCTTCTGAATGTTGGCTTGGATTTCTGGCAGTTCCTTTTTGATGTAGTGCAGCAACCATTTCTGACTTATCTTCAGCAAAATTTTACTTGTATGTGGCACTAATGATATTTTTTTTATGATTTCTGCATTTTGTTGTGTTATCTTTTTTTGGAATGGGTGCAAATATGGATCTTTTCCAATAGGTTGGCCTAGTAACTCTTCTAAATTTCTCGACATAGATGAGTTAACAAATCCAGTGCTGCATCAGTTTGTTGAAACATTTCCATTTATATCCTGTTAATTCATGGAGCCTTGTTTTTCACCAATGCTTTCAGTACAGCTTGGACTCTTCTTCCTTCAGTACCATTGGTTCTTCATCCTATGCTATCTCTTGAAATGATTGAACATCAATCAACTCTTCCAGGTAGAGTGACTCTGTGTATTCTTCCCATCTCCTTTTGATGTGTCCTGTGCCATTCAATATTTTGCCCAGAGTCAGATAGGGGCAACCCAGTACTGCAACCTGAGGCATGGATCTTTTCCTCTGTTCTTTCAGCTTGAGAAATGCTAAACATATTCTTCACTTTTGGTTTTCTAACTCTAGATCTTTTCACACTTTATTATAATACTTTTCTTTGTTTCCCCTTTTACTTCCTCATTTCTTCCAATTACTTTAGATTCTCTGTGTTCAAGAACATGTTTAAGAGTCTCTTCTGACATCCATTTTGATCTTTTCTTTCCTTTTTGTCTTCTCAATGATCTTTTGCTTTTTTCATTTTGTCATTCCACAACTCCTCTTTTTTTCCATCATTAGTGTCTAATGCATAAAATCTGTTCTTTAGATGGTCTTTAAATTCAGGTGGCATATACTGAAGGTGGTGTTTTGGTTCTTGTGGACTAATTTTATTTTTCTTCCATTTCAGCCTGAATTTGCTTGTGACCAACTGATGTTCTCTTTCATCATTGGCCCCTGGCCTTATTTTTGCTGATGATATCGAGCTTTTCAATCGTTTCTTCTCACAGATGTAGTCAGTTTGATTCTTGTGTATACCATTTAGTGAGGTCCACATGTATACTCATCCTTTATGTTGATCAAAAAAGGTGTTTCCAATGAATAAGTCAATGGTCTTGCAAATTTTGATCATGCTACCTGCAGCATTGTTTCTATCCTGAAGGCTATATTTTCAATTACCAATCCTTCCTCTTTGTATCCACCAGTTGCATTCCAATCAACAGTAATTATCAGTGTATCTTGATTGCATGTTTGATAAATTTCAGACTGAAAAAATTGGTGTTGTTGTTTTGAGTGCTATCAAGTCAATTCCAACCCACAGCATCTCTGTATAAGGTTTAACTCCATCCATATCACTAAGGCCAATTATGCTTTGAGGCAGCAACTCTTCCTCATTCATATTTTGAGTGCCTACCAAT
>NW_006408520.1:9875602-9877687 GCF_000296735.1 Chrysochloris asiatica
AAAGCAAATGGAAGAAATGAGGAGGTCCAAGAGCTGAACAGAAAATTTCAAAGATTAGCTCGAGAAGATAAAGCTAAATATTACAACGAAGTGTGCAAAGATCTGGAACTAGAATACCAAGAAGGAAGAACATGCTTACCGTTTCTCAAGCTGGGGAAACTGAAGAAAAAATTCAAGCCTCGAATTTCATTATAGAAAGATTCTCTGGG
The DNA here is from genome assembly GCF_000296735.1 of Chrysochloris asiatica. Lineage (NCBI taxonomy): Eukaryota > Metazoa > Chordata > Mammalia > Afrosoricida > Chrysochloridae > Chrysochloris > Chrysochloris asiatica. The sequence continues at coordinate 9,875,812 of NW_006408520.1, forward strand.
CAAATTATTGAATGATGCAGAAAGCATCAAGAGAAGATGGAAGGAATACTGTTTCAAGAGGTAGCATATGATCAAGCGTCAATGATACTTAGGGAGGACATTCAAGGTGCATTGAAGGAATTGGCAAAGAATAAGGCACCACGAATTGATGGAATAAAAAATGAAGTCTTTCAAGAAAGTGAGGTGGTACAGGAGGCACTCACTCATCTCTGCCAAGAAATTTGGAAGACAACTATCTGGCCAACTGATTGGAAGAGATCTATATTTGTACCCAGTCCATCAATGGACTCAAGCATGGCAACAATAGTGAGGTTGGCCCAGGATTGGGCAGTGTTTCATTCTGCTGTGCATAGGGTCACTATGGGTTGGCACCGACTTGATGGCACCTAACAACACCAACAACAACAATGTTTTGGGGTTCATCTTCCCTCACTGTTTCAGATGATGCTTCACTACTATTCTCAAAGTTTTCAGTGGCAACTCTTCAGAAGTTATCTGTCTTTCCTTCTTCCTTGTCTGCATTCATTTGAAAGTTCAGCTGAAACCACCATGGGTAACGCTGTTAGTATCTAAAATACTAGTAGTATAGCTTTCAGCATCATGCCAACACACAAGTCACACTATAGAATAACAAACTGACAGACAAGTGATGGCTTTTTCTGTTATCATTTTAAAATAGTTACATAGCAACATTTACTAATCCCTTACCAATGTCTACCTCATTATGTCTATTTATTATGGATATTGTGGGAAACTAAGTTGGAGTAATTGAAGGAGTACAGTAATTATTAAAAACAAAAGAATGACTCCTCAGTAGGTTGAGGATAAGATGTTGTGAGGGACAATTCAAAGAACTAATAATCCACTTTAAAGGCCTGATTAATTACGTATTTTTTGAAATCTCCAAAAATCAAGACAGAGTAGTATTACAGAAAGTGACAGTGAAAAAGGAGCTAAAATATTCAAAAGATGAGAGTGGGCCACCAGTATATGATTTATAAAACTGTGAAATGGGGCAGGAGGTTAGTTTATAGTACACTTTAATATGATATTCAAAACTGATCATTTTCCCTAAGGAGGGAAAAAGGATAATCTGAATGTGGCAATGAGAAACAAGGAAAATACACAGTGGTATATGTTTTAATGATGGGGGAGGTTCTTTCTTAACCATTTCAGCTTCTAGTAACTGCCAGCAATTATTGTTGATGCATCTCGATAGTCTGCCTTCCTCTTTCTCTGGATGTGTCTGTATGTTTATTCTGCTCTTTTTATAACTCAGAACTAACTAAATTTATAACCCTCCTGACAGGGATATGACCTAATTAGCATAAGAAAATCTATTTCCAAACAAGATTGTATTTATAGGTATGTTGTTGTTAAGTACTGTTGAGTTGGTTCCAACTCACAGCTGCCTGCTATAGGGTTTTGGAGGAGCAACTTTGAACTGCCAACATTTTGGTTCAAACTGACCTTTCTGTTCAAACTGACCTTTCCATCCAATGCATTATCCTGTAGTACTACAACATTACTCCATTTATAGGTATAGGGAAAAGGATTTTAATTCATATTTTGGAGCACCACAATTCAATCTATAACAGTGAATGGGAAAAATTGCTATGACTTGCATGCTGTGGCTGAAACTTCTTGGAAGAACCAAATTTTAATTAGAACAAGTAGTAAAAGGAATGTCCAAGAAGAACACTTTAGAAATATTAATCCCCATCTTACTTAGGTACTCTCTGTTCTGAAATTTGTTAATAAAATATGGACTCTGCACACCAATGTTCATAGCTGCACTATTTACAATAGCAAATGATGGAGACAGCCGAAGTGCCCATCAACTGAAGAATGGATAAACAAGCTGTGGTACATACAC
>NW_006408520.1:9883382-9886398 GCF_000296735.1 Chrysochloris asiatica
TGTTGTCCATAGCTTGTCATAAGCCACACAATCAAAAGCATTTGTATAGTCTATAAAGCACAGGTAAACATCTTTTTGATATTCTCTGCTTTCATCCAAGATCCATCGGACATCAGCAATGATATCCCTCATTCCATGTCCTCTTCTGAATCTGGCTTGAACCTCAGTAAGTTCTCTGTCAATGTATGATTGCAGCCATTTCTGTATTACCTTTAGTAAAACTTTACTCACCTGGAATATCAAAAATATTGTCTGAAGATTTCAACATCCCATTGGGTCTCCTCTCTTTGGAATGGGCACAAATATGGATCTCTTCCAATCAGTTGGCCAGATAGTTGTCTTCCAAATTTCTTGGCAGAGATGAGTGAGTGCTTCCGGTGCTGCCTCACTTTCTTGAAGTTAACCTTGTGGTTAACTTAAAATAAAAGAGGTTAAGTTACTACTCTAAGCTCATACAACTTTTCATGGTAGAATCAAGATTCAGCCAGTTCTATATCACTCTATGCCAGAATGAAGGAAAAACAAACAGAAAGATGGTATAAAAAGATCAATGTTTTGAATCAAATGACACTATAAGTTTGACTGCTTGATTTTGGAACTACTAAATACTTAGATTAAAAAGGTAGGAATAGAGTGAAGAATAATGGTAAGGTAGCCTGGTTTATTGTCATTGATTTTTGTTTTGTTTTTGGACAGAAATGTTGAGGTTAAGGGTTGAAATTAATTTATATAAAGATCACAGTTCAATTTTGTGCATGATGAGTACTCATTCTTTTAAACTCAATTTTTGCCATTTATATTTTAGTATATCCCATTCATACAATATAGATGCTAAAGATACTCAAGTTTTAGTAGACATATTCTTTGCCCTTGATGAGCATTATTATTGGTTAATTTTGTCCATTTCTTTTTTGTTCAATGAATTTGTTTTTTGGCATAATTTTATTATTATTATTATTTTTCATCCCATTCACTTGCAAATTTCTTGGAATTTACATTTTCAGTCTTCCTTATTATTTGTCCCCTCTTTTATGCCGTTTCATATTATTTTGCTGCTTTTAAAATATATATATTTACTCTAATTATACATTTTTATGTCATGAGATTCTAGATTTATCTTGATAATTTTATTCCTTGATCCTCATTTTGGTTTATTTCTCCTTTTTGGTTCTTTGTTTAGAACATTGTTTAAAATTTTTTATATCAGTTTATCTATTTTCTTTTTGCTATTTTAAATTCTGTGTCCAGGTGTGGTGCAGAAGGATAATTTCTGGACTGCTGAAAGCAAGATTGGCATTTCAACCATCATCTAACACAGTTATGTGTTGGAACCACCTCCACATATTTAATAACAACATACTTGATTTATTTTAATTTTACAATTAACTATTAAATGTTTATTCCTATGTCTCTTTGGTTTCTCAGAACCAAATGTATCATCCTAGTTTTATTCGAGCTGTAATGTCATTTCTTTTACATTATGTCATAAACCCTTTTGCCTAACAAAGGACTTGTTTCCTAGAGTTATACTCTATCGGCATCAGCAAATTTACTTTGCATATGAGATAATTGCCATCATCATACAAACCCACAGTAACATTTTCCATTTTGGAAGAAAAATGTTCTTCCTTTGATCTTATATCCTTTTAAGCTATCACTCAATTTTCCCATTCCTCTTCATAATGAACTACTTCAAGAATTTTCTGTAGTGGACTGTGTCTCTCTATGATCTCTCCGTTTTTCTCTTGTTCATCTTTCACAAATTATTTATTATGAAATACAACCTGTGTACTGGAGCACATCACAAATATATGTGCAAATAAAAAAATAACAATAAAGCCAACATGCAACTACTCATACCAGAGTTAAGGATCTTAACATCACTTTTGGATCATATACATATAAAGAGGTACCCACTATCTCTCATATCCTTCACTTTTAATTTGGTTGGTTGGTTAGTTTGCTTATGTGCTGTGGAGTCATTTCTGACTCATAGTGACTGCACAGAGTTTCCAAGGCTGTGGATCTTTATGGAAACAGACAGCCTCCTCTTTCTCATGCAGAGCCACTGGTGGTTTAGAGCTGCTGACCTTGACATAAGCAGCCTGATTCGTAACCACTATGCTACCAGAGCTCCTTAACTTCAAATTGGAATAAACCATATTCATTCATGATAATGATCAACATGGTTACATTAACTCTATAATCTTGCTCTTTGTTTCACCTCAATTCCCATTTTCCTATTTTCTTTGTACTTTTTAAAATTGATATTGTTTTATAAATTCCATTTTAACTCTTTTAAAGACATATTAGATATAACACATTGTTTTGTTATTTTAGTATATACTTTAGGATTTGTGGTATTCATTTTTAACTTGTTGTTGTTGTTAGATGCCATCGAGTCAGTACTGACTCATAGCAACTCTATGCTTAACAGAACAAAACCCTGCCCGATCCTGGGCCAACCTCACAATTGCTGCTATGCTTGAGCCCATTGATGCTGCCACTTTGCCAATCCATCTCACTGGAGTTTTTTACTCTTCTTCTCTGGTTCTCCACCCTACCAAACATGATAGCCTTCTCTAGCAACTTGTTGCTCCTGACAATATGTCCAAAGTATGAGAGACGAAGTTTGGCCATCCTGGCCTCCAAGGAGCACTCTGGGGCTGCACTTCCTCCAACACAGATCTATTGGTTCTTTTGGCAGCCTATGGCACTTTCAATATTCTCCTCCAACACCATAACTCAAAATCATCAATTCTTCTACGGTCTTCCTTAATCACTGTCCAGCTTTCACATGCAAATGAGATTATTGAAAATACCATGGTTTGAGTCAGGTGCACTTTAGTCCTCAAGCTGACACCTTTGCTCTTCAACACTTTAGAAAAAGGTCTTGTGCAGCAGATTTGCCTAATGCAATATGTCATTTGATCTCATGACTTCTGGTTCCATGAGTGTTCATGATTAATCCAAGGAGAATGAAGTCCTTGACAACTTCAATCTTTTCTCCATTGAT
>NW_006408520.1:9887175-9887678 GCF_000296735.1 Chrysochloris asiatica
AAATTTCTTGGCAGAGATGAGTGAGTTCCTCCAGTGCCCCCTCACTTTCTTGAAAGATTTCAATTTTTATTCAATCAATTCCTGGTGCCTTGTTCTTTGCCTATTCCTTCAATGCATCCTGGACCTCCTCCTTCAGGATCATTGGTTCTTGATCATATGCTACCTCTTGAAATGGTTGAACATCAACCATTTCCTTTTGGTCCTGTGATTCTTTGTATTCCTTACATCTTCTTTTGATGTTTTCTGCATCATTCAATAATTTGCCCAGAGAATCTTTCAGTAACTAAAGTCAAGGCTTGAATCTTTTCTTCAGTTCCCACAGCTTGAGAAATGTTGAATCTGATCTTCCCTTTTGGTTGTCTGATTCCAGATCTTTGTACATTTCATTGTAATATTTGACTTTGTGTTGTCCACCTGACCTTTGAAATTTTCTGTTCATCTCTTGTAACTCCTCATTTATTCCATTTGCTTTAGCATCTCTATAGCATAGTGGTTACGAATCG
>NW_006408520.1:9888024-9894613 GCF_000296735.1 Chrysochloris asiatica
GTGGTCTTGTTTTCATTTTCTTCTGCTTCAGTTTGAATTTACTTATGAGCAATTGATGGTCTGTTCCACACTCTGACCCTGGCTTTGTTTTGGCTGATGATGAAACTTTCCACCTTCTCTTTCCACAGATGTAGTCAATTTGATTTTTGTGTACATCCTCTGGTGACATCCTTGTGTATAATTGCCTTTTATGCTGTCTAAAGAATGTATTTGAAATGAACAAATCTTTGGTTTTATAGAATTCTATCATGCTATCTCCAACATCATTTTTATTACTAAGGCCATATTTTCAGCTACTAATCCTTCCTTTGTTTCCAACCTTTGCACTCCAATCACTAGTAATCATCAATATATCTTGATTGCATGTTTGATCAATTTTGAAGAAGTTGGTAGAATTCTTCTATTTCATTCTCACTGGCTTTAGTGGTTGGTGTGCAAATTTAAATAATAGTGGTGTTAAGTAGGCTTCCCTGTAGTTGCATGGATATTATCCTATCACAGACAGTCTTGTCCCTCATGACTGATCTTGAGATGTTCTTTTTGACAATGAATGCAACACCATTCCCTTCAGTTTGTCGTTCCTGGCAGAGGAAACCATGCGGCTGTCAGATTCAAAATGGCTAATACCAGTCCATTTCAGCTCACGAATGCCTAAGATGGAGTCCTGGTGTGGTGCTGTGGGTTAATTCGCCGGACTGCAAAGCTGTTTGAACTGCAAGGTCAGAGGTTCAAGCTCACCAGCTGCTCCTTGGAAATCCTATACAGGGTATCTATGGGTCAGAATTGACTCAACGGCACTTGACGACAACAACAATACCTAAGATATCGATGTTTATGAGTTCCATTTCATTTTTGACAGTTTCCATTTTTCCCAGATTAATCTTTCGTACATTTCATGTTCTGATTATTAATGGATGTTTTCAGCTGTCTATCTTCATTTTGAGTTGTGTCTCATCAGTAAATGAAGGTCCCGCGGGCTTTGTTTTCATGGACTTTACTCCATTCCCGTCATCATGGTCATCTCTACTTTGAGGAGACAGCTGTTCATCTATTTAATTTTGAGTTCCTTCTAACCTGAGGGGTTCATTTTCTGGCACTGACAGTGTTTCTCTGCTATTCATAAGATTTTCAGTGACTAAATATTTGGAAGTATTTTGTCTCTTCTTCCTAGTCTGTCTTAGTCTGGAAGCTCATCTGAACCTGTTCACAGTTGGTGATCCTGCTGGTATTTAAAATACCAGTAGCATAGCTTCCAGAATCAGAGCAACTCACAAGCCACCATAGTACAACAAACTGACAGAGTGGTGGATTTTTAACTTAGTGCAGACTATTTTCAGGTGACTGTATGCATCACACATTAATTTCTCCCCTCTGAGTCTATTTTACTTATACACATATTATGGTATCTTATTTGAGTTCTGATGTGGTGCTGTGGGTTAATGTGTGGGACTGCAAAGTCTGTTTGAATGGCAAGTTTGGTGGTTCAAGCTCACCAAGTTGCTTCTTGGAAATCCTGTACAGAGTTGCTATGGCTTGGAACTCTCCCTATGTCACTTAACAACAACGGTGTATTACGATTATTTTTGCTTAAATGGTCAATTATTTTGAAAGAAATTTAAATAATAAGAAAATAATACATATTTAGCTTTAAATTCACCATTTTTAATGTTCATTATTCTATTTTTGCAAATCCAAGATTCCACTAAGTAACATTTTCTTACTTCCTGAAGGTCTTTATTTAACATTTCTTATTGTAAGTTTGTGTGGATCATAAACAAACTATGGATAGCTTTGTGAATAATGGGTATTCCAGAACACTTTATGGTGTTCATGAGGAACCTGTACATAGGTAAAGAAGCATTTGTTTGAATAGAACTAAGAGCTACTGAATAGTTTAACAGCAGAAAAGGTATACACCAAGGTTGTATTCTTTCACCATGCTTGTTCAGAATTTATACTGAGTAAACAAAGATACAAACTGAATTGTATAAAGAAGACCATTGCATCAGGACTGGAGGGAGACTCATTAACAACCTGTGATATGCTGATGACATACCTTGCTTGCTGAAAGTGAAATAGTGAAATACTGATGAAGATCAAAGACTATAGCTATCAACATGAATTATACCTCAATTTAAAGAAAATAAAATTGTTTACAACTGCATCATTAAATTACATCATGATAAATGGAGAAAAGACTTAATAGTCAAAGACTTAATTTTAATCAGTCAATACAATCAACACTCATGAAAACAGCAGTCAGGAAATTAAAGGAGATATTGTATTGCATTAGGCAGATTTGCAGCAAAAGATTTCTTTAAGGTGTTCAGGAGTCTGAGGACTAAAGTGTGCCTGACTCAAGCCGTAGTATTTTCAATTGCCTCATATGAATGTGAAAGTTGGACAATGAATAAGGAAGATGGTAGAATAATTGATACCTTTTCATTATGGTGTTGAAGAAGAATATTGAAAGTACCATGGGCTGCTAGAAGAACAAACAAATCTGTGTTGAAAGAAGTACAGCCAGGATTCTCCTTGGTAGTTAGGATGGCAAGATTTCATTTCTTATTTTTCGAACAAATTATCAAGAGAGACCAGTCCCTGGAGAAGGATGTCATGCTAGGTAAAGTGGAGGGTCAGAGATAGAGAAGAAGACTTCCAATGAGATGGATTATCACAGTGGCAACAGCAATGGACTCAAGCTTAACGATTGTGAGAATGGCGCAGGACTGGGCAATGTTTCCATCTGTTGTTCATGAGGTCATTGTGAATCGGAATTGACTCAAAACATACCTAAAAATTCTTGAATGCAGTGGCTCTGTAGGATAAGCACTGCACTGTGAACCACAAGGTCTGTGAATGGAGCCTACCAACTTCTCCTTGCAAGAAAGATGAGGCTTTCTGCTTCTGAAAAGATTTACAGCCTTGGAAACCTTATACAGGATCTCTAGGAGTGGGTGCCATTTAACATAATATTCTTGAACATTGTTCTTACACTATTACTTGGAAACAATTTGATTCTTAAGGTCATTGCTTTTGAGGTTTACTAAGTAGAACATGAATAGTATTTTGTAGGGCAAATTGTTTCTCATTACTGAGACAAGAGTTTCCTGAATTATTTATCCATGAATAATCATAATCATAATCATAATCATAATCATAATCATAATAATAACAGTAAGGGCACCATTTTGAGTCATGTGTGAAAACTGGACACTGTGTCTGTATACCTTTTCAATCATTCTATCTCCAGCCTTGGGTAGGTTCCTCAAACACATATACCAATTAGTAGGTTACAGAAAACTCAATAGGGACCTTCTGCAGAGCTCCTGTGTCCTTTTTTAAGCTCTTCCCTTTCAGTTACTCTAACCCAGGGGTTTGAACTGGTTCATTATGATTCAACCCCTGGTAGAGGACTTGCCTTTGCACACCAGATATATTGAGTCTACATTATAACAAGATCTCCAGGTGAGTCTTATAGATATGCATTTTTATAGATTCTTACAGACATTCCAGTGTTATTATTAGTGCAGTCTAGTTGGTTTTGACTCAGAGTATATAGGGTTTTTCAAAGAGTGACTGGTGGGCTTCAATTATGGACCCTGTGATTAGCAGTCCAGTGCTTCTCCCACAGCATCCCCCCAAGGCTCCTTGTTAAAATGTAGATTTTGATTTAGTATATCTGGGGTGGAAATTCAAATTCTCAGCTGAGGCTACAACCAGAATGAATAGGTTTTCTTCCTTGCTCTGGTTCACAAACTCTACAGATGCTTTTATTTCCCCATGCTCTCATATTTGTCTCCTCAACTCAGAAAGTTGCCTGGGCAGTCTCCACTTTCATGCGCTATAGCGCAGAAATTCTATCAAGGCAGTAGTTGAAACCACTGGGAGGCTCACCTGTTTGTTTCCCATCTTTCAGATATTACTGACTTTTGTTGCTTGATGAAAACCCCTTGTTCATAAATATTTTATGTTTGTGTGTTTCATGTGGAGGTAAATCTTGTTTCTGTTATTCTATTTTGGCTGGAAACACAAGTTGCTTGTTTATGTTGAACTGCATTTTTAAATTTTTTTTAAAGGAAACAATATTGTTCGTTTGTTGTTACCAAACCCAACCCACTGCTTTCTAGTAGACTCCAACTCATCACGCCCCTATACATGACAGAGTAGAACTATTCTTTAGGGTTTCCAAGACTATAAATCTTTACTGGAGTAGACAGCCTCATTTTTCTCCTGTAGAGCATCTAGTCAGTTTAAACCAACAACCTATAGGATAGCAGCCCGACACTTAACCCACTGTGCCACCATGGAAGAGCAAGTCTTATTTCGTCAGTGTAAAAGTTACACAGTCATATCCGTGATTATCTTAGGCCTGACTGCACATTCTCATCAGGGCTATTTTTTTATGATGGTATGTCCACTGAAAGTCTCATAGACATAGAGAATGTGGTCAACTGTTCACCAAACCAATTTTTAATTCTGAGCCCATGAATTATCTCCATGTCAAGTTTCCATTAGTAGTTAGGTGTGACCATGTGGCTAATACTTATCAATGTAATTAAATCTAGGAAACATGGTTATTATTGGACTAAACTAAAAGCCACACCCATTGTTATTGACAGTCCTGACTCACAGCACCCTTATGAGCAGGAAGAGTAGAACTGCTCCATAGAGTTTCCAAGGCCCAACTTCATGGAACTTAGCCACAATAACAATCTTTACTGAATCAATGATCACATCTTTTTCCATGGAGCAGCTGATAGGTTTAAACCTCCAATCTTTCATCCAGACAGCAGTCAAGCACTTTACTACTGCACTACTAGGGCTCCTATTATTGTACTATTGTTCAATGCTGTTGAGTCAGTTCCAACTCATAGCAGCCTTGTGTAAAGAGTGGTTAGTGGATTTTACCTCCAACCTTTTGTTTAGCAGTCCAGTGCTTATCCTACAGTGCCACACCAGGATTCTGGTATCTGCAAATATATACAAAGACATGTAACATTGAAGCCAAAGGTACAGTTTAAGAAAAAAAATATTACCAAACTATTTTTAAGAAAATCATTTTATTGGACTAAGGCATTAAGAAGATAAAATAATCTGTTATTTAATTTCTGTATCTTCTCTTACTGGCTGAATGCTGAGGGTTCCTTGGCATCCCACAAGGGTAGCAATAGAAGATGAAAGCATGACTACATGGAAGATAACCAGGCAACCAGAAATAGATTCTTTCTATTAACTTAGGAGTAAACATTTACCAGGTCCTTTAGGACAAATCATTTACAAGGTTAAGCCACTGAAATTTTGGGGTCTGATGCTTACAACAGGCAGAATTTCCCATTAATGAAACACTAAATATTGTTAAATTGCTATGTAAAATTGCTATAATAAGTTTTAATCACACCATCATCTTATTAGAATGAACTTTTCTCCACATTTTATCACACTTGTAGAACCAATTTTTAAAAATTGTTAACATATAAAGTGGATTTAAAATGGCATCTTAATTATATTATCTTGCAATATATTTATGATTTATTTAGTCAGTTCTGATTACTAATGATGCTGATAATCCTGTCACATATTTATTGATCATTCATATTCTTCTAAGCAAAATTAACTTATGAGTTTCTTTGGCCTACCCTTGGATAATTTTTTTCTGTTTGGCTATTTGTCTTTTAAATGTATGTTGTTGTTGTTAAGTGTCACTGAGTTGGTTTCTAAGACTGTAAACCTTTCTCAGCTGTTGGGCTTGAACTGCTGACCTTATGGTTCACAGTTCAGTGCTTATATTATGGAGCCACTGGGATCCCTTTTAAATGGATAAATATATAAAATTGTATTTGTTCATTCATCCACTCATTTGCTCACTTATTCAAAATATACATAATACTCTTGCCAATTATGAAGCGTTATCTGAGGCATTAAAAATATAGCAATTACAAAAAAAAAATTCCTATTGTCATGGAGTTAGTAATCTAGAAAAATTTCTTTAAAAAAATATTTACGTACTTATCACCTAACTTACTTTTTTATTTTTTAACATGACCTAGAATCTCTTCTCCTATGCATACCTTATAAAATATTATGGTGAATTTTATTCCACAGAAAGTAATAATGTTGTGATCTGTAACCAATTTTCCTTTTATAATTTATTATTTTGCTACATTGATTAAGGGAGGTTTTCTATTTCAGGTTCATAAAATAAATCTGATATTTTTTCCAACTATTTTAAAGTGTATTTATTATGCTTACATTTTGAACCCAACTGAGAAACATTTTTTGGACAGCATGAGGTAATGGTATGATTCTATTTGTTTTTACATAGAGAAATACTATTGGACAAATGCATTCAATGGGATATATTTTCTTAATTAATTTGAAATTAACCATATATCTTATTTGAGGTCATTATCTGGGTTATTTTTCCTACTCTGTTCATCTACCTACCTACATTGATTCCAAAAAGGAATTGCTTTAATTGTAACGTATCTTAATGTATGGTAAAGCAAGTTCCTTATCCATATTCTTCTTCCTAGAGCTGTCTTGTTTTTTGAACATTTTAGAAGATTTTATGAAGATCCTATTCTAA
>NW_006408520.1:9896018-9897490 GCF_000296735.1 Chrysochloris asiatica
CTGAATCCATGTCTCATCACCAGTAATGATTTCTTTAAAAAAATTATTTACCTTCCTTTGAGTATTGGTTCAAATTTTGTTTGCAATTGTCCAAATGCTTCTGTTTATGTTCTTCAATGAATTGTTTGATATCCATCTCACTCAAACTTTTTGAAAACAAAGTCTATCATGGATTGTTTCATAGGCAGACCTGTAACTGATTTGCAAATGATTTGGTACATAACCCACTATCATTCTTCTATTAGACAAAATCATTTCACATGCATGCTCAATGTCATCATCAGCTGTGGATGTGGATGGGTACTTTACTATAACTGGAGTTTGGATAATTTTGTCCCACCCTCGTGTATATACATATACATACACAATTTCTAAGGAAATTTTATTATAACTAGAGAGTGTACTATGTATGTTTCCAATTCTTTTAAATTTGCTAAGAGTTGTTTTTAGGTTCAATATGTTCTATCTTGGTACATGTCTGTATATTTGAAAAAATTATGTATACTGCTATTGAGAGGTGTGTGGGTCTTCAATACCATCAATTAATAGAATATTTGAGTGTTTGGATTTGATTTCTTCTATATACTTACTGGTTTTCTGTAAAAATGTTCTACAACTTGCTGAGAGAGTTGTGTTGAAGTCTCCAATTGTAGTTGTGGATTTATCGATTTCTACTTTCAGTTCCCCAACACGCATCTGTCAGTTTGTTGTACTGTGATGGTTTGTGAGTTGCTGTGATTCTGAAAGCTATACCCATGGTATTTTACATACCAGCAGGGTCACCCATGGTGGACAGGTTTCACTTGAGCTTCCAGACGAAGACAAACTAGGAAGAAGGAGTGATGAACTACTTCCAAATATTTAGTCACTGAAAACCTTATTAATAGCAGAGAAACACTGTCAGATATAGTGCCAGAAAATGAGCCCTTCAGGTTGGAAGGCACTCAAAATGCGACTGGGGAAGAGCTGCCTCTTCAAATAGAGTTGACCGTGATGACATGCATGGAGTAAAGCCCATGGTAGAAAAGCCCACGGGACCTTCATTTACTAATGGGGCACAACTCAAAATGAAGAGAAGGAGCTGCAAACATCCACTGAAAATCAGAATATGGAATGTACAAAGTATGAATTTGGGAAAATTGGAATTTGTCAGAAGTGAAATGGAATACATAAACATCAAAGTCTTAGGCATTAGAGAGCTGAAATGGACTGGTATTGGCCATTTTGAATCCGACAACCACAAGGTTAACTATGCCAGGAATGACAAATTGAAGAGGAATGGTGTTGCATTCATTGTCAAAAAGAACATATCTAGATCAATCATGAGGTACAATGCTATCTGTGATAGGATTGTATCCGTAAACCTACTGGGAAGGCCAGTTAATACCAATATTATTCAAATATATGCCCCAACCATTAAAGCCTTTGAGGATGAAATAGAAGAATTCTACTAACTTCTTCAATCTGAAATC
>NW_006408520.1:9903679-9914946 GCF_000296735.1 Chrysochloris asiatica
CACCCGATCTGCCATCTTGTTTCCTCTCCCAGTTCCATTAGTTTTTGTTACATGTATTTTGAAGTTCTCTTGTTAGGTGTATGTATATATTTAGAGTTGTTATATCTACTCAGTGGATTATCTCTTTTAGTATTAGTAATAATAACAATTTTTATATACTGTCTGCCTTTATTTCTGATAATATCCTTGTTTTTTCAAAGTCTACTTTGTCTACTGTTAATATAGCCAATGTGTTTTTTAAATTAATGTTTGTCTGGTATATCTCCTTTATTCATTAAAAATTTTTGAAACAAATTTAGGGCTGTTTATTATTATGTTTAAGTGCCACTGAGTCCGTTTGGATTCATATCAATCCTGTGAATATTGGGTTTCCAAAGAGTGGGTGGTGACAGCTTTTTGGTTAGTAGTCCAGTGCTTTTCTTATAGTGTCACACTACGACTACTTTAACATATCTATGGATTTATATTTAAAGCAGGTTTTACTTTAAAAAGTCTGATCATTTCTATATTTTAATTGGAGTGTTTAGAGGTAATTATTGTTATTGTTAGATTGAAATATAACAACCTGATATTAAAAAAAAAAATATTTCCCGTGTGCTATTTGCATCATTTGTTCTTTTTAATACCTGCTTGCTGATTAGCTGAAAGTTTTATACAATTACACTTTATCCTTTGTCTCATTAGTTATGTTATTTTTCTCTTTAAAGAAAACTCTTTGCTTAATGTTTACAATACACATTACTACTTGATCACAATCTAGCTTCAAATATTGTAGTACCAATTCATCTATTCTATAAGACAAATTTAACAGTTTACTTTTGATTCTTCTCTTCCATCCATTGTGCTATTATTATTACAGCTTTTATCACAACTTCCTTTATATTGTCATAGACTTTTTGTTTTACTATATTTTTTACTAAAATGTCCTCTGGGTATGTTTGAAAAAAAGTGTTTGTTTCACAGGCATATTTATATATACATCGTTCAAGCTATTTAATCATTGTATTATTTATGTCTTTATTGTTTTATATTTTAAAAACAGATAATTAGTTTTAAAATTTGAATATTTCAAGAGTGTGGGTTGAGACTGCAAATATTAAAATGATGGCAGTATGTCATCTAGGTATAGTAATACTGATTTAAATGGAAAGTTTTTCACTATTTATATTAATAAAAATATTCATACTCCAAATGGGGAAAAAAATTTGCAAAATTCACTTATATTGCATTCGAAGTCCAAACATGGGATTTTCTGGTTAGCTCTTCTAGGCTTGTTTCAACCGTCCTAAAAATGATTAATGTTGTTGTGTGGCCTCTGAAAAAAGTATTCACTATCACTTTACTCCAACCAGCTGCTCCACTGGAGAAAGATGAGCCTGTCTGCTTCCATAAATATTTACAGTCTTGGAAATCCTGTACAGGGCCCCTTTGAGTTGCAATCAATTCAATGGCAGTGCGATATTTTGTTTTTGTTTTGTCACTTTACTCAATCTTTTATATATTCCTCTTGGAAGCTTTCTGTATTATATTCGAAGTAGGACTGGCCAGATTATAGGGTTAAGAGAACCAAAAGAATCCAGTTTTCCAATTTTGCTGGCTATTTTTCTACTACTCAAGGTTCTCTTGCAGCTCTCTTGGGAACATTGAAAGAGATCTCTAAGTTCCAGACAAATAGTGTAGCAGTCATTTAAAGAAACAGGTAGAGGATAGTAAGGGCATTTATCATCCAGAAACTGGCTTCTTGAAGTTTTATAGGTGTTTAAATGGCACTGGACTTATAACCACAAGGTCAGTGGTTCAAACCCACTAGTCATTCCTCAGAAACCCTATTCAGAGCTGCTATGTGTCAGAACTGACACGACGGTACTTGGTAACAAAATATATTACAGGAGCCTTAGTCAGTGCAATGATTAAAGTGTTTGCCTGCTAATTGAAAGGTCAGTGGTTCAAACCTACCGAACAGGTCTATGGGGAAAAAAACAAACAAAAACTGGTAACATACTTTCATAAAGATTATAGGCCAGGAAATCCTATGGGACAGTTCTGCTCTGTCCTGTAGCCTCACCATGAGTCAAAGTCAACTTGAGAACAGTGGGGGTTAGCTTTGGTTTTCGTTAATCATAGGCATAAAATAGACATAGTACAAATGTTTGAAATATTCTACTTAAAGTCAAACCTGTCTTCTACTATAGGTAAAACAAATAATCATGATCAGATTAGTGTTTGCTATTATGCCTCTCACAGCTCTCTCTGCTTCAAATCTGGCTTTGATAATCCAATGCAATGGACACACAGAACTCATAACAATACTCATAGTTTAGGGTTTTATTAGGGAAGTGAACAGGGTACAATTCAGGATCAAAATCAACTCAAGATGCAGCAGTTTTCAGGTCAGAAATGCCTCTTGTCTGCTATATTGTAGGCATGCCTCTCTCTTATGTCCAGCCTCTCAGTTATGTGCTCACTTGGCCTCTGGACTGCTTGATCATGTATTAAAAAGTTCTTTTAGCCAATCTTGGAATGCTCAAAGGGCACTCAGCTTTACTTAGTCTTTATACCTAGAGCTAGAAGCTGTTATGTCTCTTTAAGCCACCACCTCTGCTGTTGTCTCTGCCTCTTGCTGTGACCTTTTGACGTCTCATGCTCTTCCTTCTTGATGGTCCTGGGATCTTTCATCTCTTCTTATGAGATGGAACCATTTAAACCTAGCTGGAACTAACAAATCCCAGCTTTAGAGACTTGTATACCCTTTTTGCTTGGTCCCACCCAATCACTTGGTAGGAATTAGGAAAACTTTGGGTCGAAAAGCCATATTAAGCAAATTCAAGGCACCTCAACTATGTAAAACGAAATGTGAAATACTGAAGAGTCTAGAAAATGAAAAGATAGAATAGAAAACCGAGACAAGAAAAAACTTTAGTAACAGATATTCTATACATGGTCCTGTTATATCCTGGTGTTAAAGTTCATGGTAGTCAAAGCACAATGGTAAACATTAAGCTAAATGTTCCATGAAAAATATGTGAACTAGTTCCTTAGAAAAAAGATTTTTCCTAGTATTCTGGGAAATGTAAGTTTTGTTTTTGTTTTACAGAAATACTCATGCATGGAACACTCCATGGTATAGGAATGAGCTACTCACCAACTTCCTTATAATAATAGATGCCATACCACTTCTAGTTCCATGTTTCTGTTCAGGTCTTCTGCAATGCACAGCTCTAGGAAACATCATTTACAATATCTTTTATATGAAATGCTCTTGTTGACACTAGGTAGAGCTTTGCCCAGTTACACACAGGATCTCTGGTGTGATGCCGTAGGATAAGTAATGGACTTAAAGGTCAATATGAACTTCAAGGCTGATGGTTCAAACTCATCAGGCACTCCTCAGAAACTCTATACAGTCTCACTATGAGTGGGATCTGATCCAATAGCATTTAACAACAATAACACAGAGTCCCTATAATATATATGTAAGCCAAAGTCACAACACTCACTGAATATGGCTTAGTGAAAGGCATTCATCAAGAGATAAAATTCTGTGATTTCTTTGAATAATTCCTTCTGGACAATGAATCCCAAACTAAGAACCATAGAAAAAACAGAATATTATGTAATCCTTTACATGATTTCTTCTTGCTCTAAATGGTACCACAATTTTAATAACTATGCAGTCTTGAGTAAATTAGTTAAATTTTCTAAACTCTAGGTTGCTCACATGTAATACAGGGATAATATAAAATGGTTTGTTCTTTTAGAACTGACATAGTTTTTTTTAGAATTGGGATAGTTCTTGTACTTCAACATAAGGAGTCACTATATCTCAGGATGATAATGAAAATACATTTAATTCATTGTATACTTTCTTGAATTACTTTCAATAAACGAAGAACCACTTAACTAAAATCAGATAAGTGATTTATAACTCTTACAAAGGAAGTATAGGAAATGACTAACCCAGGCACATATATATTTTATGGAAGGTCATCTGTACTATAGTGGAAATAGCAATGCTAAAAACATCAGAAGATCCAGTTACAAATGTAGGCATTACTGTTTACTAGGTGTGCATCCTAAGTACATATTTAATGCCTCTTCATAGAGACCCTGTACAGGGTTTCCGAAGCTGTAAATCTTTACGGGAGCAGAACACCTCATCTTTCTTCCACGGACTGGCTGGTAGTTTCGAACTGCTGGCCTTCAGGTTCACAGCCCGATTCATAACCACTACGCTACCAGAGTTCCTAACAACAACAACAACAACAATTCATTACTTTATTTGTAGAACTAAGATCTTAGGATAGCTGATTTCTGAGGTTCCAGCTGTTAATTCACACTATGTGGTTCTTTGTAAACTTGTTGATACTACTTTTTGCCTCCATCAAAACAAGAGCATCAATAAATTTGGAATCCATCATGGCCCAGAAGTCTGAGATTAGAGGACTATGTGGTAGTAAAGTTACAGTATATCAACAAATCAATGTCTAACTGCCATTTTGTTGTCTTCAAAATGTAGCCCTTTATATCAACAGAATGATGCATAGCTCTGTTTATTGAAAAGCAATCCAAGAAACAGTGATTTAGGGGAAAAAGCTCAAGGAAAGACAAACAAAGTCAAGAAAAAATACAAAGGTGATTTACAAAATTGATCCAAATCAGGGATCAAATTGATATTTGGATTTGAACTAATATTTAGTCATTTGTTAGAAAAATTTCTCTGTAAAAAAAGAGCAATATTTGCAAGGATATAAATCTGTAAGATGTCTATAAGCATTTTGAAAAGGATATGGAAAAAAAAAAAAAAAAGGGAATAAATATTGAAATCCCTAAATCTCTTAGGTTACAGTAGAAGAATAAATAAGAACATAGATTCAGTGAGGCTTTCTGAGAGCAACCGAAACAGCCACACCTATATAGTACTTTTCTTTGTTCACCATAACTCTGTTGCTATAAAGTTGATTGTTACTTATAGAGACATCCTAGGACAGAGTAGAATTGCCTCAGGCATATTCAAGGCTGTAAATCTTTACAGAAATATCTTTAAATCACAGAGCGTCTGGTGGGTTTGAACTGCTGACTTTTTGATTAGGAACCAAGTGCTTAACCACTGTGCTGTTGTTGTTAAGTACCGTGGAGTCGGTTCCAACTCATAGTGACCCTGCACAGGGTTTCCAAGGCTGTAAATCTTTATGGGAGCAGAATGCCTCATCTTTCGTCTGTGGAACCGCTGGCAGTTTCAAACTGCTGACCTTGAGGGTGGCAGCCCAACTCAGAACCATTATGGTACCAGAGTTAAGTGTCCTTTTTTTTTGCCCTTAGCCAGTCATATTGTTTCACATAACAATAAAAATCAGTTGCACCAGTTTCTTTGTTCTTTTTTTCTTAATTGCAAACAAAAGATATCTTCAGAGTTGCTAATAATCCCTTCCATATTTCATGAACAAACCGTTCAGACATCTAATCAGAATAAAATATTGCCTGTACCTTAGGGGCAACTCTATGTGATCCCCTTATACTATCTTCCCTCAGTGATTCAACGTTCTATGCAATGAGTTGCCACTTAAGTTCTGTTTGGTTTTGGTGCAAACACTTAGGAATTGGACTACTAACCATGTGGTTGGATGTTTATATCCACCCAGAGATGTCTCAGAAGGAAGGTGTGGCAATCTCTGGTGAACAGCTTCTGAAAGGTGACAGCCTTGAAAACCCTATGGAGCAGTTGTACTCTGCAACACATGGGATCGCCATGAGTCAGAATCAATCTGATGGTAACTAATATGGTTTGGTTTTGGTGTAACACAAAATAGTCGGAGGGGAAGATATGGCAGTTTCCTTTATGTTTCATTGTGGGGAAGAGATCCATTGATATATAGGAAGCTGAAGAAGAATAAAGTATATTTAACTGATTCCAAGGAGTCCTGGTGTGGCACTATAGGTTAATGCGCCAGACTGCAAAGCTATTTGAACTGCAAGGTCAGCAGTTCAAACTCACCAGTCACTCCTTGGAAACCCTATACAGGGTCGCTATGGGTCAGAACTGACTCAATGGCACACAACAACAACTGATTCCAAATATGTACTTTTCATGGATAATTCTGTTTTTAAACTCAGCATATTTGATTGAACCTTAGAGGAATTACGTTTTTTATTCTTTACCACAAAATTAGCAAGGGATTCAAAATTAAATTTACTCTTTGCACTTGGCTCAGTTTTCTGTAGATTTCAAACAGAAACATTGAAACCCTGTAGGGAATGGTGAACTGGCATTGATTTTGAACTGAATTATCAAATATACCAGTGGGGTGTTAGATAAACCTCTAGGAGTTTTATAATACCCTTTAAAATGACAAGGCTTGAAAATGACTCTAACCTCTCTCATATAACCATGAAATCAGTACTAATTAGTATTAAGAACTCATCCAACTTGAATTATTAAATGAACTAAGCTTAATATTTTGCTCTTTAGTATATAAAGAAAAAAATATATAATTTAAAAAATCGATATGATTGTACAGCTTGTTGCTATAGTTACCATTTTTACAATATTCTTATTCTGTAAATCCTATGTTCAACAATAAAGGAGATTTTTGTTGTTGTTTTTTATATCTTAAGTTTTGAAAATCTGACAAATCTTAAGCTGCAAATGTTTGCCAGGTGAAATGCTCCCAAGTTCTCATTTTTTTTTTTTTCAAGATCTAAGAACATTTACTAAGACCCCCTACAGCTAGAAGTATTGATTTTTTTTAATGGGTACACTTTCCTCAAATGGAGTCCATCACTTAAGTCCAACATCCGTTCCTTTGTAGAGGGAGCAGTTTCTTGTTTCCAAGTAATTACTGTTCTTCTTTTTGCCACTTATAATGCTGCGTTTAAGAATCTATATATTCTCTCAAGGAAATTTAAAATTAGTTTTCATGCCAGAAAGCAAAAAGCAAATGGATTTTAATTATTAATATGTTGTTATAACACTTACCCAAAACACAGAATTTTGAGCTTTTACTCTCAAGGGTGGGGAAAACTTTTTTCTGCCAAAATTTATAACACCATTCATGTTGTTGTCATTGTTAAGTACCATGGAGTCATCTTTATGGGAGTAGAAAGCCTTATCTTTCTGGGCAGAACAGCTGGTAGTTTTGAACTGCTGACCTTGATGTTAGCAGCCAGATTTGTAAACACTACGCTACGAGAACACCATTCATAGGCCATACAAAATGACCAACTTAAAAATTAGCATGCTTTTTATTTGGTCAAACCTTTAATTAACTCAGAGAGGTGATCCAACAGAATGCGGAACTCATCAGACAATCTCATTGATATCCCATGTGAGTAAAGTTTTACTAAAGGTAATACAGCAACGCCTGCAGCATACATTGACAGAGAACTTCCAGAGGTTCAAGCTTCAAGCTGGATTCAGAAGAGGCTGTGGAACGAGGGGAATTATTGCTGATGTGCGATGGATCTTGGCTGAAAGCAGAGAATATCAGAAAGATGTTTACCTGTGCTTTATTGACTACACAAAGGCTTTCAATTGTGTGGATCATGACAAGCTATGGACAACATTGCGAAGTATGAGTATTCCAAAACACTTAATTGTGCTCATGAGGAATCTGTACGTGGACCAAGAAGCAGTTTGAACAGAACATGGGAACTCTGAATGGCTTAAAATTAAGGAAGGTGTGTGACAAGGTTGTATTCTTTCACCATACTTATTCAATCTCTATGCTGAGCAAATAGTCCGAGAAGCTGGGTTCTGTGAAGAAAAATGTGGCATCAGGATTGGAGGAAGACTCATTAACAACCTGCGATATGCAGATGATACAACCTTTCTTGTTGAAAGTGAAGAGGACTTAAAGTATTTATTGATGAAAATAATAAATAGCCTTCGGTATGGATTACATCTCAACGTAAAGAAAGCAAAAATCCTCATAACTGGACCTATAAACAACATTCTGATCAATGGAGAAAAGATTGAAGTTGTCAAAGACTTCATTCTTCTTGGATCAACTATCAACACTCATGGAAGCAACAGTCAGGAAATCAAACGATGTATTGCATTAGGCAAATCTGATGCACAAGACCTTTTTAAAGTGTTGAAGAGCAAAGATGTCAGCTTGAGGACTAAGGTGCCCCTGACCCAAGCCATGGTGTTTTCAATAATCTCATATGCATGTGAAAGCTGGACAGTGAATAAGGAAAACTGTTGAAGAGTTATGGTGTTGGAGGAGAATATTGAAAATGCCATGGGCTGCAAAAGAACCAATAGATCCATTTTGAAAGAAGTGCATCCAGAGTCTTCCCTGGAGGCCAAGATGGCCAAACTTCATCTATCATACTTCAGAAATATTGTCAGGAGGGACCAGTTGATGGAGAAGGATATCATGTTGGGTAAGGTGGAGGGTCAGAGAAAAAAGAGGAAGACTCCCAATGAGATGGATTGGCCAAGTGACAGCATGGATGGACTCAAGCGTGGCAACAGTAGTGAGGTTGACCCAGGATCGGGCAGTGTTTCCTTCTGCTGCGTATAAGGTTGCTATGAGTTGGTACTGACTCGATGGCATCTAACAACAACAACAACAACAATGTGATGGCTGGAGTCCTGGCGTGGTGCTGTGAGTAAGTAACATGCTCTATTGCAGTCAATTTATATGGAAAGGTCGGTGGTTCCAGCTCACCAGTTGCACCTCGGAAACCTGATACAGAGCTGCTCTGGGTCGGAATCCACTCAACGGCACTTAACAACAATAAAAACGTGATGGCTGGAATTGCAGTTTTTTTCGCAGGGACAGACTAAATGATTTCACAGGCTTTATAGGGTCTGCAGGCCAGATATTCCCACCCCTGCCCAAGATAATAAATATATATATATATTTTGTTACTAAATGCCGTTGAATAGGTTCCAATTCATAACAACCCTGTATAGGGTTTTCAAGGAGCAACTGGTGGGTTTGAACTGCCAACCTTGAAGTTAGTAGTCCAGTGCTTGTCTTATAGCGCCACATTTCTTGTAAGTGCTGTCTAGTCAGTGACTCATAGCGACCGTGTATAGGGTTTCTGAGGAGCAGTTGGTGAGTTTGAACTGCTAACCTTGCAGTTCAAACTGACTTTGACGTTAAGTGCTTATCCTACAGTGCTGCACCAGGACTCCAGCGCCACATTTGTTGGTGTTAAGTGCCTTTGAGTAGATTCTGACCCACAGCGAACCTGTATAGGGTTTCCTAGGAGCAGCTGGTGAACTTGAACCTCCAATCTTGAGGTTTAAACCTACTTTGCACATCAACCCACAGCCAGACCAGGACTCCAGCCACATTTTGTTGTTGTTGTTGTTAAGTGCCATCGAGTCGGTTCCGACCCATAGAGACCCTGTACAGGGTTTCCGAGGGTGTAAATCCTTACGGGAGTAGAAAGCCTCATCTTTCTCCCGCGGAGAGGCTGGTAGTTTCGAACCGCTGACCTTAAGGTTCGCAGCCCGATTCGTAACCACTACGCTACCAGAGCCAGCCACATTTAGATCCTCTGAAATCAAGTGGATATATCTCTTCGATTACTATGGGCAGGAACACCATTTTTGTCATTTTTAAAAAAACACATTCTCTCAAAAAATTATAATGAACCTGTCAAAAATGAAGACTTCTTATTCTACTTTTACAAAAGCTTTCTGAGAGTGCAGAAGTCATGGTATTATGTGATCAGAAGTTTCAGTCACTTTGTCAATCATATAACCACTAAACCATCAGCTAATAATTGGTGATATATGGTGATGGTGATGAAGAGGGCATTCAGTCATGGATTTGCAGTAATTCTTGCCTTAGGCAAGGTAAACTTTAAACATTTCTGATCTCTCATTCTGTCCTAGCTCCCTAGACTAGATCTTAGCTCATCCATCCATTTTGATACCTACTCTTAAAATAGCTTTGCTTGTAAATTTGGGTTTCTACTAGCCAATCCTCATTATTATTAATAATAAATCCCTCTGGTATTTTAGAAGTTCAAGGACAGTTTTCTCTGGTCCTACACAGCCTAGGAAGAATATTTTTCCAGAGAAAGTTGAGATTGCAAGGTAAGTGGAAACCAGAAATAGCTCAATGATTCTATAATATAACATACTCAGAGGTGCTTATGAGAGATGAGGCTGAAGTTTGAAGGAGGGGTCAGTGAAAGGGAAAAGATAGGGTGTGAGGAGCCCTATATGCATGGTTTATCATTTGCACTTACTTCTGAAAGTAAGGGAGCTATTAAGTGAAGTTCAGCAGAGAGCAGTATCTTAATGAAATGTTCTTGTTTGGTTTATTTCTTTAAAAATTTTACTCTGAAAGATCTGTCATGCAATGCTTAGAGCAAGAGATATTAGAGGCCATAAGATCAGTTAAGAAAAGTTTTTTAGCAACTTATTGGAGAAACTTGAATACATAAGAAAGGCAGTAACTGAGGATTGATATAAAGACATTTTCAAAAGGCTTTGAGAGAACAGCATTTTTTATTGGATTTGTGTTGAGCTGACACCCATTCATGGTGACACCATGTTCCTCAGAGTAGGAAACTGTGCTCCATAAAGTTTCCAATGGACTTTTGGCTAGCAGTCCAGTACATTAACCATTTACAGTCCTCAGATACTCCCTTTATTTGATTGGGTATGGGAATATACAAGGAGGGGGCTAACAAGAGTGACTACAGATTCTGAGTTGGGCAACTGAATAAAATTTTAAGCCTGTTTTTATTTCCTTACCTTACATACCAACATACAATTTCTCACAAATTACTTAAGGTGGCTTATAAAGAATTATATTTAAAAATGTTAAATAGTACATTAAAAAAAAAATGAAAAGAAAAAGTGGCAAATGGGAAATTTTGGTATTGTAATAAAATAGGATACAACATAGAAGTGTTATGAATACATAAAAATATTTAATGAAGGTCTACAAATGGTTACAGATGGGTCATTAATCAATTCAGTTCAATAGTGTTTAGTAGGCAATTTGATAAGGGAAACATGATCAGTTACAAGATCCATTCTACGCTACCTCCAAGGTGGAAACAAATTCACTGCTACAGAAACTAATAACCATCTCTGATTCTGCAACCATAGAAATTCACATTCATTTCCCAAGGGATAAAAGATGAAAGAAACAGATTTTAGAGGAAAATAAAGCTGAATTCTGTTATCTTACATAGTCTCTGATGTCAGCTTGAGGACTAAGGTGCGCCTGACCCAAGCCATGGTATTTTCAATAACCTCATATGGATGCGAAAGCTGGACAGTGAATAAGGAA
>NW_006408520.1:9915356-9916122 GCF_000296735.1 Chrysochloris asiatica
GCTATGAGTCGGTTCCAACTAGATGGCACCTGACAACAACAACAACATACTCTCTAATTGAGTAGTTTAAAATTTTTTTTTCCAAATGCTCTCTTGTTACCTTCCAACACTGTATTCTTCCTGACTCTTGCCCCAGTGAGAAAAGTAACAAATAATTTTTGAACATCTATAATGTGCTTTACTAAAGCAATTGCTGTTGTGTAAACTTATTTCTGTCTCAATAATGCTACCTTTCCTTTAGGGTCTGACTCATTTCCTAACTTTAAGTGCAATTGAATAATGTAAGTAATCTGTAGTATTAATACTTGTGTAGGAGTTCTCCATAGGTCTTAAATATTTTAAATCTTTTTTTATATCTCCACTAGTTAGCTCTTCTACAAAAATCTTATAATCCAGGTTTTTTAAGACTCATGCTGACTTTCACTGGTAACACTTGAAATTATTTTAGGACTTACACAAATTTGACTTTAAGTAACATGGAATCACAAAGTGAGAAAATGTTCCTCTTTCAATTCTCTTGAATACCTACTGATTAAAGCAAGATGAGGTCTTGATTTTGTATGTTTCCAAAGTTTTTAATACCAATCTCCTTTAAATCAATGGATCCTTGGTATCATTTTGTTGTTGTTGTTAAGTGCCGTCAAGTCGGTTCCAACCCATAGTGATCCTGTATAGGGTTACTGAGGAGCAGCTGGTGAGCTTGAACTGCCAACCTTGCAGTTCAAATGGCTTTGCAGTCTGGCACATTAACCCACAGTGCCACACC
>NW_006408520.1:9917147-9926448 GCF_000296735.1 Chrysochloris asiatica
TCGATGGACTCAAGCATGCCAGCGGTAGTGAGGTTGGCCCAGGATCAGGCAGTGTTTCGTTATGCTGTGCATAGGGTCACTATGAATCAGTACTGACTCAATGGCACCTAACAACAACAACATACAGGGTTGTAATGAATCAGAACCAATTTGACAACACACAACCATCACCATTTTAATTCAAATAAAATCTTAATAAATAATTTATGCCTAAATAACTTAAACCAAAAGAACCTAGAGTTATTTTGTAGTCCACAGTATCCAGATAATCTTTGCTATTTTTTACTTTATATTTACTATATTAGATTCTATTGGAAAATTATCATTTTTTTAGGGTAGTGAAACCGATTTTGATTTAAAGATAAATTGATTTTAGTTTGGAAGCAAATTGAGTGAATAAAGTTAATGACAATAATAAGGAACAAATATTGCAGGTGGGCAAATGTGACACAAAAATGAAGGTAGTACATTTCTTCATGGATATGGCCAAAGTTCCACCACTTGTCTGTCAGTTTGTCATACTGTGGTGCCTTGTGTGTTGCTGTGATGCTGGAAGCTACACCACTAGTATTTTAAAGACCAGCAGTGTTACCCCTGATAGACAGGTTTTAGCAGAGCTACCAGACTAAGACAGACTAGGAAGAAGGAGAGGTGGACTTCTTCTGAATGTTTAGTCATCGAAACCTCATGAATAGCAACAGAACATAATGCCAGAAGAAGAAAACTTATGAATACCAGCAGACTATTATCAGATATAGTCTTGGATGATGAGTCACTCAAATTGGAAGGCACTCACTCACTATAACTCATTGGAATGCTAAAAAGGGATTCTAGAACTTGCCCAGTGAAGTAGGCTTCTTATGGAGCCTATGAAGTGTATAGGACCTTAGGTAGAATCCTGAGCCCCATCCAGAACCTTCTGAAGTGGGACATTCCCACTGGAAAGGACAAATAGACCAGCCTGGAGCAGCTAGAGGAACAGAAGATACTACAAGAACAAGCAATTTTTTTTTTTTTTTTGCAGGTAAGCCATCAAGACAAGCAATCAAGTCCTTTCAAGACAATTCCTGCTCCAAGACTGAAACTCAAAAGTCATGTTGGTCTACTGGTGAGTGGAAGTGGGGGAAAGGCAGCATTGAAGATATGTGTGAGTTTGAACACATTCCATAGACTCCTGTCAACCTGGAGATGAGAAAGACAAGAGGAAGAGCTGGTTGGTCTGGAGTATGGTGAGACCTGGGGACTCCTCCTAAGAAATTAGTCACGGAGGGCTAGAGTGAAGTATCCAGATTATATGAAGTGAGGGGAGACGCACAAGAATAACCAAAGTTTCAGATAGTACTCATTTGACTTAGCTTTGATGGCTTGATGATCAGAACATGACTAGAGTAAAGTAAAAAAATGTATTAAAAACAAGTGTAAATTGCTACAATTTGACCTATATTATGGATGCAGTAAGTCAAAATACCAACTGAGAGGGAAGGAGTCTTCACATCAAGGATCAATCCTATCTCCTCTGTAAAACATGCAATGTACAATGTATGAATCTAGGAAAATTGAAAGATGTCAAAAACAAAATGGGATGCAAGATGGATTGGTATTGACCATTGACAATCATATTGTTTACTACGCCAGGAACAAAAATTCAAGAGGAATGCCATAGCATTCATTATCAAAAACAACATTTTAATATATATCTCAAAGAACAGTGCCGCCTGATGTGGTGCTCTAGGATAAGCTCTTGATTGCAAGGTTGGTGTGAACCACAAGGTAGGTGATTCAAATCTACCAGTTGCTCCTTGGAAACCCTATACAGGGTAGGTATGGAATGGCACCAATTTGGCAGGTATTAATAACAACAACACAAGGAAGAAAACTTAATACCACTATTACTCAAATTTACATAGCAACCACTAAAGCCAGTGAAAATGAAAATTCTGCCAATTTTTTTCAGTCTGATATTGTAAAACATGCAATAAAGATAAACTGATATCTACTGGTGATTGGAAGGTGAAGTTTGGAAACAAAGAGGAAAAGTCAGTAATTTGAAAATATGGCATTGGTGATAGAAATGATGCTAGAGATTGCATTATAGAATTTTGCAAGACCAATGACTCATTCATTGCCAATACTTTTCACAACAACATGATAGGCAATTTTACACATGGAGCTCATCAGATGGAATATACAGAAATCAAATTGACTACATCTGTGGAAACAGATGGAAAAGCTCAATATCATCATCCAAAACCAGGCCAGGAGCAGACTGTGGAACAGACCATCAATTGTTCATATGCAATTCAAGCTGATGCTGTAGAAAATTGAAACAAGTCCAGAAGAGCCAAATTATGACATTGAAGAGCCAAATTATGACATTCACACATGAATTTGGGAAACACCTCAAGAAAAGATTTTAAGCAATAGACACTAATGACTGAAGACCAGAAGAGCTGTGGATTGACTTCAAGAAAATTATACCAAAGATAAACAAAAGGTCATAAAAAAAAAAAAAAAAAAAACAGGAAAGAAAGAAAAGTTGTCAGTAGAGACTCTGAATTTTTCTCTCTAGGATACAGTCTAAAGTGTAAGGAAGAAATGAGGAAGTAAAAGAGCACCAAGGTCGTATTCTCCATATGTGTACACTCCATATGTGTACTCCATATGTGTAATGAGCAAATAGTCTGAGAATTTGGATTATATGAAGAAGAGGTTGGCAATAGAATTGGAGGAAGCTTCATTAGTAATCTGCGATGTGCAGAAGACCCAACCTTGCTTGCTGAAAGTAAGAGGACTTAAAATACTGATGAAGATCAAAGACCATAGCTTCAATATGTGGTGTACCTCAGTGTAAAGAAAACAAAAATCCTCACAATTGGACCAATAAATAACATCATGATAAATGAAGAAAAGATTGGAGTTGTTGAAGACTCCATTTTGCTTGGATCCAAAATCAACACTCATGATAGCAATAATTAAAAACTCAAAGGATGTATTGCATTATGAAACCTGTGGTCAAGGACCTTTTTAAAGTAAGTATTCAAGAGCAATACAGAAACGGCTACAATCATACATTGGCAGAGAACTTCCAGAAGTTCAAGCTGGATTCAGAAGAAGCCATGGAATGAGAGATATCATTGCTGATGTCCAATGGATCTTGGCTGAAAGCAGAGAATATCAGAAAGATGTTTACCTATGCTTTATCGACTACACAAAGGCTTTTGATTGTGTGGATCATGACAAGCTATGGACAACATTGAGAAGTATGAGTATTCCAGAACACTTAATAGTACTTCTGAGAAATCTGACCTGGACCAAGAAGCAGTTGTTCGAACAGAGCATGGGAACACTGAATGTTTTAAAATTAAAAAAGGTGTGCGACAAGGTTGTATTCTTTCATCATACTTATTCAATTTATATGCTGAGCAAATAATCCGAGAAGCTGGGTTCTATGAAGAAAAATGTGGTGTCAGGATTGGAGGAAGACTCATTAATAACCTGCGATATGCAGATGATACAATCTTGCTTGCTGAAAGTGAAGAGGACTTGAAACATTTACTAATGAAGATCAAAGAACACAGCCTTCAGTATGGATTGCATCTCAATGTCAAGAAAACAAAAATCCTCACCACTGGACCAATAAACAACATTCTTATCAATGGAGAAAAGATTGAAGTTGTCAAGGACTTCATTCTTGGATCAACTATCAACATTCACGGAAGCAGCAGTCAAGAGATCAGACGACGTATTGCATTGAACAAATCTGCTGCACAGGAACTTTTTAAAGTGTTGAAGAGCAGAGATGTCAGCTTGAGGACTAAGGTGAGCCTGACCCAAGCCATGGTATTTTCAATAACCTCATATAGAAGCGAAAGCTGGACAGTGAATAAGGAAGATCATAGAAGACTTGATGCCTTTGAAATGTGGTGTTGGAGGAGAATACTAAAAGTGCCATGGACTGCCAAAAGAACCAATAGATCTGTTTTGGAAGAGGTACAGCCAGCGTGCTCCTTGAAGGCCAAGATGGCTAAACTTCGTTTCTCATACTTTGGACATATTGTCCGGAGGGAACAGTCACTGGAGAAGGATACCATGCTGGATAAGATGGAGGGTCAGAGAAAGAGAGGAAGACCCCCCAATGAGATGGGTCAGCCAGGTCGCATTATTGATGGTGTCAAGTGTGGCAATGGTAGTGAGGTTGGCCCAGGATCGGACATTGTTTCGTTCTGCGTGCATGGGGTTGCTATGAGTCGGTTCCGACTCAATGGCACCTGACAACAACAACAACAATTCAAGAGCAAAAATGTCCTTTAAGGACAAATGTGCACCTAACCCAAGCCATGGTATTTCCAATTGCCTCATATACATATGAAGTTGGACAGTGAATTAGGAAGACCATTGAAGAATTGATGGAATTGAATTATGGTATTGAAAAAGTATATTGAAGATACCATGGACTGCCAGAGGATCAGACTTGTCTGTGCTGGAAGAAATACAGTCAGAGTGCTCCTTAGAAGCCAAGATGAAAAATACTTTGGACACGTTTATCAAGAGGGATCAGTGCCTGAAGAAGGACATCATGCTTGGTAAAGTGGAGAGTAAGCATAAAAGAAAGAAGCTCTGGTAGTGTAGTGGTTACGAACCGGGCTGCTAACCTCAAGGCCGGCAGTTCGAAACTACCAGCGGTTCCATGGGAAAAAGATGAGGCGCTCTGCTTCCATAAAGATTTACAGCCTCAGAATCCCTGTGCAGTGTCACTATGAGTTGGAACCGACTCCTCGGTACTTAACAACTACAAGCATGAAAGAGGTAGACCCCAAAGAGATGGGCTCAACTGCAACAATTGTGAGAATGATGTAAGACTGGGAAGTGCATTATTTCATTGTGCAGAGGGTCGCTAAGAGTCGCAATGGACTTGATGGCACATAACAACAACAAACTTTGTCTTTCATACTTTGGACATATTATCAGGAGGGACCAGTCACTGGAGAAGGCGGAGGGTCAGAGAAAAATAGGAAGATCCACCCCCCAACGAGATGAATTGGCCAAGTGGCAGCATCAATGGACTCAAGCGTGGCAACAATAGTGAGGGCGGCCCAGGATTGGGCAGTGTTTTGTTGTGCTGTGCATAAGGTCGCTATGAGTCGATACCAACTCAATGGTACCTAACAACAACAACAACAGCTTGGCAAAAATCAGAAACTGAAGACGTAATTTGGCTAAGTCTGGGAAACACATCTATGAACATCACCAAATTAAACCACTTGCCTTTTTGTAAATGCTCTTTGCTGTCTCAGTCTTCTAGTCCTTTCCTCATGCTGGTACCTTAGCCTGGACATCTCCCCACCTACCCAAGTTTTCCACATAATAAGTTTCTACTCATTCCTTAAAAATTAGCATCTGAATACTTTCCAGTCTAAAATCTTGTTCTATCTCCTATTGCAGCAAAGGAACATTGGTGGTGCCATGGTTAAGCTGTTAATTGGAAGTTGGGCACTACCAGTTATTCTGTGTGAGAAAAGACCTGGTTATCTGCTCCCAAAATCTGGATAACATCGCAAAGAATGGGTATTCCAGAACACTTCATTGTGCTCATGAGGAACCTGTACATACACCAAGATTTAGTCATTTGAGCAGAACAAGGGGACAGTGAATGGTTTTAAATCAGCAAAAGTATGCACCAGGGTTATATCTTTTCATCGTACTTATTCAATCTGTATGATGAGTAAATAATATGAGAAACTGAATTGTATGAAGAAGAACATGGCATCAGGATTGGAGGAAGTGTCATTAATAACCTGTGAGTTAATAACCTGGGATGCACAGTTGAAAGAAGCTCACTTGTTGAAAGTGAAGAAGACTTAAAATAGCTTTCCTGCTTTTAAACCATTGTGTATGCCTTTGTTCTGTTCTAACAACTGCTTTTTGCCCTATGTGCAGGTTCCTCATACAATTAGGTGTTCTGACCTATTCTTTGCAATGTTATTCATAATTTGTTATGATCCACACAGTCTAGTGATTTTTAACAGCCAATAAAGCACAAGTAAATATCTTCCTGGTTTTCTCTGCTTTCTGTCAAGATCCATCTGATGTCAGCAGTGATATTCCACATTCCACATCCTCTTCTGAATCTGCCTTGAGTTTCTGGCAGCTCCCTGTCAATTACGGCTGCAATTGTTTTTAAATTATTTTCAACAAATTCTTTATTTGCATGTGATAGTACTGATACTGTTCAAGAATTTCTGCATTCTGTTGGGTCACCTTTCTTTGGAATGGGCCTGAATATAGATCTTTTTCAATCAGTGGCTGGGTGACTGTCTTCCAAATTGCTTGGCATAAATGAGTGAGTGCCTCAATGCATCAGTTTGTGGAAACATTACTTATGTTTTTTTTGGCCAGTGGCCTCAGTGCAGATTGGACTCTCTCAATATCATTAGTTTATGATCACAAGCTACTTCTTGAAATGGCATCGACAAATTCTTTCTGATAGAGTGACTGGGTATTCTTTTGATGTTTCTAGTGTCATTCTATAATTTGCCCATTGAATCTTTCAATATTGCAACTCAAGTCTTGAATATTTCTGCAGTTCTTTCAGCTTGAAGAAGGCTGCGCATGTTCTTCTCTTGGTTTTCTAACACCATATCTTTCCACACTTCATTGCAATACTTTACTTTGTCTTCTTGAACTGCCCTTTTAAAGTTTCTATTCAGCTCTCAGCTTCGAGTTGCTTTAGGTTCTCTAAGCTCAAGAGCAAGTTTCTGATTTTCTTCTGATATTTATTTTTGTCTTTTCTTTCTTTCATTTTTTTGGTAGCGGTAGACTTATTAAAGCATGTATGTTCTATAAAGCTTATTAGTAAATATAGTTTTAGATATGTATCATGAAAATAAATTTATAACCAAAAAAATGTGCACATATATTATTTTACCTGAAGAGACAAGTACAAAGAAATCTTTAGAATAGATTCTTAACAGCTCAGTATGAACAGACAAGGATCTCTCCTGTCACTAATTGGGAAAATGCTTCCCCCAATGAGATTGGCACAGTGACAGTGCAATGGGCTCAAGTGCAGCAACGATTGTGATGTTGGCACAGGACGAGGCAGCATTTTGTTCTGTTGTGCATAGGGTCGAACTAGTCAGTACTGACTTGATGCGACCTAACAACAACAATAAAGAATAATATGACACACAAACAAAGTGGGGAGGACATTTTTTCTGAACACTGTTTCCTTTCTGCCTTAGGTAAGTGTTTATATGCTGCAATTTGGTACAATAATACAATTAGAGAAAGGAAACTATACTCATCTTCTCAATTCCATGTCTATTTTACTATAGGTAAAGGTATGAGGTGTACAGGTCCTGATCCTCTGTTGTTGTTGCTGTTTTTAAGTTCTGACTCATAGTGACCCTGTACAGGGTTTCCAAAGGGAGGTTGGTTAGTTTGAACTGCCAGCATTTTGGTTAGCATTCTATTGCTATTCTCCAGTGCCACACCAGGACTCTTAAGGTCTCACCAAATTCAACCAGAGAAATTCTGAAGGAACTCAAACACTTCTATCCAGTTTTGGAAGCAGGAAGCCCACACTTCTGGATCTGCTTCTGCCCTTTGTCAGTGATGACATTTCTATGTTGCTTTGCAGTCATAAGTTTGGGAATGGTTGTGATGCCATCTTCACTTCAAGTTATAGCGGTTCAAGGAAGAGCAGTGCCAGCCAGGTGTAATGCTGCTAGTGCATGAAGGTCAACATCTTTTCCACACTGCCATTGGCCAACACAATAACACTTCGGAAAGGGTGGGTGACTGAGCCTGGTCAGCTCCAGAAGTCACAGACAACATATTCAGTTATGGGGTTTATTAGAGAAGTTAATAGGCTAGAATGTTGTAGTTGTTGTTGTTGTTGTTGTTAAGTGCCATCAAGTTGTAGTTGTTAGATGCCGTCAAATCAACTCCGAATCATTGTGACCCTATAATCAACAGAATGAAACAACAATCTTGCACCATCCTCACAACCATTGCTATAATCGTGTCCATTGCAGCTGCCACTGTGCCAATCTATCTTATTGGAAGTCTTCCTCTTTTATGCCATCTCAGCATTTTACCAACCATGATGTCCTTTTCCAGGTACTAGTCCAATTTATACGAGACTAAGTCTCATCATCCTTGCTTTTAAGGAACATTCTGGCTTTCCTTATTCCAACAAAGATTTGTTTGTTTTCTGGCAGAAAGTGATAGTTTAATAATCTTCTACAACATAAGTTGGAGTCCTGGTGTGGCACTGAAGGTTAATGAGCTGGACTGCAGGGTGGGTTTGAACAGCAAGATCGGTGCTTCAAGCTCACTAGGTGCTCTTTGGAAACCCTATATAGGATCACTTTGAGTCAGAACTGACTTGACTGCACTTAACAACAATAAAAACATAGCCATTCTTAAATTAATCAGTTCTTCTACAGGCTTACTTATTTTTTAACCAACTTTCACATGTATGGATTATTATTAAATGCTGTCGAGTCAGTTCCAACTCATAGCAACCATATGTTCAAGATAACTAACAACTCTGGTCCTGTGCAATCCTCACAATTGTTGTAACACTTGAGCCTATTGTTGCTGCTACTGTGGCAGTCCATCTTGTTGGGGTCTCCCTCCTTTTCACTGTCATTCCACTTTAGCAAGCACGATGTTCTTCTCCTGGAACTAGTCCCTCCTAATAATATGTCTGAAGTATGAGAAATGAAGTCTGGCTATCTTGGCTTCTAAGGAATATTCTGATTGTACTTCCAACACATTTATTTATTCTTCTGGCAGTCCATGGTACCTATAATATTCTTCTACAACAACATAACTCACATGCATCAATGATTGCTTATTCATTGTCTAACTTTCACATACATATGAGGCTATTGAAGAAACCAAGACTTGGGGCAGGTGCACTTTAGTGCTCATACTGGTATCTTTGCTCTTGAACAATCAAGGTTTTTTATCATGTGATTTCCAGCATCATTTCTATTACAAAGGCCATACTTTCCAATGACTGATCCTTCTTCATTGTTTTCAACCTTTGTATTCCAGTCACCAGTAATGGTCAATGCATCTTGATTGCAAGATTGATCAATTTCAGACCAAAGAAGTTGGTAGAATTCTTCAGTTTCATCTTTATAGGCTTTAGTGGTTGGTGCATAACTTTGAATAACAGTGGCATTAACTGGACTTCCTTATGTTGTTGTTGTTAAGTGCCGTCGAGTCGGTTCCGACCCATAGCGACCCTGTACAGGGTTTCCGAGGGTGTAAATCCTTACGGGAGTAG
>NW_006408520.1:9927893-9935144 GCF_000296735.1 Chrysochloris asiatica
GAACCTACTCCATGGCACACCACCACTACCAGCCTCCTATACTGTCAGAGAATAAAATTCTTCTTGTCAAAAGCATCTACTTGTGGTATTTATGTTACAGCAGCACTAGATAACTAAGACAAGGGATTAGGATTTTAACACATGTATAGATAGATAGATAGATAGATAGATAGATAGATAGATAGATAGATAGGAAGGAAGTAATTCAAACCATAATATAAATAAATAAGCACACAAAAAAGGAAGAAAATCTGGGAAAATAGAAATGAGGCAGGAAAAGCTAGAAATTTTAAACAAGCAATTCAATAAACTACAGTACCATCAAATAGAGAAGAGAAAATATTGTTTCCATCAGAAAAGAACATGATGGCATGAAAACAAAAAAACAAAAACCAAATAATCAGAAAACATGAGTGAGAAAAACAAACAAAAATTTTAAAGCAGGTCTGAAGGTAAAGCTTAGTATATTTCTTAGAAAGAACAAAAAGATAAAAAACAAACAAACAATAAAGAAAGAAGAAATGGAATGCAGGACGGGAAAAAAAATACAAGTCCTGGGTGGTCAACTTTGTCTGTTGACTGGCAAAAAGGTGCTCAAGAAGGGTAGATATGAGAAAGTAGGAGATTATCAAATGAATAATACAGGAAAATTCTCCACATGTGAAAATTACAAATTGCTATATTGAAAGTTATCCTTGAAAATGTAACAAAATACATGCTCTTGACAATAGAGAAACTGAATGCAGACAGTATGCAGGATCTCTCTGTACTGTCTTTGTAACTTTTCTGCAAATCTCAAACTACTTTAAAATTTAAAACTTGATTTTTAGGAAATTATCTCACATGGAGTATTTTATAGGAATAAAACTTCTACAAATTTTGAAAATAAAGCAAGGTATGGAATCCAGAAAACAGGACTAACACAGGAAAAGTCTCAGTCTGAAGAGCACTAAGTCCCCATTTGACTGAAGGGATTTGAGATCTCAACGTAGGTGATGTTTAGGAAAATGATGGAGTTGTGAATTTATACATAAGCTTGAACACTAAGAAAATTATGATCAGGCACACTGTCTTTTATATTATAAGAAATATGGGACAATGCATAAATATTAAGAATATGTAAAGTGTAGTGCAATAAGACAAAAGTTTTTAGTATGTTTTTGTTTTAATGTGCCATCTAGTCAGTACTGATTCATAGCACAACAGAACAAAACACTGCCTGGTCCTGTGCCAACCTCACAATCCCTGCCACATTTGAGCCCATTGCTGCTGCCACTGTGCCAATCCATCTAGTTGAGAATTTTCCTCTTTTTCTTTGACCCTCCACTTTACCAAACATGATATCCTTCTCCAGGGACTGGTCCCTCCTGACACTATGTCTTAAGTATGAAAAACAAAGTTTGGCCATCCTGGCTTCCAAGGAGTGTTCTGGCTGCACTTCCTTCTTACACATGTCTGTGGTTCTTTTGGCAGTTCATGATACTTTTAATATTCTCCTCCAACACCATAACTCAAATGCATCAATTCTTCTATGATCTTCCTTATTCACTGTCCAACTTTCAAATGTATATGAGGATACTGAAAATACCATGACTTGGATCAGGTGTACCTTAGGCCTCAAAATGACATCTTTGTTCTTCAACACTTTAAAGAGGTCTTGTGCAGCAGATTTGCCTAATGCAATGCATTGTGTGATTTCTTGACTGTTGCTTCCATAAGTGTTGATGGTTGATCCAAGCAAAATGATGTCTTTGACAACTTCAATCTTTTCTCCATTTATATGGATGTTGTTTATTGTTCCAGTGGTAAGGATTTTCATCTTGTTTACATTGAGGTGCAATCCATATGAAGACTGTGATCTTTGATCTTCATCTGTAAGTATTTTAAGTTCTGATGATTGTCAGCAAACATGGTTGTATCATCTGCATAACACTAGTTGTTAATACATCTTCCTCCAATCCTGATGCCACGTTATACAATATTATAATTCTCTACATGTCTCTACGGAGTCCTGGTGTGGCACTGTGGGTTAATGCACTAGACTGCAAAGTTGTTTTGACCAAAAGGTAGGCGGTTCAAGCTCCCCAGTCGCTCCTTGGAAACCCTATGGATTGCTATGGATCAGAACCGACTTGACAGCACTTCACAACACATGTCTCTACAGTAAGCAACATTTACACAATTATCATAAAATGCATAGTAAATTAACTCTATTGGAGAAGGGGGAAGTGAATGATGTTTTAAGAGAGTTAACTATTAACAGTAACAGGAAGTGTATTGATAATGGTTAAAACTGACACAATTCAAGATATAATAGTGTATATCTTACAATTATAAAATATCAAGAAAAATAGCTAAAGCAGGAGAAGTGGTGTACTCTGTGGCACAAAACTGAATAGTAAGAATTTGGGCAGTGATCAAATTTTTATAATTGGAAACCTATAGAATGATTTTGTTTCTTTTAATTTTTCATATGTGTATAATAAAAAAAAATGTTGTTGTTGTTATGAAGTGTCATGGATTAGGTTCTTAGGTTCTTATTCATAACAACCCTATATAGGATTTCCAAAACTTTAAATCCATGTGGGAGTAGAAAGTCTCAATTTTTTCCTGCTGAGCGACTGGCAGATTTGAATCACAGACCCTATGTTTCGCCATCTAGTACTTATCATATGGAGCCAATGCGCTCCCATAATTAAAAATAGATAATCCATAAGTATACAATTTTAGAGGAGAAGAGAAAATTGTTTATAATTATCAGTAGTTTAATTTTTGAATACTATTTATTGATTGTTGATAATATAAGAGTCCTATATGCATGTCATGTGTGAATTTTGAATAGGTACAATTTGTAAGTATATTGAAGACCATTTTTCAGTGAGTTTTTTGAATTATTATTTTATTCATTATAGTTTTGTATTTAAATGTTGTTCATCAGTTTATTTAACATATATTTATTGATCATACTATCTGCCAAGAATAGCATACTGTGCTTGAAGCATATTCATTAAAAAGCCAACAAATAAACAAAGATTCTTGCCTTCGTGAAGTTTGTATAATCAAAGTAGAAGACAGAAAATGAACAAAATAAGTAAATTCTGCCAAATAACCTTAGATAAAAGCAAAATAGAAGAAGATAGAGGGCAAGTAGGGAAGACTATTACCATGGGTTTAATAGGATGCTAGTGGGCTTGTTCATTTTTTATATCTTACTTAATATGAATATTGAATGGCACCTGAATTACTACTTAAAGAAGAACATTTCAAAGGAAGATTAAGGGAAAGTGCTTATCACACAATGCATGGAAAATGAACACTTATTAATATTTAATTTAAAAAACATTGTTATTCTAACACTTCTAAATTTACTGTCTTACAGGAGGTATTGTTTATGAAGAAACAAGAATGATCTTTGAAGCTTGGAGACACTGGATTTAAATCTGGATTCAATATGGCAACAGTATAGTGATTTTGGCCAATGACTTAACTTTCCTGAGTTAAGCTGCTGTTAGTTGCACAATGAAAATCTTAACTATCTGATAACTGTGTGGTAAAGATATATAAATATATGCAGTGTGTTAACACATTGCTTGGTTCATAGTTGGAACTCAGTAAGTATGAGTTTAATCACCCTTATGCTTTTCATCCCCACTTCGCTATTCACATGAATTGCTATCCTATTTCAAGCTTAGGATATAGATTTTAATAAAACAATTATTGTAAAGGATTACTCAGTGAATTAGAGAAGACTTGTGGTGCTGTGAAATAAAGCACTGGACTTCAAGGTCAGTTTGAACTACAAGGTCGGTGGTTCAAGCTCACCTGCTGCTCCTTATAAAACGTATACAGGATCACTATGAGTCTCAACTGCTTTGACGACACTTAACAACAACAGTTAGAGTCCTGGTGTGGTTCTGTAGGCTTATGCACTGGACTGCAAGGTCAGTTTGAAATGCAAGGCCAGTGGTTCAAACCCACCAGCTGCTCCTTAGACACAGTGCTATGAATCAGAATTGACTCAATGGCACTTAGAAACAACAACAATAGGTGATTAGGACTCCTGGTGTGGCACTGTAGGAAAAGCACCAGACTGGGAATCACAAGACCAGCAGTTCAAACCCACCAGCTAGCTGCTCCTCAGAATCCCTGTACAGGATCATTATGAATCAGAATCTACTCAGTAGCACTTAACAACAGGTGATTAAATTTCCAGTCTTCCATCAAACATTTGTTTCCCTTATGTCTTATTTTTCAACATTTTAATAAATAAAGCCTTTAGCATATGCATATACTAAATAATACATATTTGAGTCCCGGTGTGGCACTGCAGAATAAGTACTGAACCAAAAAATCAGTTTGAATCACAAGGTTGATGTTTTAAACTCACCAGCCCCACTTCAGAAACCCAAACAGGGTCGCTATGAGTTGTAACCGACTCCACAGCACTTAGAAACAACAAATAATATATGAAATAAAATCATTATAAATTATATATTTTAAATGATAACAATAAAAAGTTTTAAATCGTATATAAGAGAAATCAAGTTTGATATTATTATTTCACTCATAAATACATGATCTATCGGGATGAGGGCTGGACGACCTAACCAGGTGCTGTTTCTCATTACTTTAAGGTGAAAATCATGTGTTGCTGCTCATCATCCAAATCAATTTTATGAAACAAAGCTAGAACCACCATCACAACAAAATCCATAATAAATAATGAACTATCATGTTAGGAATATGGAAAAATATAACTTTGAAATAATCAAATCTGGACATGGTTGTAAAAAACAACAAAAACCCCAGAAACTTTGTGCATGCATTACCATTGCTTACCTAATACCAGCAATATTTGAAATGCACAATCACTTCATTGGCATTTTATCAAAACGTGAAATAATCTATACTGTACTAGTACTTATTATTAGATTATAACTTAACACTTTCCCCATATATCTTTTTTTCCCTTCTTTTTAACATTGTGTTAGGTTCTGGGAATGTCAGCATAAATTTTTCATATATGAACATAAGATGAAAAATGGATTAAAGGATATTTGCATTCTATGAAGTTTGGGTGTTAAATAAAAAGGAACTTTTATTGCAGATGCATTTATGTGGAGACACTCTGTAAAGTGAGCACCTACACTGGCTTCCGTAAGTTTTTATTTCAAAGAGAAAAGTTGGAGTTGTTACCTTGCTGATTTTCTCAACATAAATACTGAAAGATATTTTTATTTCCTTAAATGAATGGGAAAAATGATCAAGTAAAAGAGCTAAATAGAAGATTTCAAAGAGCAGCAATGAAAGACAAAGTAAAGTATTACAAAGAAGGTGTAAAGACCTGGAGTTACTTTCTTCTTCAACACTAATCTATCTCATACTGATTAAAGCTCTCTCTTAAAACTCTTGAACGAAAGAGTACGGGCCAAGAAGATAAAACAACGACTGGAAAAGTCACCTTAACCATTCTTTTAATGTGTTTTTGAAATCTCAACTGAACTCTCTGGACCTATATTTAATTGCATAAAATGAAAGTGTTCCTTTGGGGCAAAATTTACTAAACAGTGGCTCTGAAATATTAAGTGTTTTTTCTTCTATGAGGTTCAGTTTGTTGTTAGGAGCTGTTGAATATATTTTGATTCATAGCAACCATGTGTATAACAAACAAAGCACTGCCAAATCCAGTATTTTCATATAATAAATTGCTTTTTCCTCTCCCTTAAAAATTACCAAATTCCAATGAACATATTCATTTAAAAATTTTATTTCAAGTTAAAAATGTAATCTCACTAAGGCAAGGCAAATATCTCAAGTAAAAGAACAAACTTCAGATCATGGCTATAAAAAATTGTTGGTGTTAATTGCTGACTAGTCGATTCCGACCCATAACAACCCTGTATAGGGTTTCCAAGGAGCAGCTGGTGAGCTTGAACCGCCGACCTTGCAGTTCAAACGATTTTGCAGTCTGACTCATTAGACCACAGTGCCACACATTAGTGATGTTTTAATTTTATACATTTATTAAACAATTTTAAACTTCTATAATTTTATTCTTATGTTTCAATTAAGTACATTTAAAAAGTTCACATATTTATTTATAAACTGGTATGTTTGGTATTGTTATGTGAAAATTCATATTATAAAACTCAGGCAATACACTTATTTCCTCCTAATATAAAAAGTTAATTTGTACTTGATTTAGCTTCTATATTGATACCAAAATTCACAGTAAGTTCTTAAACCTTACCAGAGGCATTTCATAAATTTTATTTCTATCCAGTTCAAAATGGTAATTATTCAACATTATGGATTAAAAAATAAGTGTCAATTCAAATGAAAAATTAACTTCTTGTTGTAAAT
Organism: Chrysochloris asiatica; assembly: GCF_000296735.1. Taxonomy (NCBI): domain Eukaryota; kingdom Metazoa; phylum Chordata; class Mammalia; order Afrosoricida; family Chrysochloridae; genus Chrysochloris; species Chrysochloris asiatica. The sequence goes on from NW_006408520.1 coordinate 9,934,257, forward strand.
AAACAAAAGCAAACAAGCAAAAATGAAGATATTCTTTATGACATAATTGCCATTGTGGTACATTGCACTTAAGCACATATTAAATCTACCTATTTGTTTAATAGATATGTATATCTGTGGAACATAGAGTCAAAGGTCTTTTAAGATCCTAGCATCTGTCTCCCATATTTTATGAAAAGTCTGAACGTTAGAGAGATTATTTGTCTCATCCAAGTTACAACATGTTGTTGTTGTTGTTAGGTGCAATTGAGTCAGTATCGACTCATAGTGACCCTGTGAGCATCAGAACGAAGCACTGCCTGGTCCTGCATCGACCTCACAATCATTTCTACATTTAAAACTATTGCTGATGCTACTGTGCTAATACATCTCGTTGGGGGGGTCTTCCTCTTTTTCTCTGACCCTCCATTTTACTAAACATGATCTCCTTCTCCAGGCCCCTCCTGACAATAGGTCCGAAGTATGAGAGACAAAGTCTGACCATCCTGGCTTCCAAGGAGCATTCTAGTTGTACTGTTCTTCCAACACAGATTTGTTTGTTCTTTTGGCAGTCCATGGTACTTTTAATACTCTCCTTCAACACCATAGCTGAAATGCATCAATTCTTCTACTGTCTTCCTTATTCACTGTCCAACTTTCACATGCATGTGACGTTATTGAAAATACCATGTCTTGGGTGAGGTGCATCTTAGTCCTCAAACTGACATCATTGCTCTTCAACACTTTAAAGAGGTCTTGTGCTGCAGATTTGCTTAATGCAATACATCTTTTGATTTCTTGATATTACTTTTATGAGTGTTGATGGTTGATCTAAGCAAAATGAAGTCTTTAATAATAATTTCAATCTTTTTTCCATTTATATGGATGTTATTTATTGGTCCAGTGGTG
>NW_006408520.1:9935354-9937695 GCF_000296735.1 Chrysochloris asiatica
CATATGCATACCGCAGGTTGTTAATGAGTCTTTCTCTTATCCTGATACCATGAGTTTCTTCATATAATCCAGCTTTTCAGATGATTTGCTTAGCATACAGATTGAATGAGTATGGTGAATGAATACAACCCTGATGTGCACCTTTTCTAATTTTAAACCATTCAGTGTTCCCTTGTTCTGTATGTATTCCAAAGAGGTGACACAATGGAATGCAGAAATAATAGGACACTATCACTAACATCACATGCAAGCAAAATTTTGCTAAATATGATTCAAAAACAGCTGCAACCATACATTGACAGAGAACTTCCAGAAGTTCAAGCAGGAATCACAAAAGGCCTTGGAATTAGGGATTTCATTGCTGATGTCAGATGGATCTTGGCTGAAAGCAGAGAATATCAGAAAATTGTTTGCCTGTGCTTTATTGACTATGCAAAGGTTTCCGATTGTATGGACCATGACAAACTGTGTACAGCGTTGCAAAGAATAAGAATTCCAGAACATTTAATTGTGCTCATGAGGAACCTGTCCATAGACCAAGAGGCAGTTGTTTGAACAGAACAATGGAACATTAAATGTTTTACAATTAGGAAAGGTGTGTGCCAGGGTTGTATTCGTTTACCATACTTATTCAATTGGTATTCTGAGCAAATAATCCAAGAAACTGGATTATATAAAGAAAAACATGGTAGCAGGATTGGAGGAAGACTCATTAACAACCAATGATATGTAGATGATGCAATCTTACTTCTTGAAAGCAAAGAGGACTTAAAATAGACACAACATAACAGTACCCTTCTAAGGGTATACTTTTTTTATAAGTATACTTTTATACTTATAAAAGAGGCCCTGGTGGCATAGTGGATTATATATTGGGCTGCTAATACTTTGGGCTGCTAACAGTAAAGTAAGTAACTTGAACATAACAGTTGCTCTATGAGAGAAAGATAAGGCTTTCTGCTCCCCCAATAAGGAACCTCTATACAGTGTTGTTATGAGTCAGAAATGACTAGATGGCATAGAACCACCACCATCGTCACACTTCACATCAATTTTTGAGCTGCAAGGCCACATAGGAGATAGGAACCCAGACCAAGTGCTCCTTGGCTCTGTGCTGCCTATGATCTTATTGGGGATCTTAGCCATTAAGAAGGCTATGCACTCTTTGAGGGAGTGCATGCCCAGCAGCTATTGCTGTCTTGCCTGCCTCAACAATCCCCTAAATAGTGGGTTTTGTGCTATTGTTGCATGAGGAGATAATCCATAAATGAGAGTAGGTGTATAAAGGTTACACATTATAAGTAACCCTGGTGATGCTGTAGTTAAACAGTCAGTTGGTAAACCAGTAGCTCAGACACCAGCTGTTAATAGGAGGGAGGGAGAGAGGTGTTGCTGTTGTTGCTGTAAAGTGTAGTCAAGTCAGTTTCTACTTATAGCAACCCTGCATAGGTTTTCCACAGCTATAAATCTTAATGGGAACAGAAATCTTCATCTTTCTCCCATGGAGTGGCTGGTGGGCTCGAACCATAAACCTTGTGGTTAACAATGTAGTGCTAGTCCTACAGAGTTACCTCATCTCCCTTCATAAAATGGGACAATCATACTCTGTTCTATAGGATTGCTATGAGTCTGAATCTCCATGGAGGCAATGGATTTGATGTGGTTTTATACATCATAAGTTCTTTAAATAGCCCAAATTTGATTTAAGGCTCTTTTATATTTTCATCCCTAAGAAAACAAGTAAGTTCTTTTTCCCCTCAAATTTTTTAATATTTTTATTTACTCTCAATGAGACTATTTAAATGATTGAATGATTGAATTTACTGTCAATGAGACTATTTTAATTCTGAAATACCAAAATTGATTATTATTAATAACAGAAATTCTTTATTGAACACTTTCTCTTGGATTCATTGGTCCTGAAGACACAAGTTTTACTACGAACTTAATATTTTTCTTAAAAATAAAAACAAATTGAGTCAAATTGCTAAGTCTTAGAAAGAGAATTGGGGTGGTAGGAGAGGCCTTTATTATAAACAAACTGCTCTCTGGTATTCCTACCTATTTGTGTGTTATCATTCCTTTATAAGGAGCCCTGATAGTGTAGTGCAGTATGAATTGGACTGCTAACCACATGGTCAACAGTTAGAATTTCATAACAACTCCATAAGAGAAAGATGAGGCTCTCTGCTCCCGTAAAGATTCAGAAACACTGTATAGGGTCACTATGAGTTGTCACCGACTCCACAGCAATGCCACCAACACAATTCCTTTGTCCCTTTTTTAGACTCCCAATACTGTTTTTAGTTTTAAGCACAAGTAGTCCAAGGAACTCTGGTAG
>NW_006408520.1:9938895-9940559 GCF_000296735.1 Chrysochloris asiatica
AGACTATAAAGCATTTGAACCGCAAGGTTGGCAGTTGAAACTCACCAACTACTCCTCAGAAACCCTAAACAGGGTCTCTATGGGTTGGAATCAACGGTACTTAACAACAACAACAACAACAACAACTGTCTCTTTCTGGAAAATGTCTGCTTATTATTATTATTCCTACCCTCTAGCATAGTGGGTTGCTTGTCGGGTTGTTTAACTATGAAAGAATGTATCTTTTAGGGTAAATACTCTCTATTGACTTTTTACAATAGTGGTTATATGTATATTTTTTTGTCCTTTTGTAGTAGACTAATTTCACTCATCATAATGTCCTACAAGTTTATCCATGTTTTGAGGTGTTTCACAGATTCATCATTATTCTTCAACATTCCATTTTGTGTATGTATAAAAATTTTTTTTTGATCTATTCGCCCAACCAAATGCAGTTTTTAGGTAGATTCCGTCTTTTTGTTATTGTGAATAGTGCTGCAATTAACATGGGAATGAATATATCTATTTTTACTGTGGCTCATATTTCTCTAGGATATATACCAATAAGAGGGATTGCTGGACCATACGATATTGTCCTGAAATATGCAGATGACATAACTTTGTTTCCAGGAAGCAAAAGAGGACTTGAAATACATACTAATGAATATTAAAGACTATAACTTTCAGTATGTATTGCACCTTAATTCACAGTAAACACAAACCTGGACAAGTAAAAAGTATCATAATAAATGAAGGAAGGATTGAAATTGTCAAAAATTTCATTTTGCTTGGTGAATCTGTTGCAAAAGATGTCTTTAAAATGTTAAAGAGCAAAGATGTTACTTTGAGGAATAAAATGTGTGTTACCCAAGCCATAGTATTTTCAATCACCTCATATGCATGTGAAAGTTTGAAAATGAATAAGGAAGACAACAGAAGAATCCATGTATTTAAATTGTGGTATTGATGAAGAGTATTGAAAATACCATAGACTGATAGAAGAACAAACAAAATAAATTTGTCTTGGAAGAAGTAACAGCCAGAATGCTAATTAGAAGAGTGGATGATGAAACTTCATTTCTTTTTTTTGAGAAAAGATTGACTTTATTAGACTTTTAGGTGAAGTGACATACATATGAGAAGGCAATAAAATAGGAGGAATATTGACTTGTCATGTAAATATAGTTAGTAGTTTCAACCACAATCTGTGGCCAGGCTATCTTGAGCTTTAAGTACCCGTCTCTGTCTCTTGTTAGTTGTCATTTAACTGTTTCTTCACTCATAAGGTGAAGGTAATACTGTTGATATTTTTTATCCAATTGGCTGCTATGAAGAGAAACCCACTTGAGTAAATTTAAGATAATAAAAGAAGGAAAAATAAGGTCATGATAATAATTCTTAAGCTCATTCTTTATCTCTCCATTCTTTAGAAAGGAGACTTCATTTCTTGTACTTTAAACAAGATCTTAGCAGGAAGAACCAGTCCCTGGAGAAGAACATCAAACCTGAAAAACTAGAGGGTCAGTGAAAAAGGGGAACACAGCCAACATGGTGGATTGACAAAATGGCAGTAACAATGGACTCAAACATAACAATATTTGTGAGTGAGAATGGCCGATGGGTTCTGTCATGTGTGGGGTCATCATACGTTGGAGCTGACTTGATGGCACCTAGCACCACCACCA
>NW_006408520.1:9943699-9963081 GCF_000296735.1 Chrysochloris asiatica
TTTGGGAGTGTTACAGCATTTTCAATGCTTTGAAATGGTTTGAGTAAAATTGGTTTTACTCTTTCCTGGATATTTCATAGAATTCATCAATATCTGGATCCAGACAGTTTTTTTGTTGGGAGTTTTTTTAATGACCTTATCAATTTCTTCCGCTTTTTTAAAAGAGAATGTTCAAATTTCCTGCTTCATTCTGTGTTAATTTAGATAAGTAATGTGTTCCTAGGAATATCTTCTAGATTTTCAAATTTGTTGCAGTACAATCTTTCATAGTATTCTGTTATCTCTAGTTCAATTAGTTTTTGTTGTGATGCCTTCCATTTCATTGATTTGCGTTATTTGCATCTTCTTTCCTTTGTTAGCTTTTGCCATTAGTTTGTCAATGCCGTTAATCCTTTATAAACCTTCTTGTCTTGTTGATTCTTTATACTGTTTTTCTGTTTTCTATTTCATGTATTCCTGCTCTTATCTTTATTATTTATCTTCTCTTGGCTGTAGGCTTACTTTGCTGCTCTTTTTCCAATTGCTGAAGATTTTAGGCTAAGGTGTTGATTTTGATTCTTTGTTCTTTTTGGATGTGTGCATTTATTGCTACAAACTGCCCTCTGAACACTGCTTTTGCTGTGTCAAAAATTTTTTAGTATATTGTGTTTTCATTCTCTTTTGATTCAAGGAATTTAAAATTTTTATTTTTTGTTTCTCCCATTACCCACACATTTTTAATCAGTTTCTATGTATTTGAGATTTTTCTCCCTTGAATTTCCTATTGTTGATTTCTAATTTTATAGCATTGTGATCTGAGTAGGTGTTTTATAGTATTTCAATATTTTTAAATTTATTGAGGCTTGCTTTGTGGTCCAGTCTGGAGAACATTCCATGTGCACTGGAAAAGAATGTATACTGTGATGTTGTTGGGATGATTGCTCTATATAAATCTATGAGGTGAAGTTGGTTGATGGGTTTGTTTACTTCTGTGTTTTTGTTAAGTTTCTTGCTATTTGTTTTGTCCTTCATTGAAAGTGGTGTATTAAAATCTACTGCTATTATTATAGATTTGCCTCTTTCTTCAATTCTGTTAGAGTTTGATTATGTATTTTGATGCTCTTTCATTCAGAGCATAGCTACTTATTATGACTATGTTCAATTGACCTTTTTATCCCCATTGTTGATGCCATTTTTTTCCTCTTATGCTGTTTTGTTTTTTTGCCTTAAAGTTTACTTTATCAGAAATTAATATTTCTGTTTTCATTTTATTTTTATTAGGTTGATGTGCTTTTTTTCCATCCTTTGATTGTTAGTCTCTTTTTGTATTTGTGTGTTAGGTGCATTATTTGTAGATAGTATATTGATGATATTCTATCTAGTCTGCTACTTTCTGCCTCTTGACTGGTGCATTTAATCCATTGACATTTAGTGTACTTATTGGTAGGTATGAGTTGATTGCTGTCATTTTGCTGGTTTTTTTTTTTTTTTTTTTGGTGTGTCATTTCTGATTTCTTTGTTCCACATAATTTTCTTTGCTATAACCAATTTGTTTGTGGGTTTAGCATTTTCTTCTTTCTTTTTTACCAAGTTTTTCTGTTTTTTATTTTGATTAGAAAGTTTATAATTTTCTCTGAGGTTACTAAAATTTATTAATTACAAGTTTTAAACAGTCTATTTCATTTTGAAATCTCCTTGACTTCTTCACCATTAGGATGTTCTGGAACTACATTATTTCCTCTATTTGCTTTGTAATTGTTTTCATTATAAATCAATAGCTCTGGTTCCCTAGTGTCAGTCTTGTAGATTTGTTTTACTTTGAATGCGACTTGTTGGAGGAGAATATTGAAAGTGCCATGGGCTGCCAAAAGAACCAATAGATTCGTTTTGGAAGAAGTGCAGCCAGAATGCTCCTTGGAAGCCAAGATGGCCAAACTTCGCCTCTCATACTTTGGACCTATTGTTAGGTGAGACCAGTCACTGGAGAAGGATATCATATTTGGTAAGATGGAGGGTCAGAGAAAAAAAGGAAGACCCCCAATGAGATGGATTGGCCAAGTGGCAGCATCGATGGACTCAAGCGTGGCAACGGTAGTGAGGTTTTCTCAGGATTGGGCAGTGTTTCATTCTGCTGCGCATAAGGTCGCTATGCGTTGGTACTGACTTGATCGATGGCACCTAACAACAACAACAATATTTACATTAACTTCTGGATGTTGTTGTCATGTATGCTAATATCAGGTTGTTTTCTGCTGTTTTTTGTTCTCTTTCAAAGAAATCCCTTTAGTATTTTTTGTAAATTTGATTGGTTATTTACAAATTTGTTTAATTTTTGCTTATCTGAAAATGTCCTAATTTAATCATTATTTGAGGAACAATTTTGCTGGATATATAATTCTTGGTTGGCATTTTTTTCCTTTCAGGGTTTTACATATTTCATCCCATTGCCTTCTTCTCTGCATGGTTTCTGCTGAGCAATCATAATATAGTCTTGTTGTTGTTGTTGTTATGTGCCGTGGAGCTGGTTCTGACTCATAGCGACCCTGTACAGGGTTTCCGAGGCTGTAAATCCTTACGGGAGCAGAAAGCCTCATCTTTCTCCCGCGGAGCGGCTGGTAGTTTCGAACCGCTGACCTTAAGGTTCGCAGCCCGATTCGTAACCACTACGCTACCAGAGCTCCTTCTATAGGGATTTCTAATATATTATTGGTTGTAGGTAATTTTTCTAGGTAACTTTTCATTTTTTTTCTGAGCTGCCCTCAGTATTCTTTCTTTGTCTTTGAGAAATTTTATTAAAATATGTCTTGGTGATTTTCTTTTGGGGTCCAACATTTTGGGGGTTCACAAAAGCTCTTGGATGCTTATCTTCTTGGCCTTCATGATGTTAAAGAAGTTGATTACCAACAACTTTCTGACCATTTTTTATCTTTTTTTTTAAAATCTCTTCCTGTTCTGGAATTCTGATTACACATAAATTATTTCTCTTGATGGTGTCCCACACAAAGCTTAAGATTTTTTTCAGATTTTTTTCCTTCTTCTTCTATGATTATAATTCTATCAGGTAAGTATTGATACACGTGTCTTTAAGTTCACTAATTTGACCTTCCATGGATTACAATCTATTCTGTTTTCCTGTCTATGTATTATGCATTTCTGACCATTGCACAGTGAGAATGGTTACAGTTGTGACTGAGCTGTCTGGATATGGTTCCTGTCTTCTGTTGGGTTGAGCATGGAAAAAAAAAACAAAAAAAAAAACCAAGAGAAACAAATTATATAGTAAAAACAGAAAATAATGAAGGAGATATAAAAAGAAAAACTATTAAAGAGCAGTATTGAAGAATAATACAATAACTTAAAAGGAAAAGAAAATAAAACAAGAGAAGAGAAAAACTATAAAGAAAAAAATACAACAGAAAAAATTGTAGAGGGAAGAAGAAAAGAGAAAGAGATCTGAGAATTGTTGTTGTTGTCAGGTGCCATCAAGTTTGCACTGACTCATAGCGACCTTATGCACAGCAGAACAAAACAATGCCTGATCCTGGGCCAACCTCACTACTGTAGCCACATTTGAGTCTATTGATACTGCCACCTGGCCAATCCATCTCGTTGCTGATCTTCCTATTTTTCTCTGACCCTCCATCTTACCAAACATGATATCCTTCTCCAGCGACTGTTCCCTGCTGAAAATATGTCCAAAATATGAGAGATGAAGTTTGGCCATCTTGACCTCAAATGAGCACTATGGCTGCGCTTCTTCCAAAATGGATCTATTGTTCTTTCGGCAGCCCATGGCACTTTTAGTATTCTCCTCCAACACCATAATTCAAAGGCATCAGTTCTATGATCTTCCTTATTCACTGTCCAGCTTTTGCATCCATATTAGGTTATTGAAAATACCATGGCTTGGGTCAGGCGCACCTTAGTCCTCAAGCTGACATCTTTGCTCTTCAATACTTTCAAAAGTTCCTGTGCAGCAGATTTGCCTAATGCAATATGTCGTCTGATCTCTTGACTGTGAGTGTTAATAGTTGATCCAAGAAGAATGAAGTTCTTGACAACTTCAATCTTTACTCCATTGATAAGAATGTTGTTTATTGGTCCAGTGGTGAGGATTTTTGTTTTCTTGACATTGAGATGTAATCCATACCGAAGGCTGTGCTCTTTGATCTTCATCAGTAAATGTTTTAAGTCCTCTTCACTTACAGCAAGCAAGGTTGTATCATCTGCATATTGCAGGTTATTAATGAGTCTTCCTCCAATCTTGATGCCATGTTTTTCTTCATAGAACCCAGCTTCTCTGATGATTTGCTCAACATATAAATTGAATAAGTATGGTGAAAGAATACAACCTTGTCACACACCTTTTTTAATTTTAAAACATTCAGTATTCCCATGTTCTGTTTGAACAACTGCTTCTTGGTTCAGGTACAGATTCCTCATGAGTACAATTAAGTGTTCTGGAATATTCATACTTCACAATGTTATCCATAGCTTGTCATGATCCACACAATCTAAGGCCTTTGCATAGTCAATAAAGCATAGGTAAACATCTTTCTGATATTCTCTGTTTTCAGCCAAGATCCATTGGATATCAGCAATGATATCCCTCGTTCCATGGCCTCTTCTGAATCTGGCTTGAACCTGTGGAAGTTCTCTGTCAATGTATGATTGTAACCATTTCTATATTACCTTTAGCAAAACTTTACTCGCTTGAGATATCAAAGAGATTGTCCGATGATTTCCGCATTCCGTTGGGACACCTCTCTTTGGAATGGGCACAAATATGGATCTCTTCCAATCAGTCAGCCAGATAGTTGTCTTCCAAGATTTGAAAATAGTAAAGAGAAACCAAGGGAATTAAGAAAGAAGAAAGAGAAGGAGGAAAAGAAAAGAGAAACAAGCAAAGGAAGAAAAAAGGAAAGCAGTGAAAGAAAGGAAGGACGGAAAATATAAAAACAAATAAAGGAAAAAACCCCACTAAACCTAAGATACAGGCTAGACCCTGAGAGGAGAAAGCTATGGTGGACAGAATTATTGGTATGGGTTGGCACCCTCTGCTAGCGAAGGAACTCACAATATGGAAGAGAGGTGCCCCACTTTAGATGGAAATTCTATAGGTAGTGGTTATGAATTGGGCTGCTAATATCATGGTTAGCAGTTTGAAACGACCAGCTCTTCTGTGGGAGAAAGATGAGGCTTCATATTCCCATAAAGATTTACAGCCTATGAAACCCTACACAGGGTCCTATGAGTCAGAACTGACTTCATGGCACATAACAACAACAAGAAGGTGTTATCTATGATCAGGTCACCTAATCTGGAAGCAGTCTGTTCAAGTTTTAACATTAGCAGATGTCATGTTCATTGTTCCCATAAGGAATGCTTTTAGGCTTAGAGGGCAGCTGAGGGCTGGTTGACTGATTATGAGAGTTCCTTAGTCTCCAGGGCTTGCCATGGACTGACTATGTGCATTCAGCTTGTCTGAAGAGGAAGTCCATGAGATCCAGATGTGGGGTGGATCATCCAGTGCATGACCTCTAACAGAACAGGACCTCTATAGGGGATGGGTGAGAGTGAGAGATAGCCACACCTCTGGTCACCAGGAGAGTGTGGGGACAAGAAAGAATCACACTTATTTTGTTACCAGTCACCAGTGTGCATCTGAATGGTCAGCCAAGGTCTGGAGTGAATGCTCATTGCAAATATTCAAGATGGCCACATCAATTCAGGTTTTTCAAAGTTCTCTTGTCTCCTTTCTTACTCCACCTGCTCTGATTCCTTTCTTAATCAGTACTCAATCTACTTCAGGATTATCATCTGAATCTGGTTTATTTGCTCTCTTGTATCTTTGTTGCAGAGGGTCAGTGTAGTGTGTCTGTATAGTAGGCCTCCTTGCTGGAATTTGGTTTTCCATTTTCTTAAAATTTCTTCCTTAAAAATCCCTGTATCCTTTGGGAAAAGTCTATCAAGATTGTTGTTGTTGTTGTTACCTGATGCAAGTGAATTCGAACACATAGCAACCCTTTATAGGGTTTCTGAGGAGCAGCTGGTGAGATTGAATTGCCGACCTTGCAATTCAAACTAACTGCAGTCCAGTGCATTAACCCACAGAGCCACACCAGGAGTCCTTACCCTTGGTAATTTACAAAAGCAGTCACCATAATGTTCTGAGCTGACCTCTTCATCTTGAATTGAATGGGTCCAGTAGATTTCCTTTGAACCTTCTTTTGGAAGGCACTTTAATAAGATGATCACTAGTATATTATTGAGAGAACTTGTCTGTACCTATCTACTGATCTCAGAGGCTTGTTTCAATGCATTCTATTTGGATTAAACTTATGTATGTATGAACTGGAACCCTACTAGTAATACTTTCTGATTTACCCTAGTAGAGGCAACCTCAGATCTAATCTTCAAGTGAACCAATCCTGTTAGCTTTCTTTTGGGTATCAGGAGTACTATCAGGACTGGTAGAGGGTAATGAAAATGCCACCATAATTCTCAGAGCACCCAGACATCAAAGTTAGAATAGAAATGTAGAAGCAATTAAGATGATAGAAAATGGTTTTAGGAATAAATGAAGTAAAAGATGAAGCAAGAGATTATCAGTGGGAAGTGACTGCAGATTGGGAGTTTAAATCATAGTTCAGGAATTAATACAGACAAAACCTAAGCTAAAAAGAACAAACATTGACCAAAGCTAGCAAGCAGAAATGTCAATGATAAACATCAGGAACTACTGCAGTACTGTTGAAGAACAATGCAAGTAAGACCATTTTCTATACCTAACATCAGGTTCATATTCATTTACTCAGAACTAGCAAAATAACTAACCAGTTACCTAACTAATGTTGACCAAACAGTTAACTACAAGTATGGACAATCTAGAGTTTGTAAACATGAGAAGGGGATTAACCTGGATAAACCAGAACTGCTCAGGGCTTCATTTTGAAGCCAGTAGTCCTGTTCCTCCAGAATAGACAGTTGATTTTCCCCATCCTTACAGTGTATTACTTATTATTAATACAAATTTATGCAGTAGTCTCTATAAACTCTTCTACTAGGACATTACATAGTCAACCTTCCTTTTTTTTGTGGTCAAATGACACTGTCACTCTAATATTATTTATATTAGTAAGCACACAGAGAGGAAGTTGGTGTTGCATGCTTCAAAGAATTTCTACATTTTGCATATCCAGATGCTAAGTACACTACGTAAGTATTTGTTAGAGTGCCAAAATAACTCTCTACTAAGCTTTATAGCATGACTAACACTTGATTTTGTATTTGTTATTACTTGTCTTGATATTTGAATCTCTGATAAGTTTTTAACATATGAAAATCTATCTCCACTAATTTTCAACAAACACTTTACAAGAATGATACAGAGTTCTGGTATATATGACACCATAGAGACAAACATTACCAATAGAATGACTATTTGACTACATTAGCCCAGAAAATTAAGTAAATGAGTCATCATAGCATCAATCGATAGCATACCACCAAGCAGAGAGTTGAGGAAACAAACCAAGTACTGACTGAAAAGAAAAAAACAGCAAGGAAACAGTGATTAGCAGCTTGACAGCAACCTGCCTCTTGGTGCAAAGCAACATGGTCATTTTAAGCCCACATAGAACAACAACCTGGATTGATGAACTCAGCAAAGAAAATGTAAACAGTGCATAGGTGTTGGCAAAGATTCAAGTGTAAAGGATTCAAGTCCTGGAAAGAAATGACAAGGTGGGCAGGATGCAGCCAGCAACGGCACACACCTAGGGAGTGGTGTGAGGAGTGTAGTAGCAGTCATGGATTGAATTGTCTTTCTCAAAAATGTGTCTCAACTTCACTGGACCATGATTCTCAGTGGTTTGGTAGTTATGTAATGATGTAATCATATGATCAGCTGGTCAATCATATGGGGATCAGCGTGGGATGCCTTACTCTTATGAGGTTTTGGACCTGACCTGATTTAAGGGGAGCTTCCCTGGAATGTTGCTGTGTCTTTCATTTTACAAGAGATAAAAGGAGAGAGAAGTCAGTAGAGAAAGAAAGACCTAATTAACACCAAGAAAGAAGAGTTAAGAGTGGAGCAGGGTGCTCCTTCTAGGAGGTCCTCAGTGTAGGAGCACTCTGCTCCACTGAGGACCTCCTAGACCCAGTGAAAGCTTGATACCAAGACACATGAAGATCTTCAAGGGATGTTGGGCCCACAAATGTTGAAAGGAGACCTGGGCTTACATCCCCCAGAGCCAATAGAGAGAGAAAGTCTTCCCCTACAGCTTATTCCCTGAATCTGAACTTCTATCTTCCTAAATTGGGAAATAATACATTTGTTTGTTAAATCTATCCACTTGTGGTATTTCTGTTAAGCTAGTACTATACAACTAAGACAGGCCACTAACAAAAACATAAAATATGCTCAGGATCATTAGTTATTGTTGTTGTTGTTGTTAAGTGCCATCAAGTCAGTACCAACTCATAGAGACTCCATGCACAACAGAATAAACCATGCCTGATCCCAGGCCAATCTCACAATCGTTGCCTGAGCCCATCGATGCTTCCCCTGTGCCAATCCATCTAGTTAGGGGACTTCCTATTTTTCTACGACCTTCCACTTTGCCAAACAGGATATCCTTCTCCAGTGACTAGTCCCTCCTGACAGTATGTCCGAAGTACAAGAGACAAAGTTTCGTCATCCTGGCTTCCAAAGAGCACTCTGGCTGTATTTCTTCCAACACAGACCCGTTTGTTCTTTTGGCAGCTCATGGTACTTCAATATTCTCGTCCAACACCATAACTCAAATGCATCAATTCTTCTATGGCCTTCCTTATTCACTACCCAATTTTCGCATGCATATGAGGTTATTGAAAATACCATGACTTGCGTCAGGCACACCTTAGTCCTCAAGCTGACATATTAGCTCTTCAACATTTTAAAGACATCTTGTACAGCCGATTTGCTTAATGCAATACATTGTTTGATTTCCTGATTGCTGCTTCCATGAGTGTTGATGGTTGATCCAAGCAAATGAAGTCATTGACAACTTCAATCTTTTCTCCATTTAAATGGATGTTGTTTATTGGTTCAGTGGTGAGGACTTTTGTTTTCTTTACATTGAGATGCAACCCATTCCACAGGCTGTGGTCTTTGATTTTCATCAATAAGTATTCCAAGGTCTCTTGGCTTTCAACAAGCAAGGTTGTATCATCTGTATATCACAGGTTGTTAATGAGCCTTTCTCCAATCTTAATGCTACATTTTTCTTCATATAATCCAGATTCTTTTATTATTTGTTCAGCATACAGATTGAGTTAGTATGGCAAAAGAATACAACATTGTTGCACACATTTCCTGGTTTTAAAACAATCAGTGTTCCCTTGTTATGTATGAACAACTTTCTCTTGGTCTATGTACAGTTTCCTCATGAGCACAATTAAGTGTTCTGGAATACTCTTACTTCGCAAACGTTGTCCATAACTTGTCATGATCCACACAATTGAAAAACAACATTAGTCATTAGAGAGATGCAAATCAAAACATATAAGATACTATCTCATCCTGGTAATAATGACACTGATCAAAAACACAGAACAAAAAGTGCTGACAAGGTTGTGGGGATATTAGAATTCTTATACTCTGCTGGTAGGACTGCATAATGGAAGAACTGCTATGGGCATCATACAACACTACCTGAAAAGCTAAAAAGAGAAACATCATGTAATCCAGCAATCTAATTTCTAGAAATAAGAGTTTAGACATGAAAAGACTTTGGCACACCCATGTTCATCACAGATTATTCACAATTCCAAAAAGATGGAAAAACTTAACTGTCCGTCAATGGATGTATATATAAACTCAGCTATATATGTACTTGGAGTCCTGATGTGGTGCTGCATGAAAATATATTAGACCACAAGATTGATTTGAACTGCAAAGGTGGCTGTTCAAACCCACCAGCTGCTCCTCAGAAACTCCATACAGGCTTGTTATGAGTCAGAACCAACATAATGGCACTTAATAACAACAACAACAACACATACATAGTATGGAATATTACATAAATGATAAAAAATAATGATGAATTCATGAAACATCTCACAACATGGATGAATTTGGTGGACATTGTGCTGAGTGAAGTAAGTCAATCACAAAAGGACAAATAATGTCTGAGATCACAGTTTTAAAAAAGCAAGACTAGGATTACACACAAAAAGTAGCAATATGGGGCAAATCATCTCAGTACAACCAAGGCAAAGGAAGACATTGAGATGTATGCAAGAATAAAGGACAGCTATGGTAAATGCTGATTGTGAAGTATGAGTATTCCAGAACACTTAATTGTGCTCATGAGGAATCTGTACCTGGACCAAGAAGCACTTGTTTGAACAGAACATGGGAACACTGAATGTTTTAAAATTTAAAAAAGTGTGCGACAAGGTTCTTTCACCATACTAATTTAACCTGTATGCTGAGCAAATAATCCGAGAAGCGGGATTACATGAAGAAAAACATGGCATCAGGATTGGAGGAAGACTCATTAACAACCTGCGATATGCAGATGATACAACCTTGCTTGCTGAAAGTGAAGAGGACTTAAAACATTTACTGATTAAGATCAAATACTACAGCCTTCAATATGAATTGCATCGCAATGTAAAGAAAACAAAAATCCTCACCACTGGACCAATAAACAACATTTTTATCAAGGGAGAAAAGATTGAAGTTGTCAAGGACTTCTATTCTTCTTGGATCAACTATCAACACTCATGAGAAAGCAGTCAAAAAATCAAACGATGTATTGCATTAAGCAAATCTGTGGCACAAGATCTTTTTAAAGTGTTAAAGAGCAAAGATGTCAGCTTGAAGACTAAGGTGCACCTGATCCAAGCCATGGTATTTTCAATAAACTCATATGCATGCGAAAGCAGGACAGTGAATAAGGAAGACTGTGGAAGAATTGGTGCTTTTGAGTTGGGGTGTTGGAGGAGAATACTGAAAGTGCCATGCACTACCAAATGAACCAATAGATCCATTTTGGAAGAAGTGCAGCCAGAGTGCTCCATGGAGGCCAAGATGGCCAAACTTCGTCACTCATCATACTTTGGACACATTGTCAGGAGGGATCAGTCACTGGAGAAGGATATCATGTTTAGTAAGGTGGAGGGTCAGAGAAAAAGAGGAAGACCCCCAATGAGATGGATTGTCCAAGTGGCAGCATCGATGGACTGAAGCATGGCAACAGTAGTGAGGCTGACCCAGGATAGAGCAGTGTTTCATTCTGCTGTGCATAAAGTCGCTATGGGTCATTACTGACTTGATGACACCTAACAGCAACATGGTAAATGCTATTACATATACATTCTTGCAACCATAGTAATAACAAAGAGTAAACAATGACACCTGGGATGAATGTGCACCATAGAACAATCAACTCTACAAGATCAATATGGCAACATTTGCCTAAAACCAAAGGTTAGCAAGTAGGAAGGGGTGGGGAAATCTGGTGAATGGAAATGGGGAACCTAAGGAGACAAAAAAGAGAGGGCTAACACATTGTAGAGATTGCAGCCAACATTATGACATAAATTGTATATGAGTTATTGATTGGAAAACTAGTTTGCTATGCAAGCTATCAACTAGAGCACAATAAAATGTTTATGAAAAGAATGATAAAAAGGACAATGATTTATATTCCCTTTTATTCTTCAAAAAGTTTAATCCATGAGCTTCATTGAAGTTTAATAGAATAGGAATGTTAGGTTTATGACTGATTCAGCCAATTATCAAGACATCCTTTTATTAACTTTTGTAAATATTTCTGTTTTGAGTATATAAAAAAATGGATTGGCCAAGTGGCAGCATCGATGGACTCAAGTGTGGCAACAGTAGTGAGGTTGGCCCAGGATCGGGCAGTGTTTCGTTCTGTTGTGCACAGGGTCACTATGAGTCGGTACTGACTTGATGGCACCTCACAACAACAACAACAGTGTGGTGCTGCAGGATAAGTTCTCGACCACAATGTTGGTTTGAACCGCAGTCAGCATTTCAAACTAACCAGCCACTTCTTGGAATCCCTATATAGAGTCATACTTAGTTGGAACAACATCATCAACAACAACAAAAAACATATTTGAGGTTTTTTTTTTGTTTACTGCGGAAAAATAAATATGACAAAACAACATTTCCCCCTTTTCCATAAGGAACTTACTGTGTAAAGAGTATTGGATACTTATTGAACAAATTGCTCAAATATTCCAAGTAGAGAAGAGTGACAACATCAGCTCTGGATAGCTATGTGGTGGTGGTTGTATGCCATCAAGTCAGTTCTGACTCATAATGATCCTGTATAGGGTTTCCCAGACTGTACATCTTTATGGGAGCAGAAAGCCTCTTCTTTCTCCTGTGGAGCAGCTGGTAGATTCGAATTGCTGCCATTGTGGTTAGCAGCCCAGCTCAATCCACTATATTATAAGGATTCCAATGGATAGTTATGTAGTGTGACTATAACATTTTCCATGAGGTAGCATGCAGTTAACACTATACAAGTGAGTCTGCCACTGTGGAGACTACAGGCCTTGGAGATGATCCAATATTGTTGAAGCCAATCAATATCTGGCCTTAGTCAACAGTTAATTTATACTCACAGAATTCAACTAAGTGGTCTGAAATTGGAGAAGAAGCATTTTTGCCTGGGTCACTAAACAGAATAATTGAAAAAAAAAAAAGCCTTTATTTTAAGCCCTCATGGCATGTTGTCATTCTTGGTTTTCACCTCTGTCTCCTTCCAAATTACTCATAAGTCAAGTAGCCTTACAGTGCAGAATGCGACTTTAGTAAGAGAAGACTATGGAAGTATAGAAGACAGCTAACACTTAGAACTATGCACTAAGGAACACAGTGGACTCTCAATAAATATTTGTCATATGAGTGAATAAATACATGAATAAAATGATAAATAGTTTGAAATTAAGAAAGAGGAGAGAAGAGTAGAATGTTGGGGGATAGTAGCAAAGGGAACTGGCAGTACTTTGAGAATAAGAAAATATATGTAAGACAGAGGAATTCCCCAAATCAAAGTGTTTTTAAACTCACCCAGAAGTTGTCATTTATTCATATTCTTCAGAATTAGGAGATTTCTTTTTCTTTCTTTCTTTTTTTACAGTGTCTATGACACTCTGAATACCTGAGAAGGAATATGCATAATTATGATGGGCATAAGCAATTAAAGTAAATAGCGTTAGATCCATTTAGATCCAAACAAGGCTCTATTGCATAGTGAAATTTATTCCCAGTAACTGACTCCACCTTTAAGAGCGCAGCAGGGTAGACTATATATTGCAACTCAAAGGTTATGTGTGATTTAACAGAAACGTTGTTAGGCAGTAGTCAGTTTGGACCCATTGCTACTCTGTCTACAACAGTAAGACACACTGCCTAGTCCTGCACCATCCTCAAAGTGTTGTGATATTTGAGTCCATTATTGCAGCCCTTATGTTAATATTTCCTTCTTCTTCCAGGGAGCAGAGTGGTTTCACATGATAAGCACCACAAGATCAGTGGTTTAAGCTCATCAGCCACTCCTTGGGAGAAAGATGAAGGTTTCTGCTCTTGCAAATATGTAAAGGCTCGGAAATCCTACACGTGGTCACTAATACTCAGAACCAATTAAAAGACAATTAGCAACAGCAACATATGTCTTCCAAGACATATTTATTTCTTCTTTTGGCAGCCTATACAATATTCAATATTCTTTGCCAACACCATAATTCAAATATTATCAGTTCTTCTTCAGTCTTCCTTATTAATTGCCCAGCTTCACATGCATATGAAGCAACTTGGATTACCATGGCTTGATTCAGGCACACTTTAGTCCTCAAAGTGACATCTTTGCTTTTTAGCACTTATAAGAGCTATTTTGCAGCAGATTGACATCATTTGAATACTTGAATGCTGTTTCATGGGGATCGATTGTGGGTCCAAGTCAAATGAAATCCTTGACAACATCAGTCTTTTCTCCATTTATCATCATGTTGCTCCTTGGTCAAGTTGTGAGTTTTATTTTCTCCTTTTTTCTTTCTTTAAACTGACGTATAATCCACACAATATGGATTACACAAGAAACATGGTAGGAACCGGATAGATGTGTACTTAAAATAAGTGCACATCATAAATATCTTTCTATATTTTATAGTTAATTTGAGAAGCTCTGGTGATTCAGTGGCTAAAAAGCTTTCTATATCCAACTCAAAGGCCATCATTTATAGGTAACTTTCCCTTAGATACTCTTATTTAGCTTCTAGTAGCCTAGGTAGTTCCATGCTGTTTTCTACATTGGTCAAAACTTTTCAACTTTTGAAATTCTGCACATACAATTAACATAAAACATTATTCTTGTCTTGTACTTGGATAAATCTATAGATATATGAGGGGCTTCAAAAAGTTCGTCAAAAATGAGATAAAAGATAATGGAAATTTCCCACAAACTTTTTGATGCTCCCTTATATATAAAAACCAACTCAACTGCTATCAATTCAATTCCACTCATAGTGACCCTTTAGAACAGGGCAGAACTGCTCCTTAAGGTTTCTGAGATTGTAAATCTTTATGGGAACAGACATCCTCATCTCTCAGCTGTGGAATAGCTGGTGATTTTGAACTGCCAACCATTTGGTGAGTAGCCCAACCCATAACCTACTACATTCCCAAGGCTTCCTGCCTCATATATTGTTGTTGTTGTTAAGTGCTGCCAAGGATCCATAGGGACCCTATATAGGGTTGGAATCAAGACGACGCATAGGGACAATATATCATGTTTCTGAGATGTAAATTTTTGCAGGAGCAGACAGTCTCACCTTTCTCCTCTGGAGCAGCTGGTGAGTTTGAATAGCCAAACTTGCAGTTAGCAGCTGGATGCTTATCATACCAGGGCTCCTAAGATGAAGCTCTGTTGTTGCTGCTAAGTACATTCAAGTCTGTTCTGACACATAGCAATGGCTGATCTTGCAGTTAGCAGTCTAGTACTTGTCCTATAGTGTCACACCAAAGTGTCAAGATAAAACTGGTTGTTCTTAAGTGCCATCAAGTTAATTCCGACTCATAGTGACCCTGTATAGTTTCTGGAAGTGGTTGGTGGGTTTGAACCCCTGACCTTGTGGATAGAAGTCCAGAGCTGATCCTATGGCATCATGTTTTGTTGTTGTTGTTAAGTGCAATCTAGTTGATTTCTACCCATAGCTTTAGTGGTTGTGGATATTTGCCATGGAGTTGGTTCCGACTCATAACTTCCGTGTACAGGGTTTCTGAGGCTGTAAATCTTTATGGGAGCAGAAAGCCTCATCTTTTTCCTGTGGAACAGCTGGTAGTTTAGAACTGCTGACCTTGAGATTAGCAGCCCAATTGGTAACCACTATGTTAGGAAGGGTGTAAATAGCTTGCCTGAAGGAACCCAACTAAGTAAAAGAGAATGGTATGAGTCAGAACTGACTCAGTGGAACTTAACAACAACAGTAACAACAAATGCATAGCAAAAAGAGCCCTGCTGAAGTGGTTGTAAAGTACTAGGCTGCTAACAAAAGGGTTAGCAGTTTGAAATCAACAGCAGCTCCATAGGTGAAAAGACTTGACCATCTGCTTCCATAAAGACTTACAGCTTAGGAAGCCCTACGGGAAATTCTGCTCTTGTCCTATGTCTGGTGGCATAGTGGGTTATGTGTTGGGCTGAAAACCATAGACTAAGAGTTAGAAGTTACCAGTAGCTCTATGGGAGACAGATGAGACTTTCTGCTTCAGTAAAGATTTACAGCATCGCAAAGTCTACACATTGTGACTATGAGTCAGAACCAACTCCACACAACAACCACCATCACGACTCTTGCCCTACAAGGTTGTTGTGAGTAGAATCTACGATAACAAACAACAATGAATATTAAAGTAGAGGTCTTCAAAGTGAGGTTTCCTGATACTCTTCCAGGTTCTTACAGTTAAAATTATTTTTATAATAAAATTAAAATATTATTTGTCTTAACCTCTCTCATTCTCTTAGAAGCATGCAGTGATGTCTTTTAGAGATGACTTGGTATGAAACATTGCTACAGATTCAATTTTGATGTAGAGATGAGAATCTAGCTGCTCATTATTAACCCAGACATAAAGGTATTTGCAAAATGCAAAGCAAAGATACTCTTTTCACTATATTTTCCCTTTAGAAAGTATAATTCTTTTTCATAAAATAGTATTTATATTAACATGCAATGTATATTTAAAAATATTATTAATATTTCTTTATTTAAATTTCTAATACAGTAAATATTGAAAGACATAAATCACATAAAAAGAAGATTCATTGGATCCTCAGTAATACATGAGTGTAAAGGGGTTCTGATACTAAAATGTATGAGAAATGCTCTGCTAAAAGAAACATCTCAAATCAAACAGCATAGAAAAGTTTACTGGACAGCTTATTGAACATACGGTGTTAAGACAGTTGTTCATCCATTTTAAAAACTAAAAATAATGTTCTTCTAAACACTACAAATTTCTGATACAAATATTATAACTAGAAATTTTTTTATTTAGGGCATTCTGGTAATATAGAGCAAAATATTTAGAAATATGTGTTTCTTTAATTCATCAATTTCAAGGCTAGCAATATATCTAAAGGAAATAATATTATTGTACTAAAATAATTTCATTAAGGTAATGGTAATTGATACTTTCCTAGTAAATTTAGAATACCTACATATATAAGATAGGAAATTAATTAATAAAACTATGATATGTAAGTTGTCAAGGATTTCATTCTTCTTGGATCAAGTATCAACACTCATGGAAGCAGCAATTAAGAAATTAAATGACGTATTGCATTAGGCAAATCTACTGCACAAGACCTTTTTAAAGTGTTGAAGAGCAAAGATGTCAGCTTGAGGACTAAGGTGCACCTGACCCAAGCCATGGTATTTTCAATAACCTCATATGCATGAGAAAGCTGGACAGTGAATAAGGAGGACTGTAGAAGAATTGATGCTTTTGAGTTATGGTGTTGGAGGAGAGTATTGAAGGTGCCATGGGCTGCCAAAAGAACCAATAGATCTGTTTTGGAAGAAGTGCAGCCAGAGTGCTCTTTGAAGGCCAAGATGGCCAAACTTCATCTATCTTACTTTGGACATATTGTCAAGAGGGACCAGTCGCTGGAGAAGGATAGAATGTTTGGTAAGGTGGAGGGTCGGAGAAAAAGAGGAAGACCCCCAATGAGATGAATTAGCCAAGTGGCAGTATAGATGGACTCAGGTGTGGCAACAGTAGTGAGGTTGGCCCAGGGTGGGGCAGTGTTTTGTTCTGCTGTGCATAAGGTCACTATGAGTTGGTACCAACTCGATGGCACTTAACAACAACAACTTTAGTATTCATTGTTGTTTGCTATCTAGTAGATTTGACTTATAACAACCTTGTAGGGTAAGAGTAGTGATGGCGGTGCTTTTATTTTTATTTTTGTCTGCATGTTATAAATATGCAGTTTTTCATGAAAAAGTATTGGAATTAAAATTTTTCCTTTTGATAGCACAATTATTCAATAGTGGGGAAATGATTAAATTCCAGTACAACATGAAATATTACAGAACAATTAAAATGTTCAGAAAGAAGCATGAAGCAAAATGAAATGAGTGGCTTTAGAATGGATCTTGGAAAAATGAGAAAAAAAAACTAGTAAAAGCAGTTGTAAAGGACATTATTTGCACAATGGAGAAAATGAGAATTTAAACTCTATCAGTATTTGGTTATGTAATTATGCACATATTGCATTTTATAGTATAAAGCATAAAGAGAGTTTGAAGTTGAGTGAGGAGACTTCTTGATCTTAGAGAATATATTCTAAAGTATTTATCAGGAAAGTATCAATGATACCTGTAACTTATCTTCAAGTGATTCTGGGGGGAAAAAGGTGTGTATACTTATGAAAAAAACAAGCAAAAAATAGCAAATGTGGCAGAAGGTAACAAAATAAGGAATAAACATAATGAAAAAACATGGATTTTATTAGTGATCAAAATAATATAATTGAAGTCTTTTCATAATAAAATATTTGGGAAGAGAGTAAAATAACAATGTTAAGGTATTCAGTAAAGTTTTAATGAGGAAGAAATATAATGTGTAATTAGGATTTGAGAAAGGTCTGAGAGATGCCTTCTTTTAAATGTTTATTGGGCACAATATGCTCATAAATGTATAATACTGACAGAAAATAAATAATGGAAAAAGTTGAAATGGCAAGAGCAAATGTTGAAGTAATACTTACATCAGGATTTATAGTGTCCTTTCAGCTATATAAAAATACATATATGCATAGGAAAGACTATTAGGAAATACACCAACCTGCTAAAAGTGATTATTTTGTGGAGATTAAAACAGTGGATGATTTTAATTTATTTTTTGTATAGTTCTTTATATTCCAAAATTTCTACAATGATTAAATATTACTTTTCTAATGAGAAACACATAGTTCTGAAATTTAATTCACCATGCCATCTGGAGTCTTTCCACTCCTGATTCATACTTATTATATTCTATTGTAACAGGATGGTGATAACCATTTTCCACCCGGTAGCCTAGTGGGCATAGCTGGAAAAGCACATTTACATGAACTCATCCAATAGTTCATGAAAGTTTATTTATAATAAAAAGCCAGCCAGTATGGTGAGCAGGCCGAATGGTGAAATATATAGACTAAATACGATTTTTTTCTGAAAATTAAATAAACTTATTGGAAATCATCAGCCTCTCCCCATTTTGACCTTCACTAACTGAAGCATTAATATATCCAAAAAACAATATCAATACATGACAATGGCCAGAAAACAAAGGCAATTGTCAGGCACAGCCCACAAGGGTTGTGTCCCCTGCCCAGGAAAGCTTTACTCAGCGGAATATCTGTTTATGTGAAATACATAGAATTACTCATTTGATTGTTAGGTGGTATTGAACTTGAATAGATATGTATTTTATGTTCCAGTGTTGTCACTTCTTAGATAGCTTAGCCTCTTTTGGATAATTCCAGTTACAACATATTCAACATAGTCATGATTCAATACTTGTGATGTATATCCTTGGATGGCATAAAAGGTTAAGTGTCTGAGGGGCTGGCAGAAGTCTCAAAAGACAGGCGTGGTGATCTGCTTCCAAAAATTCACAGCTTGGAAACCTAATGGAGTAGCTCTATTCTGTACACATGGGGTCACCAGGAGTTGGCATCAAGTCAGTGGAAACTAACAACTTGGAAAGATCAAAAGTGAGAATTAAAAACTTCTCTTGCCTATTTTGTGCTGTTGATTGGAAATTAGTGGTAGGGAAGGAAGCCATCCAAGTTTCTTAGGGCTGCTATAGGAAAAATACTACAAGTGGT
>NW_006408520.1:9963301-9972007 GCF_000296735.1 Chrysochloris asiatica
CCACAAGGTCAGCATTTCAAATCTACCAGCTGCTCCTCAGAAACCCTATACAAGGCTCCTATGAGTTGGAACCAATTTGAAGGCACTTAACAACAACTGTCTAATCTGCTCCTTTCAAAATGATTAGGTTAAAGACACAACCTACACTGATGTTGCCTCATTAGCATAAAAGACAGTGTTCTCCAATGAGATTACATACACATGTATCAAAATTTCAAAAGGAACCATGCTGCAGTTGAGTCAATTCTGATTCATAGCAATCCTGTAGGAAAGAATTGTTGTTGTCGTTAGGTGCCATCATGTTGGATCTGACTCACGGAGACCCCATGCACAACAGAATGAAACATTCCCCAGTTCTGCACCATCCTTACAACTGTTGTGTTTAAGCCCATTTTTGCAGTCACTGTGTAAATCCATCTTGTTGGGGGTCTTCCTTTCTTTTGCTGACCCTCTGCTTTACAAAGCATAATGTTTTTTTTTGTTTTTTTTTCAAGGACAGTTCTCTTCTTATAACATGTACAAAGTACTTGATACCAAATCTCCCCATCCTAGCTTCTAAGGAGCATTCTGGTTGCATTTTCTCCAATACAGATTTTTTTTTTTTTTCAAGCAGTTCATTGGTACTTTCAATATTTTTTACTAGAACCATACTTCAAATGAATCACTTATTCTCCAGTCTTCCCTATTCATTGTCCAGTTTTCACATGCATATGAAGTGATTGAAAACATTATGACTTGGATCATGTGCGCCTTAATCCTCAAAGTGACACCTTTGCTCTTCAACACTTTAAGAGGATATTTTTCAGCAGATTGGCCTAATTAAATAAATCTTTTGATTTGTTGACTGCTGTTTACATGAATGTTGATTGTGGATCCAAGCAAAGCAAAGTCTTTGGCAGCTTCAGTTTGTTTTCCGTTTCTCATACTGTTATTGATTGCTTCATTTGTGATGATTTGTGTTCTCTTTAAATTGAGGTATAATCCATACTGAAAGCTGTAGTGTTTGCTCTTCCTCAGTAAGTACTTCAAGTCCTCTTTTGTTCCAGCAAACAAGGATATATCATCCCAGGTTGCTAATGAAAATTTCTCCAATTTTGATGCCTCTTTCTTCTTTATATAGTCCAAGAAAGAGGAGAATAGACCAATAAGGTTTTCAATACTGAATTCTTTAGAGAAGTTATAAAAATGGAGTTACAGAGGCATCTGACCTCTAATTTCACAATGAGGAATGAGACTCAAGATAGATAGTCCAAAGCTGATTCTTTTTGTTTGTTTTAGTTTTTATTGTGAATTGAGTGATAGTTTGCATTGGAGAACAACAGTTTAACACTCATCATTTCATTGAAATGATTACAAATCCCTCTGTGCATTATTTGCTTCTATTCCCTCTGGGTTGTTTGAGGGAGTGAGATGTACACAAAAACACTCAGGAATGTATAATCATTTAAACAACACATTCTGCAAACCTGCCTCCTGGTCACCAGCACACAGCCTTTCTCTTTACATGAGTCTAGAGTTCTCAGCTGTTCTATCTCTCCATGTCCCCATCTCTGCCTCCCTCTCTGGTGTCACTGCTTCTCTGGATAGAGGCCTACATTCTGCTTGTGCTCTTCTCCCTTGATGGTTCTAGGGTCTTCTGTTCCTAGAATGTAAGATTAACTACTCCCCCCTTTTTGTTACAAAAGTCTACTTTTACAGTTGTGACAGTCGCAATTCATCATGGTAACAATTACTCACTATTGAATCAAAAGAATCTTATCCTCATCTCCTTTCACCAGACCTGTCTAGACACGATGCAAACTATTTAGTGGGGATGCTATCCAAAACGAATTCTTATGAGGTGATGGTTAAACTCACATTTCAACCTTCATATTAGTTCTGAGACTAACTGTTTCCACCATGGCATGTTCTACTTTTCTGCTGGGTTTGATAATGTGTTGCAATGACCACACAGAATTTAAAGACAATGCTCACAATCATGAAATTTATTAGGGAAGTGACAACTATAATTTAGGATCAGAAATGACTCAGGTACAGTTATATAGTTAGGATAGCCTCTTCTCAGCGGCTCCCTCAGTCGTGCCTCTCTGGCCTTGTGGTTCAAACCAACTTGCAGCCCAGCACATTAGAACAGAGGGCCATACCAGGACTCCATGTTAGGGTTTCATATTCCCTAATTAGATGGTCTCATTCCAACAAGTGTGACATGCAGCTGATTTACAATATTGAAAAGATTTCTAATCCTCTTTGTTGGACCATAAGCACTTCATATTTGCATAACCCTTCATGGTCATTTGATGGGAATTACAAAGACTATTGTAAGTTGCTGTGCCTTGGAAGCCCACCATACACTTTTCCCCACTGAGAGACTGGTGGGTTCAAACTGCCAAACCTTTGGTTAACAGCCTAGTGCTTAATCACTTCACCACAAGGGTTCCTTTCCAAAGCTATAGTGTCTCTTATTCCAACGCATGTTTTGGGGGAGCCTGGGGGGGTGGTAAACAATTAAATCCATAACAAAAGCCATAATGCTTCTGCTATCCATATGTTTGCTTACCTCTTTCCCATTAGCTGATTTTTTTTGCTCTGGACTGCAAAGTTGGTTTGAACTACAAGGTCAGTGGTTTCAGCTCACCAGTCGCTCCTTAGAAACCTATACAGGGTTGCTATGGGTTGGAACCAACTCGATGACACTTAACACTTAATGTTATTGTTGTTTGTTTTGTTTTTTAATCTCTGTTAGAATTGAAACTGTAAGAGAAAGAAAAGGTAAAGAACAGGACAGTTCTTACCGGTTTGGTTTGTTTCAAACTTCCTTTGCTTGGTGTATAGCTACAGCTGGTGTACATGAGTGTACTTCTAAAAGATTAAAACTGTCATTTGGAGCATAGGCTATTCAAATAAATCTTGCCTGCCTTCAATCCCAGAATACCCTTTATTTAAAAAGTTATACATCTCTTCCTGTTTCAGGTTCCTTTTCCCATGTACAGGCACTTTAGAGTCAAATTGTCACACATGCTGCTGAGATCTTTAAACCCCTACAGAAGACTCTAATGGACATCAGCCAGGTTGACAATTTGTCATGCTCTAGACTTCACAACTGGGTCACAGCATCCCTTGCCTCAACAAATTTTTGCTTTGTCAGTGTAATTCTCATGCAGCATCAGCATCACTTTGATAGTGTTCTCCCTTCTTTAATTTTTAATATACTCTGATAGGAGGCAAAGCCTAAGTAAGCTTCCTTAGGCAGGAAAAGATCTATATCTCTCAACAATAGAAAACAAATTTCAAAATTTCATGTGGCTTTCTGCTTTTTGTCCAAGAGAAAGGCAATGGACTGGGTTTACCTTTCTATTTGAAAAAACCCTAGAAATCAGGACAAAATAACAAATAGTGATTTTAGGTGATGGACATCAGGTAGCATATGATAGTCCTATCTGAGCAAGAAGAATCAATGGAAGTTATTAGCAAAACCTCTCAGTATCATGAAGATTTTGTGTGGACACGGTACATACTCAGTGTGGCAGTATATTGTCAGCTAGAATAATAAAAACAAGGTACAGATCTTAAAGAAGCAGCTTTTGAGTACTGTTATTCAGGAGCACGAGATATATTTAAAATAGGTATAAGCTCTGCTTCATAAACTTATACTTATTCTAAATTCAAGCACTCCTAAAAAAAAAGTTTAAAATATAATCTAGTTTAAAAACAAGTATTGTGTTAGAATACTTAAAAAATATAAAAACAGCCTTGCTTTTGAAAGCCATTAAACTGCCTTTTATCCCAGCAAATATCTAACCAATTTATTTCTGCTTCAGTAATTTTTGGGGAACATTAATTTAAAAAAATCACCCAATAACATCCTATAAAGAGTTCCCCTACAGCATTGCATAAAAGATGAAGGTAAGAAAAGCCCAGCAAATTCCCTGATTTGATCAGACAAGAGCATAAGTTGGCTAAGGTCGCTAGAGTTCTCAGGATAGAGTATCACACTGGACAGAGCCTCACAAAGAGCTATCCAGAGATCTGCAGAGAATCTAGATTGATTCTAAGTGCTGGTCAGTATGCATGAGAAAACTACCTAAGGATGATTTATGTGAAGGAGCAGTTAGAATGGTTCCTTGGTTTAAGACCAGGTTGGGAAAAGTTTGTGGTTTTGCTAGTCAGAGGGGTAAGCTTTCTTATTCAAGTTACACTGGGTAGAGTACTCAGAAGAATCAATACCACCAACACTTATAAAATTAGCAATGTTAACCTGAGACTAAAATTTGCTTTGGAACAAGAAAATAAAGTTTAAAAGCAAGCTTCAAAGGTATTAATTTGTTTATAAGTAATTCTACAACAGGAAAAAGCTAAAAAAAAATTGAAATATACAGCCAACTAAAAATTACCATGCATGCAAAGAATAAAAAAAATAAAAGTCAACAAGGGAGGGGGGATTAATAGAAAACAACTCTGAAATGAAACAGATGGTAGAATTAATTTTTTAAAACTGTATGTTAAAAGCTATTATACCTATATTCCAGATATTGAAAAGGATAGAGGAATGATTGATCACGTTAAGTGAATACATGAAAAATATAAAAAAGAACAAAGTCAAATCCCTAGAGGTAAAATATAATTTCTGAAATAATAAATTCAATGGATAGACCAACTGGCACTTCAAAGAGTGTGTAGAATGCCTTCATTTTTAGCACTTCCAATTTTGGCACAATTTCCGTAGTAAGAAGAGAGCTTTCATCTTCTGGCAGACCAGTGGCCAAAGGAGGCCCTGCTACAGCTTTGGGACCAACTTTATGTTGGTTCAGTTGAGTGATGTCAGTAACATAGAATAGATAGCTCTAAGCTCGTTTTCCTCCAAAGAAACACTGAAAAACAAGTAGCAAATGTTAGAATCAACTTTGTCAGAAAACTGGAAAAGAATTAAAGGTTTAGAGCAACCAAGTGAACGCTGAAGGAAGAAACTGGCAATTTTAAATTGATAGGGAAGTTTTGTGACATTTTTATTTGTCTCTGCCCCTGCTCCTACTGGCTCCATAGCAGACTTAAAGAGAACAACCTGCTATTCTAATGTTGAACTCTGGTCCTTGATATCAGAGGAAACTTATTTGTAAATGATTCTATTTGTCTGTTCTAAATTGTCTGAAGGCTACGGTAGACAGAAAAAAGTTCACATGAAGAAAGGCCATGGGAAAATTGGGCACAGGAAAAAAAAAAAAAAAGACACAATGTACATAAGAAAAATGCTCACATGGAAAAATTCGCCCATGAAACTCTTAAGTCAAACCAGTATAGTGCTTGAAAATACTTTAAGATAAACAATGAACCTATCACTGCCAGGAGCAAAATAATACATTTGGGATGTAAAATAGACTACATAAGACCTGGGAGAAAAAGGGAAAGAGTTTCCATAGAAACCCTATGGGGACATTCCATATTGTCAAATAGGGTGGCTATGATTTGAAATCAACTTGATGGTTCATGACAACGTCATTGTTTTACAGCATATGTTTAAATAAATTATGGTTTTAAAAAAAGCAGTACAAGAGTGAAGGTTAACAGAAAGAATACTGTGATAGGACTCTCAGTCCTATTTTAAGGAGACTTAGAAGTCCTGGAGTTCTGGTGTGGCGCTGCGGGTTAATGCGCCAGACTGCAAAGCTGTTTGAACAGCAAGGTCGGCAGTTCAAGCTCACCAGCAGCTCCTCAGAAACCCTATACAGGGCTGCTATGGGCTGGAACTGACTTGATGGCACTTCCAACAACAACAATTATAAGTCCTGGAGTCCTGGTGTGGTGCTGTGGGTTATTGCATGGGACTGCAAGGTCAGCTTGAACCACAAGGTCAGTGGTTCAATGGCATTTAAAAACAACAACTACATTGTAAATCCTGGTGTGGTGCTGTAGGATAAGCACTGAACTGTTAACCATAAAGCTGACCATTCAAACCCACCTGCTACCCCTTGGAAACACTATACAGGGTCGGTTTGAGTAAGAACCGACTTGACAACACTTAACAACATTGTAAGTTAAGGTTCCTGAGTGATGCAAATGGTTTGTGCTCAAAATTTTTTCCCTCTAAATATTCCCGTAAATGTATTTCTACAACAACTTGAATACAGTTTAAGGGAGATTATTATTGCCCTATACTCTGCCTACATACCATGGGTACCAGATTAAAAAAACCTTAACTGAATTACAATGAATGATAATAGTTTTATGTAGCAAGGGGCTTCTAAAAGTTTGTGGAAAAATTACATGTCTTTTAGTTCCATTTTCCACAAACTTTTTGAAGTCCCCATGTATCAACCCCAAATATTTTAATTTAAACATCAGTTACAGCTTTAAGATAAATGATGAAGTCTCAAGAGTGTGATTTCATGCACTGACCAATGATTTGTGTAAGACAGTTTGAACAGAGGGCTCTTCCTGTGATCTCTGAAATTACACTGGGAAAAATCTTACCTATATTATAATCCTTTAAAAATGTTTTGTTTTTGTTGTGAATTGGGTGACGGGCTATAGAACAAATCGATTTTACACTTAACTTTATTTCATGTCATTAATGGCAATGTGACATCACTTATCCCACTTCCTCTATGTGATTACTGTTTCCATTCCTCCATCTTTCCTAACCCTTCTGAACTTTGTCCTTGGGCAAATGCTGTTTCAATATCAAATGGTTGATTATTATAAGGAGTGTGCAACTCCTAGTGTTATTATTAAAAAAGTTTTCCTTATTAAAAAGAACAAACCACCCACTGCCATTGAGTCAATTGTGAGTCAAAGCTACCCTCTAGGATGGAGTACAACTGTTTCATAGGGCTTCCAAAACTAACATTTTAATGGTAGCAGAAATCATCTTTCTCCTGAAGAATAGTTGGTGGGTTTGAACTACCGACTTATCGGTTAGTAACCCAGTACTTAACCCACTGCAACATCAGAACCCTTATTTGTTGGTGTATGCGCTGCGGAGTCGGTTCTGACTCATCAAGACCACATACAGGGTTTCTGAGGCTGTAGATCTTTACAGAAGCAAAAAGCCTCATCTTTCTCCTGCGAAACAGCTGGTAGTTTCGAACTGCTGACCCTGAGGTTAGCAACCGGATTCGCAAGTACTACACTACTAGAGCTCCTTATAGATATATCTATAATTTGGCTGAAAATTGATTCATGGAAGAAAGTTCAGGCTTGAAGGATGCCTAAGGTCGATAGTCTGTTCAACCAGTTGTTTTGCTGTTAAGTGCGATTGATTAGGTTCTGACTTATAGTGACCCTTTGTAGGGTTTCTGAGGAATGGCTGGAGGGTTAACAGTCCAGTGCTTATCCTACAGCGCCACACCAGGACTCCATTCAAACAGGTGTGGTTGTTGTTAAGTGCTTTTGAATTAGTTCTGACTCATAGCAATCCTGCATAGGATTTCTAAGGAGCAGCTGGTGGGTTTGAACCACCAAGGCTTTATGATTAGTAGCTGAGTGCTGATCCTACAATGCCACACCAGGACTCCACATTTGACCAGTATGATTTTGAATTTTGTTACACATTTTCTCCTGCTATGGCTGGCAGCGTTCTAATGGTAGTTGAAAGTGGTAGCCAGGTACTATGTAGTGCTTCTGGTCTCAGGGCATGGAAGTTGAGGTTTGCATGGCCCATTAGTCCACTAGACTCATTGTTTCCAATGTCTTTGATTTTCCTCGTTGTACTTTGCTCTGGACAGGGAGAGAACCATGGTTGTACCTTAGATGACTGTTCATGAGCTTTAAAGACTCCAGTCACTACACATCAAATTAGTATGCAGAACATTGTCTTTGTGGAAGATGATATGCCAGTTGATCTTTGTTTTCCCTGAGTCTAAGGTTTTGAGCTTCAAGTCTAGAGACTCCTTTGCTTAAGGTGTTTTATTATGGTTAAGAAGTTTTCATCACTTTGCATCCAGCATCCTCTATTTTCTTAATGGATATATTTGCAGCATGGCTAAATATATTTATGATAATATGTAGCACCAAATTTATATATATTCTGGGGCATAGTCCCATTTTACTTCCCACAGACCTATTCAGTTTGCCTGTCTATACCTCCTCTAGTAGATTATTGCTATTAAAGGATTATATATGCAATAGAATTTACCTCTGTTGCCTTTAACTGTGTTCTCCTGGTTTTCCTTTGTTTTCATAATTTTCACTCAAGAAATCCTGATGCCATGCTGTAGGACTGGACTGCTAAATGACATACCAGCATTTCAAATCTATCTGCCACTCCTTGGAAACCATATAGAGAGCAGTTATAAATCTGGATTGATTCGGTGGCAATAACAACAACAACAACAACAAAAAATAAATGATATAAAATGAAATAAAAAAAAATACATGCTATGTAGTCAAATCTGACTCATAGCAACCCTGTGCATGAAAGAACGAAGCTCTGTCTAGTCCTGTACCATTCTCACAATTGTTGTTATGTGTGAGTCCCTTGTTGTAGCCACTATTCTAATCCACCTCCTTGAGGGTGTCTTCCTTTTTCTCACTAACCCTCTACTTTACCAAGAATGGTGTCCTTTTCCAAGGACTGGTCCCTCCTAACAACATGTCCAAAGTGTGTAAAGTCTCACCATCCTTGATTCCAAGAAGCAATCTGGTTGTACTTTCAAGACAGATTTGTTTGCTCTTCTGGCAATCTATGGTACTTTCAGTACTCTTCCTCAATAC
>NW_006408520.1:9972667-9974665 GCF_000296735.1 Chrysochloris asiatica
AAACCTGATGGGTGGCCAAGGGCCACTAGTCTCTATTTGACTTGTAAACCTCTATTTGAGGTTCCACTAGTCTCTATTTGATCTGTAAACATGGTGTTTTTTATGATTTTGAGTTTTGTTACACATTTCTACCCAAGACCTTTTAATGTAATCCTTTTCAGAGCAGTTAGTAATAGTAGCCAGGTACCATATAGTCTGGGTCTCAGGGTTGTGAACACTGATGGTCATGTGGCTCATTATTCCATTAGACTAATTGTTTCCATGCATATTCAATTTTCATCACTCTTCTTCCTTTCTTCCAAACAGGGAAAGACCAATAGTTGCATCTTAGATGGTTACTCATGAGTCTATAAGATCTCAGTGGTTACTCAACCAAGTAAAATGTAGAACATTGTCTTTATAGATTTTATTATGTCAGCTGGCCATTATGTCCCCTGAAATTATGATCTTGAGTCCCCAGGCCCAGTGACTCATTCCCTCATGATGTCTGATAATATCTAAGATGTTCATGATTTGTTGCCCCCTGTAAATACTTATGTATAAATAGCCTCTTTCAAATTTATATCTATTTGTGGATGTACTCCCACACTCCCTCCCACACACTCTCAGCCTGAGTGTCTATCTATGCATATACTTGTAGATCACCTTTATTGCAGGATTATGTATATAACAATATTTACCACTGATTTCCTTAACACACTTCTCCTTGTGTCATCCTGTGCCTCTATCATTGTTTTGCCAACCTCCCTCTTATTGTATATTGTCTTCCCTTTCTTCCAAGTTAATACATGTCTACTTTCTAAACAATGAATTACACCTCCTTTCCTCCAGCCTGTCGTAATGGTCAAAGAATATTTCTTTGAGAAAAGCTTTTTTTGTGTGAAAATCTTTTCTTGCCTTTTTATAATACTGGTATGATATGATATTTGTCCTTTTGTCATTGACTAATTTAACTGTGCATAATCTCCTCCAAGTTCATCCATGTTATAAAGCATATCATAGACTCATTATTCTTTAATATTGCATTGTCTCCTGTAGCTAGCATATTGATTTATTCTGTTTTCTTATTCATTCTGCTATCCTTTATCTCTTCACATTTATAGTCAGTGTATTTATTGATGGATATGAATCCATAGCTGTCATTTTGCTGTGTTTGTTTTTGTGGTGTTACTGGCTCCTTTGTTCCAAATAATTTTCTATGTTGAGTTCATTTTATATGTGTTTTCTTGCAATTGTTTGTGTTGTTTTTTTTTTCTTTCTGCTGTCCTTTTAATGTTTACTAAGTCTTTGTGATTTATTTTATTTTGATGGGTGTATTCATTTTTTGAGGATACTGTGTATCCTCAATTTCTTATATATCAATTTCTTCCCAACTTTAAACCAGTTAATTCTATCTCAAATATACTTTTGTTCCCCACAATTTGGAAGCTCTGAAAAGACAATCTTCCCTAGTTTTGTTTGGTAATTGTCTTCATTACAAATTGAAGTCTCTGTTTAAAATTTTTCAGTGTTGTAGGTTTGTATAACTTTGGGTACTTCTATATCTGGATTCCACTACTCATCTGACAGTTTGTCATATTGGGGTGGCTTGTGTGTTGCTATGAGTCTGAAAGCTATACCATGGATGTTTTAAATACCAGCAGGATCACCCACAGTGGACAGGTTTCAGCTGAGTTTCCAGATGAAGACAGAATACGCATAAGGAGAAATGGATGACTTCTAAATGCTTAGTCACTGAAAATCTTTTAAATACCAGTGAAAGACTGTTAACACCAGAATATTAAATATTTAAAATGATGAAGAGCACCAGAATATTGTCGGATATAGCGCCAGAAGATTATTCCCTTAGGTTGGAAGGCACCCAAAATACATCTAGGGAAGAGCAGCCTCCTCAAAATAGAGTGGATAGTGATAATGTGAAAGGAGTACAGTCCTTGGGACCTTCATTTGCTGGTGGGGCACATCTCAAAATGAAGAGAAACAGCTGTACATATTCAT
>NW_006408520.1:9975689-9980790 GCF_000296735.1 Chrysochloris asiatica
GGAAGAACATGCTCAGCATTTCTCAAGCTGAGGGAACTGACTTGCATTATTGAAGGATTCTATGGGCACAATATTGAATGATGCAAAAAGTTTCAAAAGAAGATCTAAGGAATAACAGAGTCACTATACCAAAAAGAAATGGTCAATGTTCACACATTTCAAGAAGTATTATATCATCAAGAGCCAATGATACTTAAGGAAGAAGTCCAAGGTGCATTAGGGCACTGGCAAAGGACAAGACACAGGGAATTGATGGAATACAAATTGATATTTTTCAACAAATTGATGAAGTACTGGAGGCACTCACTCATCTATACTAAGAAATTTGGGACACAACTAACTGGCCAACTGACTGGAAGAGACCCATATTTGTACCCATTCAAAAAGAAATGTGACCCATCAGAATGTGAAAGTCAGTGGACAGTATCATAAATATCTCATGCAAGTAAAATTTTGCTAAAGATAATATAAAACTGGCTGCAACAATACATTGACAGTGAAATTCCAGAGGTTCAAGCCAGGTTCAGAAGAGGATTTGTAATGAAGGATGTCATTGCTGATGGATCTTGCCTGAACGGAGAGAAAACCAGATATTTACCGTGCTTTATTGACTACACAAAGGTTTTTGATTGTGTGGATCATGACAAGCTATGGACAACATTGCGGATAATGAGTACATGAAATGCTTCATTTTGCTTATGAAAAGCCTATACATAGATCAAGAGGCAGTTGTTTGACCAGAACATGGGAACACCAAATGCTTTAAAACTGGGAAAAGTGTGTGCCAGGTTTGTATCCTTTCACTATACGTATTCAATCTGCACGCTGAGTAAATCATCTGAAAACCTGGAGCATTTAAAGAAAAACTTGGCATCAGAATTGGAGGAAGACTCATTAACAACCTGTGATATGCAGATGATACAACCTTGCTTGTTAAAAGTGAAGAGGACTTAAAATACTTACTGATGAAGATCAAAGACCACAACCTTTGGTATGTTTTACACTTCAATATAAATAAAATAAAAATCCTCACCACTAGACAAACAGAATCCATATAAATGGATAAATGATTGAAGCTGTCAAAGATTTCATTTTGCATGGTCAGCCATCAACACTCATGGAAGCTGCAGTCAAGAGATCAAAACAATGTATTACATTAGACGAACCTGCTACACAAGACCTCTTTAAAGTGTTGAAGAACCAAAATATCAATTTGAGGACTAAGGTGTGATGGCCCAAGCCATGGTATTTCAATAGACTCATATGCATATGAAAGTTGGGTAATAAATATGGAAGAGCACAGAAAAATTTTTGCATTTGAATTATGGTGTTGGAGAATATTAAACATACCATAGACTTCCAAAAGAACAAGCAAATCTTTGTTTACAGAAGAACAGCCCTAATACTCCTTGGAAGCCACGATGGCCAGACTTTTGTTTCTCATAATTTGGACATATTATCAGGAGGTACCAGTCCCTGGAGAAGGATATCTTGTTTGGTAAAGCAGAGGGTCAAAGAAAAAGGGTAAGACCCCCAATGAGATGCATTGGCATAATGGCATAATGGCAGCAGCAACGGGCTCAGGTGTCGCAATGATTTTGTGGTTGGTGAAGGATGAGGCAGTGTTTCATTCTTTTATGCATAGAGTCACTATGAGTTGGTACCAACTTGATGACACCTAAAAATGATAACAACATATCTGAGTTGCCTTCAGGATGGTGATTCTTGGGTTGTTGTCTGCTATTGTTAGTTCTCTATCCAAAAAATTCTCTTTTGGATTCTTTTTATTTTGTAAAGTTGGTCTGATTTTTACAAATTCCTTTAATTTCTTTTTATCTGGAAAGTTGTGGTTAATTTGTGGTCATATTTGAAGGTTAATTTTGCTGAGTATTTGATTCTTGTCTGGCAATTTTTTTTTTCTTTTATATATATGTATATATATATGTCATCACATTGCCTTCTAACCTAAATTTTTCCTGCTGAGAAATCAGAATTTAGTTTTACTGGTTCTTCTTTGTAGGTTACTTTTCATTTTTCCAAAGCTGGTTTCAGGATTCTTTCTTCATCTTTGGTTTTGGAAAGTTTTATCATAATATATTTTTTGGTAATTAATTTTCTTTTGGGGTCTATCCTGTTTGGAGTTCATACAACTATTTTAATCCTTATATTCTTATCCTTGATGATGTTAGGGAAGTTTTAGTCCAATAACTCTTTGGCATTTTTCTCTGTACTTTTTCCTCTTGCTATTTAGGAATTTTGATGACATGTAAATAATTCTTGTTGATAGTGTACCACATAAATTTTGTCTTTCTTTGGATTCTCCTTCTGTTTTCTGATTGTTTTTCTAGGAGACTAGTATTGAGATAGTCGTCTTCAAATTCACTAATTTAGTCTACCATTGATTCAAATCTACTCCTTTCATTTTCAGTATATTATCTATTTCTGAGATCTGAGAATTAATCTTCTGGATTTCTATTTTTAACTTTCACATTTTTTTTCTAATTTTTAAATTGATTTTTTTCCATTTGTTCATGTAGCATTTTCCTGAATTTTACTGAAGTTATTTTTGTGCTCTTCTTGCTTTCATGGGCAATTTACACAATCTTTTTCTCAATTTGTTGAAAGTACCTAAATATCATTTTTCTTTGGAACCTTTATTAGATAGTTTTAATATATTTTCTTCCTCTGAAACATTTTTTGGCTCTTTATTTTGGTCACTTGTGTGACACACTGTGTCTTGTTTCTTCTGTGTGAACTGAAATTGTCTGTTTTCTTTAAGACTTTGTATTTGTATTTAATTAATCTTGAGTTATTATCTGCTATTGTTGGTTCTTTGTCCTTGGAATTCTATTTAGGATGTTTTTGTATGTTAGTATGTTCTTAGACACCACCTGCTTCCTGGTAGATATGAGAGAGACTGGAAGCATGTTCATAGTTATCTGTTTCCTGTTTGTGTAGCCCAGTTTAGGATGGGTTTGATTGGTGTTGGCTGATGTCTATTGTTGATCAGATTGCATAGAAGCTGGTTGTGGCTCTTGCTCACCAGGTGGGGATTTAGGAGATAATGTTGAGGCTGGGCTGTATAGGCATGGTTGCTGTCTCCCATCAGGTCATGCAAGAAAAAAGCAAACAAACAAGCAACAGTAAAAAAAGTGAAAATAAAAAAGGAGGGGAAAAAAATCCAACAGGAAGCAGCAAAAAAGAAAGAAAGAAAGAAAGAAAGAAAGAAAGAAAGAAAGAAAGAAAGAAAGAAAGAAAAGTAACTACAAATATTTAAAAAAAGGGGGGGGGATGTAAAACAAAACAGGGGACCAAAAAATACTCAAAAAATAAAAAGAAAGAAAAAACAGTAAGCAAAACTAGGAAGAGGGAAGAAGAGAAAAGCAAAAGAGTTAAGAGAAACTTAGAGACAATTCAAAGGAGAAAAAAAAGAATAAGAAGGGTAGAAAGAAACAGAAAAAGAGAAGCAAAAAGGAATTCAGGGAAAAAAAAAAGGATTGAAAACATTGGAAAGGACAGAGAAGAAAATGGGGGTGGGGGGTGGGTAGGGGGGAGTCAGAAAGAAAGGAAAGAACAAGTGCAGGGGCTAGACCAGTGTGTGGGTTAACAACCACTAGCAACCAGGAAGCATATGAGGTGAGAATGGGAAGGGTGTGAGTGTGGTGTGCCTGGTCTTAGATGGAGTTCATATAGGCCCACGTATTGTCTGACATCATGGCACTTAAGTTACTGCAGATCTTAACAGGGGCAGAGTTCAGGGTCTTTTTTCATAGAACAAGCAGATTGGAGTAGAACAGCTAATTATGAGAGTCTGCTTAACAGGGCTGTCCAGGGATCAGCTTTGCAAATACTACTTGTCTGAGAGATCAAATTCATGTACCTCATGCACCAGCTACCTGACTCACAAAGTGTAGATTGAACCTCTGGCAGAGCAAGAATTGTGAGAGGGGTGTGGGTAAGGATTTTAGTGCCTCTGTTCACCAGAGAGTGTGGGGGACAAAAGAGAACAGCACCTTTCTGTTGCCAGCTACTGATGTGCATCTGTGCTGTTAGGAGTCTTCCTCTTTTTTGGTGACCCTCCACACTTAACCAAGCATTATGTCCTCCAAGGACAAGTCCTTCCTGATAACATGTGCAAAGTATGAAAGAGGAAGTCTTGCCATCTCGCTTCTAAGGAACATTCTGACTGTACTTTTACCAACTGGTGTAATTTTCTCCAGCATGATAACACCTGAATGAATTCTTCCACACTCCTCCTTATTCATTGTCTTGCTTTCTCAAACAGAGGAGGCAATTGAAAATACCATGGCTTGAGTCAGGCACATCTTAGTACTCAAAATGATATCTTTGCTCTTGAACATTTTATAAAGGTCTTGTTCAGTAATGACTAATGCAGTACATCCTTTGATTTCTTGACTGTTGCTTCCATGAGCATTAATTGTGGAGCCAAGCAAAATGAAATCTTTGAAAATGTCAATCTTTTCTCCATTTATCATGATGATATTTATTGGTTCAGTTGTAAACATTTTTATTTTATTTGCACTAAGGTGCAATCCATACTGAAGGCTGCATGTTTAGTCTTCACCAATAAGTATTTTAAGTCCTCTTCACTTTCAGCAAGCAAGGTTGTATCATGGGCTGTTATTGAGTCTTCCTCTAACCTGATGCCACATTCATCTTCATATAGTCTACTTTCTCTGATTATTTGCTTGACATACAGATTGAATAAGTATGGTGAAAGGATACTACCCTGGTGCACACATTTCCTGATTTAAAACCATTCAATATTCCCTTGTTCTGCTATAACAACTGACTCTTGGCCTACATACAGATTCCTCAGGAGCACAATTAAATATTCTGGAATACCCATTCTTTGCAATGTTATTCATAGCTTGTTATGATTCACACATTTGAAACCATTTGCATAGTCTATAAAGCACAAGTAAACAACTTTCTATTATTCTCTGCTTTCAGCCAAGATCTATTTGATGTCAACAATGATATCCTTCATTCCACAACCTCTTCTGAATCTGATTTGAATTTCGGGAATTTCTCTGTTGATGCATTGTTGCAGTTCTTTTTAAATTATCTCCAGAAAAAT
>NW_006408520.1:9981180-9982617 GCF_000296735.1 Chrysochloris asiatica
AACCTTCACTGTTACAAATAGAGATTTGAATTTTTTCTTCAATTTTTTTCAACTTGAGAAATTTTGAGTATGTTGTTCCTTTTTGATTTTCTAACTCCAGGTCTTTGAATATTTCGTTATAATACTTTTGTCTACTCTAGTTGCCCTTTGAACATTTCTGTTCAACTCTTTTACTTCTTCATTTCTTCCATTTGCTTTAGCATCTCTGTGATGGAGAGCAAGTTTCAGAGTCTTTTTTGATATTCATTTTAATCTTTTCTTCCTCTCATGTCTTTTCAAATGACCTTTTGATTTCTTCCTGGATAATGTTCTTGATGTCATTCCACAGTCTTTGATCCTATGTCTAATTCATCAAATCTTTTCTTGCAATGGTCTCTAAATTTAGGTAGGATACATTCACGGTCATATATTGACTCTGGTTACTTGTTTTAATTGTCTTTTGCCTAAGCCTGAGCTTTCATATGAGCAATGGATGGTGTGTACTGCAGTTGGTCACTGGCCTCTTTTGACTTGATGATATTGAACTTTTACATTGCATTTTATCAAAGAAGTAGGCAGTTTGAATCATGTTTATTCCATTTGGTGAAGTCCATGTGGAGAACCATCTTTTATATTGTTTTAAAAAGGGTGTTTGGAATGAACAAGTCATTGGTCTTACAAACTCTGTCATGTGATCTGAAGCATCATTTCTATCACTGAAGCTAAGTACTGATTCTTCTATATTTCCAAACTTAACATTCTAATCACTTGTTGTTGTTAAATGCTGTGGAGTTGGTTCTGACTCATAGCATCCCTGTATAGGGTTTCTGAGGTGCAGCTGGTGAGCTTGAACCACTGACCGTATGTTTTAAACTGCGCTTGCGATCTAGCTCATTAACCCACAGTACCATACCAGGCAGGACTCCTTCTAATCACTAGTAAATATCAATATATCTTGATAACATGTTTATCTTGATAACATGTTTAATCAACTTCAGACTGAAGTAGTTGGTAGAATTCTTCAATTTCATCACTGGCTTTGTTGCTTGGTGTATAAATTTGAATAATAGTGATATTAACTGTTCTTGCTTGTAGGCTATGGGTATTATATCAAAGACAGCATTATACTTCCAGATATATCTTGCAATGTACTTTTTGATGATGAATGCAACACGATTCTTTTTAAATTGTTGCTTCAAGCATAGTAAACTATGTAATTTTCAGATTCAAAATAGCCAATACCATTTAATTTCAGCCTAGCATATTGTTCTTTATGCGTCCATTTCATCTTTTATAGCTTTCAATTTTCCTCAATTCATACTTTATGTGTTCCATGTTCTTATTATTAATGGATATTTGCACTGTTTCTCCACACTTTAAGCTGTGCTTCCTTAACAAATGAAGTTCCTGAATCAACATAGTCAGCTATTTGAGGATGCTCCTCTTCTGTAGTCATAT
>NW_006408520.1:9983166-9984748 GCF_000296735.1 Chrysochloris asiatica
TAATCCTCTTTAGTCACTGCAAGCAAAGTTGTTTGCATTGCATTGCAGCTACCAAAGAATTTTATACTGCTAGTCATAACTTTTTCAAGGGCTAATTGCTCAGAAGTCTTTTTTCTCTAGTCTGTTGTTAGTCTTGAAGCTCCATGAAGCTTGCTCACTATGGATGATCCTGTTAATATTTAGAACACCAATGGCATACCTTCCAACTTCACAGACATATGCAAGCCAACACAGTTTAACAAACTGGCATACTCGTGGGGAAATAAAGTAGCGATAATATGAAAATGGAAGAAAGACCATATGCAATAACTACAAAACATGTAACAAGATGTTAAATTCAAACCCAACCATATCTGAAAGCACATTGAAGCTATAGAGCAAAAAATTCCAATTATAGTGCAATAATTGTTATATTAGCTTAAAAGGCAAGAACCAATTACATTAAGGCAATAAGAAATTAAATATAAATTTATAAATTGTTTCAAATTAAAAGGATGGAGAAAGTTAACATTAATTTAAAGAAAGCTTGAAGAGATACATAAATATTATAAAATTAATTTTCCTGAGGAAATAATATTTGATATTTCATAATGACAAAAGGTTAGATTCATTGTAAGTATACAATAGTATTATATGTTTTATTTAACAATATGTGAAGAAAAAATGCAAGAAGAAACAGAAAATTTAATTATATTGGGAAATTTCAACATGTAGTTCATAATTGATAAATAGAAAATTAATAAAATATAAAAACTTACAGAACAATATCAACCAACTTGACCTATTGGAAATTTATTACACACACACCCCAAAAAAGAATACACATCTTTTTTTTTCTTTCTTTTAACCTTAAAACATTTTTTAAAATTGTGATTTGGGTGATGGTTTACAGAGCATATCATCAATTTTACATTCAACAAATCATCCTTTTCATGTCATTTCAATGATTTCAATGCCCTCGGTGTATTATCACTTCTATCACTTCCTCCTTGTGATTCTTGTTTTCTTTTCTCCTTCTTTCTCTGCTCTTTGAAATTTTGTTTTTAGGTAAATGCTACCCTTTTCATCTTGAAGTGTTGACCATTCTTGGTCCAACAACCCATTCCATCATGGTATTTAGTATGATCTCAGATATTTTCACAATTTTGCCCCTGTATGCTTGTGTGGCCACCACTTATATGTCGGTTTGTCATACTGCGGTGGCTTGTGTGTTACTGTGATTCTGGAAGTTATGCCAGCAGTATTTTATATACCAACAGGGTCATTCATGCATGGTAGACAAGTTTCAGATAAGCTTCCAGATAAAGCCAGACCAGGAAGAAGGAGAAATGAACTACTTCTGAATATTTAATCACAGAAACCTTATGAATTACAATGAAACAGTGTCTTATATAGGCTGGAAAATAAGCCCCTCAGGTTGGAAACCACTCAAAATGCGACTGGGGAATAGCTGCTTCCTCAAAGAGTTGATCATGATGATGCAAATGGAGTAAAGCCCTCAGGACCTTCATTTGTTGATGGAAAACAACTCAAAATAAAGAGAAACAGCTGTAAACAACCATTAATAATTTGAATATGGAAT
>NW_006408520.1:9985713-9986825 GCF_000296735.1 Chrysochloris asiatica
TGAACAGAAAAATTCAAAGGTCAGCGCAAGAAGACAAAGTCAAATAGTATAAGGAAATGTGCCAAGACCTGTAGTTAGACAACCAAAAGGGAAGAATTCTCTCAGCATTTCTCAAGGTGAGGGAACTGAAGAAAAAATTCAAGCCACTACTTGCATTATTAGGAGCTCTGGTACTGTAATGGTTATGAATCAGGCTGCAAACCTTAAGGTAATCAGTTTGAAACTACCAGCTGGTCCATAGGAGAAAGATGAGTCTTTCTGCTCCTGCAAAGATTTATAGCCTAGGAAACTCTGTACAGAGTCATTCTGAGTCGGAACCGACTCCACGACATATAACCACCAACCACCAAACACATTACTAAAAGATTCTCTGGGCAAATTATTGAATGATGCAGAAAGCATCAAAAGAAGATGTAAGGAATATATAGAGTAACTGTACCAGAAGGAAATGGTTGATGTTCAACCATTTCAAGAGGTAGCATATGATCATGAGCCAATGATACTGAAGGAAGAAGTCCAAGGTGCATTGAAGAAATTGGCAAAGAACAAGGCATCCAGAATTGATGGATTAAAACTTGAAATCTTTTAAGAAAGTGAGGCAGTATGGGAGAAACTCACTCATATCTGCCAAGAAATTTGGAAGACAACTACCTGGCCAAATGATTGGAAGAGTTCCATATTTGTGCACATTCCAAAGAGAGGTGACCTAATGGAATACAGAAATCATCAGACAATATTGGTATAACATGTGAGTAAAGTTTTACTACAGAAAATACAGAAATGATTGCAAGCATCATTGGCAGAGAACTTCCAGAGGTTCAAACCAGATTCAGAGGAAGAAGTGGAACAAGGTACATCATTGCTGATGTCAGATGGATCTAGGCTGAAAGCAGAGAATACCAGAAAGATGTTTACCTGTATTTTATTGACTACACAAAGGCTTTCAATTCTGTGGATCATGACAAGCTATGGACAACATTACAAAGTATGAGTATTCCAGAACACTTAATTGTGCTCACGAGGAATCTGTACATAGACCAAGAGGCAGTTCTTCCAACAACACAAGGGAACACTGAATGCTTTCAAATTAGGAAAAGTATTCTTTCACCATA
>NW_006408520.1:9987845-9989558 GCF_000296735.1 Chrysochloris asiatica
AAGATGAAGTACAGCCAGAGTGCTCCTTGGAGGCCAGGATGGCCAGTCTTCGTCTCTCATACTTCGGGCATGTTATGAGGAGGGACCAGTCACTGGAGAAAGATACCATGTTGAGTAAGGTGAAGGGTCAGAGAAAAAGTGGAAGATCCCATCAAGATGGATTGGCAAAGTGGCAACATCAATGGGCTCAAGAATAGCAACAATTGTGACTTTTGCCCAGGACCAGGCAGTGTTTCATTCTGTTGTGCATAGGGCCTCTGTGAGTTTGTACCGACTTAATGGTACCTAACAGCAACAATGCTGA
This sequence comes from Chrysochloris asiatica, assembly GCF_000296735.1. Classification (NCBI taxonomy): domain Eukaryota; kingdom Metazoa; phylum Chordata; class Mammalia; order Afrosoricida; family Chrysochloridae; genus Chrysochloris; species Chrysochloris asiatica. Next base: position 9,988,150 of record NW_006408520.1, read on the forward strand.
TGTGGCAATACAGGGAAGAACATGCTCAACATTTCTCAAGCTGAGGAAACTAAAGAAAATTCAAGTCCTGACTTGCAATAATGAAGAATTTTATGGGCAAAATACTGAATTATGAAGAAAGCAACAAAAGAATATGGAAGGGATATACTGAGTCACTGTACCAAAAAGAAATTATTGATTTCCTACCACTTCAAGAGTTAACACATGATCCATAGCCAATTATACTGGCAGAAGAAGTCCAAGGAGCTTTGAAGTCACTGATGCAGTACAATTTGAAAACCTTCAACAAACTGATGCAGCCTAGAAGCACTCACTCATCTATGCAAAGAAATTTGAAAGACAGCTACCTAGCCAACTGACTGGAAAAGATACATATCTGTGTCCACTCAAAAGAGAGGTGTCCCAGAGGCATGCAAAATCATGGGACATTACCATTAATATCTCATGCAAGGAAAATTTTGCTGACGATAATACAAAATGATTTCAACTGTACATTGACAGAAAACTTCCAGAGATTCAAGCCAGATTCAGAAGAGGATGTGGAATAGGGGATATCATTGGAGAGGTCAGGTGGATTGTGGATGAAAGCAGAGAATATCAGAAAAATGTTTACCTGTGTTTTATTGACTATGCAAAGACTTTCAATTATGTGGATCATGACAAGCTATGGACAACATTGTGGAGAATGAGTATTCTGGAACACTTAATTGTACTCATGAGGAACCTGTGCATGGAACAAGAGGCAGTTATTCAAACAGAACAAGGTGTTGGGGTGACACTAACTACTTGAAGTCCAGATGCCATGCACTGAGGGCCCTAGGGGAAGTCACAGCCAACTAGTCTCTCATGAGGGGAGACTGAACTGGGACCCTGACCAAGGATCACATGGAAATTTATTGAAGCAAGTAAACAAGAGCAAGGGAGAGTAAGCAGAAGTGAGTACATTCTTTCAGGTAGGGAGTGGAGAATAATGAACATGCTGACCTTTCAAGAAGTAGTTTTTGTACATTCTGCAAGACTAAGCTGCTGATCTTATCAAGGCTGCTTTGTTGGGTCCAGCATGTACTGTGTCTAGTACTGACGCCAGCTGCTTTTCTTCTATTGTTGTAGGAAGTCTGCTCAAACTGACTATTGCCTGGGAGCACTGGCTCACAGCCTGATATCAGCATCCCTACAACAAGGGAATATTTAATGCTTTTTAATTAGAAAAAGTGTGCGCCAGCATTGTATTCTTTCACCATACTTATTCAAACTGTATGTTGAGCAAATAATTTGAGAAGCTGGATTGTATGTAGAAAACTATGAAATCAGGATCAGAGGAAAACTCATAACAACCTGCAATATGTATGTTTATGATACAAACTAGTTTGCTGGAAGTGAAGAGGACTTAAAATACTGATGAAGATAGA
>NW_006408520.1:9991304-9993631 GCF_000296735.1 Chrysochloris asiatica
AGTATTTTCACAAGAGAAATGAAAGCATACATCCACATAAGGATTTGTACAAAAATGTTTATAACCACTTTGTTTTTTATGTTTTTGTGTTGTTGTTAAGTGCCATTGAGTCAGTTCTGACAGAGAGCCACTCTGTATAGGGTTTCTGAGGAGCAGTTGGTAAGCTTGAACCTCTGATCTTGTAGTTCAAACTGACTTTGCAGTACAGTGCATTAACCTACAGCACCACAACAATTAAGGTTATTTTAATGCCAATTATTATGTTAATGGATGGATAAACTTTGGTGTATCAGTTTAAGCACTGGACTGACAACCATGAGTTTGGCAATTCAATTCCAGCAGCCACTCCTGTGAAACTTTATACAGGTTCACTATGAGTCAGAGCCGACTTAACGGCACTTAACAACAACAATAACTTATCAGTACATAAAAAGAAACCAACTCATGAAGGCTGCATGTATGTCAAAGTACAACTGTGCTCCCTAAGCTTTTTGAAGTAGATTACTAGACTTCATTCAAACCTTTCATTTAACGGTCAAACATGTTAATCATTTACACAGCCCAGGAAGGGAAAATGGTTCCTGAAGAATACAAAAAGACTGTTGATAGTTGGGACTGAAGAAATAGGCATGGAGAAGATAAGAGAGATTACAGGTCTTGGTAAGACTTTTTATGTGCGTAATGTAACTTTTGTAATATTTTAAAGGCAGAAAACTATGATATGGTTTTAATTTTAAAAAATAAAAAAATTGTCACTACTGAGCCATTTTGATAATAATAAATGATGCAGTCTGTTTAACCGTCCCTTTGAATCCAGCAATTAACTAACTTCATTAAATTGAGTGGAATGTATAGAATGTTTATGACTTGACATAGTCAGGTGGTTGATGCAGATAAAATATGAAAATATAGAAATAATATCTTGATGTTCCGAATCTGATCTCTGACATTCTTATACTAAGAATTAGTAATCTCTAAAGTGAAAATTGGAAATATAACAATGCCAAGTACTGTTGCATTTCTGGAAATTTATAGAATAGTGTAAATGTTTCCTTTTGTGTATTCTTTAAAAAAGTCTTTAGACTAATTCAAAGACATGCAAGCAGTAATAATAGCTTACTGCCTTATATTTTGGCAGAATAACAAGTAGGGGATTCTTTGGGGAAAATTATTTCAATATTTTAAATTTTCCTTTACCTTTTCAGTTACCAACTTACTAAGGAAAATTTGATAATTTTCACTTTATTAAAGAGTTTAAAAGAAATAAGAGATAATTTAAAGTAAACCAGACAATAGATAGTAACAGAAAATTAAATATATTTTAATGATTTTTTTTCCCCATTTCCTTTTGTTGTCTTTTAAAAGATTAGGAGTGAAGCCAGGCTATACTTTCTGCAGACAGAAGCTAAAATCCTATTGGCCTAATGAGAAAAGACAAACAAAAAATAAGACATATACAATGTAAAAAATCATCTGTGTCATTTTAAATCAATTTATATCTATTATGGCACTGTGGGTTAATTTACCTGACTGCAAAGTCATTTGAACTGCAAGGTTGGCAGTCCAAGCTTATCAGCTACTCCTTAGAAACCTTAACAGGGCCGGTATGGGTTGAAACCGAATTGAGGGCACTTAATAACAACTACAAAATATCTGGAGTCTTGTTGTGGCATTGTGGGTTAATGAGTTGGACTACAAAATTGCTCAAGGTTGGCGGTTCAAGCTCACCAGCTACTTCTTAGAAACCCTATTTAGGTTTGCTATGGGTCAAAACTGACTCAACAGCACTTAACAACAGTATGAAATATGGAGTCTTGGTGTGATGCTGTAGTATAAAGTACTGAACCACAAGGTTGGTTTGAATCTCAAGGTCAGCTGTTCAAACCACCAGGTGCTCCTTGGAAACTTTATAAAAGGTCGCTATGAGTCTGAACCGATTTGACAGCACGTAACAACGGCAACAGCATATGAAATATGGAGTCCAGGTGTGGTGATGTAAGATAAAAACTGGACTGTTAATCACAAAGTTGGCAGTTCAAACCCACCAGCTGCTCCTTCCTTGGTAACGCTACACAGTGACACTATGAGTCAGAACTGACGCGATAGCACTTAACAACAACAACATATGACAAACAGAATTTCATGGGTGGCACCAAAACGTAAACACATTAGTTAGCACACTAATGGTGAGAAGTTAGAACTCACTCAGTGGTGTCTTTGAAGAAAGGCCTGGCAATCTGGCTCCAAAGGTTTCAGCCTTGAAAACCTTATGTCTTACTCCGCAACACATGAAATCATCCTGATGGCAACTGGAGTTTATATATATA
>NW_006408520.1:9993781-9996358 GCF_000296735.1 Chrysochloris asiatica
ACCCTGTATAGGGTTTCCAAGGAGCAGCTGGTGAACTTGAACCACTGACATTGCAGAGAGAGAGAGAGACAAAAAAACAACAGTGATTTACATATTAAACGACTCAACAGGAAAAACCCCTTCTTTTAAAGAACTTACATTCTAGTGGGAGATGCAGTAAAGAAATAAAATATACTAGCTCCCATGAGGATGAGTTCTATTGAACAAAATCAAAGAATGGGTAAGTTGTGCTTCATTGTGGTGGGAGATATTTTAAAGCATGATCAGAGAAGGATTTTCTGAGGAGGTAACATTTGAGTAGAGTTCTAAGGAAAAAGCAAGTCAGGATATTTTTAATCATGCCAAGGCCTTAGTCTTAAAATGCTCTTCCTCAGAGTGCATATATATCTGGCAAAATCTAAATAAATTTGGGATTGTAAAAAAAGAAAAAGAAGGTAAAAAAGAAAGAAAGGGAGGGAGCTATGCTGATTATCTAAAAGAATAACTTTCTATGCTGAAAAGCTGCAAATGCAAAGACCCTGTCAAGTGTGCATGGCTTAGAGCAGGAAGAAAATCTGTATATTTTGAGCATGAAGAATAAAAAGTATGATAGTTAAGGTTTTGTGTCAACTTGACTGGGCCAGGATTTTCAGTGACTTGGCAGTTTAGATGTACTTATCCCCCATCTGGTAGTGTGCAGTGGTTACGAATTGGGCTGCTAACCTCAGGGTCAGCAGTATGAAACTACCAGCTGTTCCGCCAGAGAAAGATGAGGCTTTCTGCTCCCATAAAGATTTACAGCCTTGGAAACCCTATACAGGGTGGCCACTATGAGTTAGAACTGATTCCACGGTACTTAACAACAACAACAACGAGCATTTTAATGGAAATTAAATCTACGACACTGTATGAGATTATATAGAAAATGAGTGCAAGAAAGAAGAATGAGGAATAAGGGTTTGGACACTCCAAAATTCAAAGTTTAGAATGGGGACAAATACAGCAAAGGAGTCTAAAGGGCAGTCATCAGTGAGACACAAGAAAAACCAAGAGTGTGTGGTATCTTGGAAACAAGTAAAGACAATGTTGAGAGAAGGGAGTGATTATGTCAAATTCTACTGAGGTGGCTAATAACACAATAAAGAATGTAATTGCTAAAGCACACACAATAACAAATTTGAGAAGTGTGAATTATTTTAAGTTTCCAGTCTTCCTAGAGTAAGAGTAATTTTTTTAAAAAATGTGTGAGCTGTGCAAAAGCCTACGAGAAATTGACTTAGCTGAAGACTTAATTTTGACTATTGTTATTTTCCAGCACAATGTGGCTCAAAATCCAGGTTGGAGTGGGTTCAGGAGACAATGAGAAGATTGGAAATAGATTGAAGTCTTTCAAAACATTTTCTTTATGTCTCTGCCTTCATTTGCTTGGTGACTATATCCAGTTGGAACACATTATATATGGCCTACATATTGAAACCACCAATCATCTGTTAGTTTGCCATTCTGTGGTGGCTTGCATGGTGCTGTGATTCTGGAAGCTGTCACTGATATTTTAAATACCAGCAGGGTCTCCCATGGGGGACAAGTTTCAGATCAGTTTCCAAACTAAGACTAAACTAAAACTAGAAGAAAGAGAAATGGACTATTTTCAAATATTTATTCACAGAAACCTTGTGAATACCAGTGGAACACTGTCTGATACCACCAGAACATTGAATATGGAAACTTTATGAAGAGCACCACAATATTGGCAGGTATATTGACAGTGCTGGAAAATTAGCCCCTCAGGTTGGAAGGCACTCAAAATACTATGGGGAAGAGCTGCCTCCTCAAACTAGAGTTGACTGTAATGATGTGAATGAAGTAAAGTTTTCAGGACTTTCATTTGCTAATGGAGCACCATTCAAAATGAGGAGAAACAGCTGTAAACATTGATTAAAAATCAGAACATGAAATGTGTGAAGTATGAACCTAGGAAAACTAGATGTTGTCAAAAATGAAATGGAATGCATGAACATCAATAGTGTAGGCACTAGTGAGCTGAAATGTATTGGTATTGGTCATTTTGAATTTGACAACCACATGATTTAGTATGTTGAGAATGACAAATGGAAGAGGAATGGCATCATATTCATCATTAAAAAGAACATTTCAAGATCTGTCTTGAAGTACAACACTGTCTGTCATAGGATAATATCCATAGGTCTATATCAATTTGAATAATATCACTATTATTCAAATTGATACACCAAACATTAAAGCCAGTAAAAATGATAGAGAAGAATTCTACCAACTTCTTTGGTCTGAAACTAATCAAACATGCATTCAAGATGTACTGCTATTTACTGATGATTGGAATGCAAAGGTTTGGACAAAAAGAAGAAAGATCAGTCTTTGGAAACATGACTTGGTGATAGACATGAACTGGAGATTGCATGATAGAATTTTGCAAGACCGGTTACCTATGCATTGTAAATACCTTTTTAAATAACATGAAAGATGATTATACACATGGACCTCACCAGATGGAATACACAGAAATAAAACTGGCTACATATGTGGCAAGAGTTATTGTGTCGGGGTCTGATCTCGACATAG
>NW_006408520.1:9997148-9998009 GCF_000296735.1 Chrysochloris asiatica
CAACATTAGTGGGAAAATGTCATATAATCAACCAAAACAAGAACAAGGGCAGACTGTGGAACAGACCATCAGTTGCTCATATGCAAGTTAAAACTTAAGTTGAAGAAAATTAAAATAAGTCCACAAGAGCCAAGATATGGCCTTGACTATATTCCACCTGAATTTAGAGATCATCTCAAGAACAGGGTTGATGAATTAGACACTAATGACCAGAAGAGTCGTGGGATGACATCAAGAACATCATACAGGAAGAAAGATAAAGCTCATTATGAAGACAAGAAAGAAGAAAAAAGACTGAAATAGATGTCAGAAGAAAGTTTGAAATTTACTCTCCAGCATAGAGATGCTAAAGCAAATGGAAGAAATGAGAAAGTAAAAGAGCTAAATAGAAAATTTTAAAGGACAGCTTGAGATGACCAAAAAGGAAGAACATGCTCAGCATTTCTCAAGATGAGGGAACTAAAAAAAGAATTCAAGCCTTGCCTTGTAATATTGGATTCTATGGGCAAAATATAGAATGGTGATCAAAAGACTATGGAAGGAATAAACAGAGTAACTAGATGAAAAAGAACTGGTCAGTGTTGGAGAGCAGAGATGTCAGTTTGAGGACTAAAGTGCTTCTGACTCAAGCCATGGTATTTTCAATAATCTCATATGCATATGAAAGTTAGACAATGAATAAGGAAGACTATAGAATTGATACATTTAAGTTATGGTATTGGAGGAGAATACAGAAAGTGCCACGGACTGTCAGAAGAACAAACAGATTCGTGTTGGAAGAAGCACAGCCAGAGTGCTCCTTGGAAGCCGGGATGGCCAAGCTTCATCTCTCATACTTCAGACATATATCAGGAGGGACCA
>NW_006408520.1:9998163-9999353 GCF_000296735.1 Chrysochloris asiatica
GAGTCTTTATGGACTTGGTGGTACCCAACAACAAACAACAGCAACAATGGTTTTAAAGACCCTGAAATCCAGACTCCTGAAGCACTGGACTTTGGGTAGGATATAGGCAGGAAGAGGACATCGCTTCCTGTGTAAACATTCAAGTTTTGTCTAGTAGGCAGATGGGCAAGCTGGTTTTGGGCACTCTGCTCTCTCTCCACTCACTTCCTCTCACTCTACACTCTGCTACTACTGTTGCCTTTCCTGTAGCCTTCTCCAGCAGCTCCATTATTAGCAGCATAGCATCAAGGAGATGATCAGAAGTTGGCTTCTATAAGATTTTAATATGGTGTCCAAATCCCATGGCATCCTGTTAATCAGAATGTACCCTGGTTGTTAAGCAAGACGTACATACCTGTAGTGGTGGTTATATGCTGGTGGAGTCAGTTCCAACTCATAGCAACTCTGTATAGGGTTTCTGAGACTGTAAATCTTTACAGGAGCAGAAAGCTTCATTTTTCTCCTGCGGGTACACTGGTAGTTTTGAACTGTTGACTTTGAAGTTACCAGCCTGACTCATAACAACTTTGCTACCAGAGCTCCTTACATACCTGTCTATGAAATCATTGACAACTTGTTGCCTCACTGTTTATTATGATGTTATCTATTGGCAAAGTATAATTTTTAAAAAAATTTTCTCTTTATTTCGGTGTAATTTAGGTGCAATATTGTAATTTAGGTACAATATTGTCCTTCTTCAGGATGTGCTTCAAGCCATCTTCACTTTACACAAGCAAGGTGGTGTACCTTCATGGTTACTATTGATGCCTGGGTCCAAACTGTAATCATCATCTTTTACCTAAATTGTTGCAATCATCTTCTCCTTGGTTTCCATTTGCCATTTCCCCTTTTATAATGCAGCAGTTAAGGATAACCTTTGATAAAACCAGCCATACTCAATTTTCTTCTCTGCTCTAAACTTGCTAGTAGCTTCCCATGTCAGAGTACAATGTCAGTTTGTTCAAAGACCTGTAAGGACATATTTGATTAGGGTCCTCTCACTTTTGTAATTTTATCTCCTGCTACTTTCCTTATGAAGAAGCTCTGGTAGGTAGTAATTACAAGTAAGACTGCTAACCTCAAGGTCAGTAGTTTGTAACTACCAGTCATTCTGCAGGAGAAAGATGAGGCTTTCTGTTCCTGTAAAGATT
>NW_006408520.1:9999453-10001152 GCF_000296735.1 Chrysochloris asiatica
TTTTCTCTTTATTTCGGTGTAATTTAGGTGCAATATTGTAATTTAGGTACAATATTGTCCTTCTTCAGGATGTGCTTCAAGCCATCTTCACTTTACACAAGCAAGGTGGTGTACCTTCATGGTTACTATTGATGCCTGGGTCCAAACTGTAATCATCATCTTTTACCTAAATTGTTGCAATCATCTTCTCCTTGGTTTCCATTTGCCATTTCCCCTTTTATAATGCAGCAGTTAAGGATAACCTTTGATAAAACCAGCCATACTCAATTTTCTTCTCTGCTCTAAACTTGCTAGTAGCTTCCCATGTCAGAGTACAATGTCAGTTTGTTCAAAGACCTGTAAGGACATATTTGATTAGGGTCCTCTCACTTTTGTAATTTTATCTCCTGCTACTTTCCTTATGAAGAAGCTCTGGTAGGTAGTAATTACAAGTAAGACTGCTAACCTCAAGGTCAGTAGTTTGTAACTACCAGTCATTCTGCAGGAGAAAGATGAGGCTTTCTGTTCCTGTAAAGATTTATAGCTGCAGAAACCCTATACAGGGTCACTATGACTTGGAATTGACTCCATGGCACACAACTACCGCCACCATTGCTTTCCTTATTGGAGTCCTGGTGTGATGCTACGGGTTAATGCACTGGACTACAAAGTCAGTTTGAATTGCAAGGTTGGCAGTTCAAGCTCACCAGCCGCTCCTTGGAAACCCTACACTGGGTCATGATTGGTCGGAACTGACTTGATGGCACTTAACAAGAGCAACAAACTTCCCTTAATGTGGTTTTGTGCTCTCATGTCCATTAAGACACATAGTGACTCTGTACAGGTAAATCTTTATAGAAGCAGAAAGCCTTGTATTTCTCCTGCGGAATGATGGTTAAATTTGAACTGCTGATTTTGCTGTTAGCAACCCAGCCCCTGACTCTCAGTAGTCTTTACTGAGGACCTGACTTTGACTAATTTCTGTGTGGAATGCCCTTCTATCTTATCCAAAAAAACATTCTTTACTGCTATTAAGCACTTGCCCCAAAGTGGCTTTTGCAATGAAGTCTATTGAAACCTCTGTACTTCAAATTACAACTCCAACCCTGAGTCTTCCAAAGTAGACTATAAGTTCTTTGGACCAAGATTTTTGTTGGGCTTATTCACTGCTATATCTCAGAAAACTAGAACATTGTTGTTAAGTGCTATCTAGTTTATTCCAACTTATAACGACCCTGTATAGGGTTTCTCAGGAGCAGCTGAGGGGTTTGAACCACAGATCTTGCAGTTAGAAGTCCAGTGGTTATTCTACCATGCAACACCAGGAAACCTAGAATATTGCTTGGTAATAATATATACTCAAGAAATATTTGTTAAGTATTGAATTAAATACCTATATATGAATCCCAAAATTATGAAGGTCATCAATGGAAAAATAGGGACAAATGTGAGGGCTCTAATTCAGGGCATACACAGACTACCAAACATTTTGAAAACTACACAAACAAAAGTAGACAAAATGGAGGATTGGGACGTACTAAAAATTAAAAACTTATGTGCATCAAAAGACTTCACAAAAGAGTAAAAAGGGAACCCACAGAATAGAAAAAAAAATATTTTGCGATGACACATTGCACAAGGGACTCATTTCTAAAATATATAGGAAACTACAACACCTCTACAAGAAAAAGACAAACAATCCAATTTAAAAATGGGCACA
>NW_006408520.1:10003222-10004387 GCF_000296735.1 Chrysochloris asiatica
GGTGGGGGAAGGTAGAATCTCCACTGAGTGGTTTCCAATCTGTTGGGACAGGGCTAATGATAGGAGATGGGGATAAGACTCTTGTGGTACAATAGTGAATAATTGCTATCAGGACTGACTGTGAGGGTCAGAAATGTAAGGGTAGATGTTTGTAACAAAAGGAGGGGAGTGATTGATTTTGCAGACCAGGAGTGGAGATCCCTGGGACCATCAAGTGATAAAAGCAGAGTGTGGGACCCTACCCAGAGAAGCAGTGATGCCAGAGATGGAGGCAGAGATGATGACATGGACAGATTAAGTGGCTGGGGACACTGGACTAAGGGAGGGAGAAGGGCTGTGTGCTGACTGATGGGGATGGTGGGGGGCAGGCCTGTGCGTTGTACCCTTTGGTTATTTGATGATGCATGGAGGAGATTGTAACCATTGCAATTAAATGAAATACAATAGAATGAATGTAAGCTGGTGACCTCCCATGTAAACCCACATAATTCACAATAAAAACTTAAAAAAAGAGAAATGTTTGTTAAGTGTATAAAAATTATTGCTGATACATCTACCTACACAATACTCTTATTTATATACTAAAAAATTTTTTCCAATAGAAGATATTAGTAAAAGATTTAAACAGTCCTGATATCCTTCATATTTCAATCAAACTCTCTTGATTCACTAGCATCTTTAAAACTAATGTAATATTACATTATACAAAATACATTTTGTATTTGACAAAAGCTTTTTACATATGTTCAAAGATGCATAAATATTTTGTTCTAGCATGTTGGAATGATATTACTGATGTTATAAGCCAAATATTAGACAATATCAGGAACAAGATATATAGAAAAAATTTTAAATGGTGTCAGTTTGGAACATTTGCTGAAAGAACACAAAATATGGTTATGTTTGCATAAATTAATTATATAGAGACAGGTTAAGCAAAATGACCCTTTTCCAAAGTTTCTTATACTTTCCCAAGATTATTTATATGAAGCTTCTGTTTTATTAAGTTTATGGTGTAAGAAATTTGGGCCCAGATTAATCTAGCACCCTTCTCCCCCAACACCCTGTCCAGAAATCCAATAAAGGCATGTTGTTATTTATAAGGAATATCATATTTTGAATTCAGATGAGAAATAGAGAACAAAGAAAATAAGCTTCTTATTGT
>NW_006408520.1:10005817-10007276 GCF_000296735.1 Chrysochloris asiatica
ATGAAGGAAAAAGATGAAGCTATCTACTCTCATAAACATTTATGGTCTCAGATATCTTAAGAAGCAGTTCTACTGTCCTATGTTGTTGTTAAGTACCGTGGAGTCGGTTCCGACTCATAGTGACCCTGCACAGGGTTTCCTAGGCTGTAAATCTTTACGGGAGCAGAACGCCTCATCTTTCTCCCGCAGAGCCATGGTAGTTTTGAACTGCTGACCTTGAGGTTAGCAGCCTGATTCATAACCTCTACGCTACCAGCGCTCCTTTGTCCTGTAGGGTCACTATAACTTGGGACATTCTCAGTGGTAAAGACTTGGTTTTACTGGTTTTATGAATGACTATAAATCATATCAAATATATTCTGAATATGTCATACATTTATTTAATAGTAAGAATTATTTTTAAACTTTGACTCTAATATATAAAATGTCACTTTGTTGGCAGAAATTTTCTCAAACTGGATTGAAGCCCAGACAAGTTCCTTGCTTCTGCTGATAAAGAAGGAAAAGGAGAGGCTCAAACATTCCACACAAACAAAGGTTTATTGAAGGTGAAAGAGCAAAGAGCTCATGCATGGGGACAGAAGGAATAAAACAATGCTAGCCTCAGTTCCCAGGAACAAAGCTTTGGTTGAGCTTATAAATGCTTTCAGGAGGGAAAAGACATCATGTTTATTCATAATAATAGGCGGGGTTTTCAGGAAGTGGCCCATTAAGGCAGAGTTATGATAATTGAGCACATGAACAGGTTGGTTGCAAGATGCAGTTGGTAGCAAGAGTTGCCAGAGGGATTGGCCAAACTTATTCTAGGATATGCAGTTCTTTGAAACTACCTTTCAAGCCCTTCCCTGTAGCTGGTGTTTCCCTCTGCCCTTAGGGAAGGTCATTCACCTGTTGTCATCCAAGGATTCATGCATGCATAGGGAATGTAATGTAATCAGTTATGCTGAAATAGAATTTATAAAGGAATACATTATTCAAATTTAAGCACCAACCACTAAAGCCAGTGAGGAAGAAATAGAAGAATTCTATCAACTTCTTCAATCTGAAAATTGATCAAACATGCAATCAAGATATTGATAATCACTGGTGATTGGAGTACAAAGGTTGGAAACAAAGAGGAAGGATCAGTAGTTGGAAAATATGGCCATGGTGATAGAAATGATGTGGGAAATTGCATGACAGAATTCTGCAAAATCAATGATTTGTTCATTTTAAATATCTTCTTTAGACAGCATAAGAGAGGATTATAAACATGGACCACACCAGATGGAATACACAGAAATCAAATTGACTACATCTGTGACAGAAAAGGTGGAAAAGCTCTATATCATCAGCCAAAAGAAGGCCAGGGGCAGATTGTGGAACAAAACATCAATTGCTCATATGCAAATTCACACACTGAAGATAAAGAAAATGAAAAAAAGTCCTGGAGAGCCAAAATATGACCTTGAATATATCC
>NW_006408520.1:10009190-10016475 GCF_000296735.1 Chrysochloris asiatica
GAGATGGATTGGCAAAGTGCATTATCCATAGGCTCAAGAGTGGCAACAATTGAGAGGTTGGCCCAGCACTGGGCAATGGTTCATCCTGTTGTGCATAGGGTCTCTATGAGTCAGTACAAACTTGATGGTACCTGAGAACAACAACAACATAGGGACTAAACTCTCTGTCAGGTTGTTCGACTTGGTGACTTGCATGGTGCTGTGATGATAAAAGCTATGTTATTAGTATTTTAAAAGCCAGCAGTGTCACCCATGGAGCACAGGTTTCAGTTGAACTTTCAGACTATGGCACTAAGAAGAAGGAGAGGTGGACTGCTTTTGAGTGATTAGCAACTGAAAACCTTAGCAGTGGAGCACTGTAAGATATAACTCTGGGAAATGGAAACTTTATGGATAAAACCAGAATATAGTCATATATAGTATTGGAAGATGAGCACCTCAAGCTGGAAAGCACTCAAAATATGACTGGGAAAGAGCTGCCTCCTCAAGGTAAAGTTGACTGGAATGCGTGAATAGAATAAAGCTTACGGTAGTTTCCTTTGCTGATGAAGCACAACTTAAAATAAAGAGCAATCAGCTGAAAACATACATTAGTTTCAGTGCATGAAATGTATGAAGCATAAATCTTTAAAATTGGAAATTGTCAAAAATGAAATGGGACGCAGAAAGATTCATATCCTTGGCATTAGTGAGATGAAATGTGCTGGTATTAGCCATTTTGAATTTGAAAATCTTATGGTTTACTAGACCTGGAACCACAAATTCAAGAGGAAGGACTGAACGTTCATAATCAAAAAGAACATTTCAAGATTTATCTTGCAGTACAATGCTATCTGTGATAGGATAATATCCATATGCCTGCAAGGAAAACCAGTTAATATAGCTATTATTCAAATTTACATATCAACCATAAAATCAGTGATAATGAAAACGAAGAATTCTAACAACTTCTTCAGTTTGAAACTGATCAAACATGCAATCAAGATGCATTGATAAATTATGGTTATTGGAATGCAAAGATTAGAAACAAAGATAAAGGATCAGTAATTGGAAAATATGGCCTTGGTGATAGATAAGATGCTAGAGATCTCGAAATTTTGTAAGACCAATGACTTCTTCACTGCAAATACTTTTTCTCAACAACATGGACCTCACCAGATGAAAAACGCAGGAACAAAATTGACTACATCTGTGGAAAGGGATGGTGGAAAAGCTCCATATCATTAATCTAATCAAGGACAGGGATAGACTGTTGAATAGACCATCAATTGCTTATATGCAAGTTCAGGCTGAAGCTGAAGAAAATTAAAACAAATCCACAAGAACCATAATAAGACCTTGAACATATCCCATCTGAATTTGGAGATCATTTCATGAACAGACTGATGCATTAGATATTAATGATCAAAGATCAGAAGAGTTGTGGAATGACTGCAAGAACATCATAAAGGAAGAAAACAAGAAGTAATTAAAAAGACAAGAAAGAAAGAAAAAAAGACCATAATGGATGTCAGAAGTGACTCTGAAACTTGCTTGCTGGCATAGAGATACTAAAACAACTGGAAGAAATGAGGAAGTAAAAGAGCTGAACAGAAAATTTCACAGAGCAGCCCGAGAAGACAAAGTATAATATCATGAAATGTATAACTACCAAAAACCAAAAAGGAAGCACACACTCAGCATTTCTCATGCTGAAAAAAAATTCAAGACTCGACTTGAAATATTGAAAGATTCCTTGGACAAAATAGTGAATTTTTAAGAAAGAATCTAAAGAAGATTGAAGGAATACACAGAATCACTATACCCAAAAGATATGGTTGATGTTCAACCATTTCAAGAAGTAGCATAACATCAAGTCAGTGGTACTGAAGAAAGAAATCCAAGGTGTGTTGAAGGCAAAGGCAAAGAACAAGGTTTCAGTAATAGATAGAATACAAATAGAAATCTTTCAAAAAAAGGATGCAGCACTGAATGTGCTCACTCATTTATACCAAGAAATTTGGAAAACTGATACTTGGAAAAATGATTGATAAGAGATCACGTTTGAAAAGAAATCCAAAGTTGTGTCCATTCCAAAGAGAGATGATCCATTGCAAAAATCATCAGACAATATCACTAATATCACATGTGTGGGCATGAATATGTTTTCTCTAAACATTATTATAATCCTGTTTATTGTATTCGGGTGACCTTTCTTTTCTTTTTTCTTTTTTTTTTTTTGACTACTTCCTGAAGTGAATAAAGACTTTATGATCTTTTTTGTTCTTTGACTTCTTCCTGAATTAAGTAAAGACATTATGATCTCTTTTTCTTTGACTATTTCCCAAAGTTATCAGAGATTTTACTATTTTTCTTTTCCTTTTACTATTTCCTGAAGTGAGTAAGGACTGTATGACCTCTCTTCTATTTTTACTATTTCCTGAAATGGGGATGTATGCCTTAAAAATTTAAACTAGCCAACCGGGTAAGGGAAAAGATTGTGCGGCCAAAGCCCTAGCCAATGGGGTGAGACACAGCTTTGAAGACTTGTGTCAGGGATTGAAAACCCGAGTGGCCTGTCCAGTTGGTGTGCTCACTGGCCTGTTCCTGTACAGCTACACACACAAACCCTCTTGCAGGAGTAAATTTTGCTTTGCCAAGGTAATTTAGTCTCACCGAGTGTCTTTTGTGTGACATCAGAATTCATTTCTAACACATGGAAGAAAATATTGCTGAACATGATTTAGAAACCGCTGCAACAGTATAACAGCTGGAGATTCAAGCTGGATTCAAATGAGAACATGAAACAATGACTATCATTGCTGATGCCAGATAGATCTTAACTGAAAGCAGAGAATACCAGAAGGATGTTTTCCTGTGCTTTATTGTCTATGCAAAGGCTTTCAATTGTGTGTATCACAACAAATTATGAATAGCATTTCAAAGAAAGGTTATTTCAGACACCTTATTGTGTTAATGAGGAACCCACAACTAGACCAAGTGTCAGTCATTTGAGCAGAACAAGGGGACACTAAATGGTTTAAAATCAGGAAAGATGTGTTCTATTCTTTCACCATATTTATTCAATCTGTGTGCTGAGCAGATAATCCAAAAAGGTGGATTATATGAAGAATAATATTGCATTCAGGATGGGAGGAAGACTCATTAACAACCTGCCGTATGCAGGTGATACAACCTTGATTTCTCAAAGAGAAGAAACTTGAAACACTTACTAATGGGTTGTTGCTATTGTTGTTAGGTGCCATTGAGTCAGTACTGACTCATAGCAACCTTATGCACAGCAGAACAAGACACTGCAGGATACTAGGCCAACCTCACTATTATTGCCATGCTTGAGCCCATTGATTCTGCCACTTTGCCAATCCATGTCACTGGGGGTCTTCCTTTTTTTCTCTGACCCTCCACCTTACCAAACATGATATCTTTCTCCAGTAACTTCCTTCTCCTGACAATATGTCTGAACTATGAGAGATGAAGTTTGGCCAACCTGGCCTCCAAGGAACACTCTGGCTGCACTACTTCCAATACAGATCTGTTGGTTCTTTTGGCAGCCTGTGGCACTTTCAATACTCTTCTTCAGCACCATAACTCAAATGCATCAATTGTTCTACGGTCTTCTTTATTCACTGTCCAGCTTTTGCATGCATATGAGGTTATTGAAAATACCACGGCTTGGGTCAGGCACACCTAAGTCTTCAAGGTGACATCTTTGCTCTTCAACCCTTTTAAAAGGTCTTGTGCAGCAGATTTCCCTAATGCAATACATCGTTTGACTTCTTAACTGCTGCTTCCATGGTGTTGATAGTTGATCCAAGAAGAATGAAGTCCTTGACAACTTCAATCTTTTCTCTGTTTATAAGAATGTTGTTTATTGGTCCAATTCTGAGGATTTTTGTTTTCTTTACATTGAGATGCAATCCATACCTTTAGCAGTAAAACTGCTCTTGTCTTCAGCAATTTGAAAGACTGGGAGTAGCTGCATATCTGAGTTTCCCCCATGGTTTTGGTGACCAGAGTGGTGTTTGGAGATCTGCCATTGGGGGCAGGAACAGTAGAGAAATTTCAGCTGCAGTCAGCCCTGCTGGGAGTTGACATCATTTTCTGAGGCTGTACCATCATGGCTCTGGAAGTCAAGGACAGGCAGGGGAGAGCCTCAGATATGGAGCTTGGCTTTGCTAAGTTGGAAGGGTACCTCCAGACGCATTCTTAGTTTGAAGCCATGTTTGGGAAGGTGGCCAATCGAACTGCCAAAGGAACATTCACCTTGGAAGGGAAGGAGTATAAATTGCCAATTAGCGATGGTCCAACAGTCATCATGGCAGAGTCAGAGTTCCCATATGTCAGTCCAGATTGTGAGGAAGGGTACCCCGGAGAACTGAAGATCTGGGTGACATACACACTCATTGACAGGCACTCATAGTCAGCTATAAAGCACAGGCCAGTCAGACTACACCAGTTAATCTGACCAACCATTTTCACTTCAACCTGCTAGGCCAGAGTTCTCCAAATACTTATGACCATGAAGTCACTAAAGATGCTGATGCCTCTTTGCCTGTGGATGAATCCCTGATTCCTGTAGAAGTTGCTTCCATGCAAGGTACTGCATTTGATCTGAGGAAGCCAGTGGATCTTGGAAAACACCTGCAGGAGTTCCACATCAAAGGTTTTGACCACAATTTCTGACTGAAGAGATCTAAAGAAAAGCATTTTTGTGCATGTGTCTTCATAGTCCTGTTGGTAGTGTACACCATGGGTGTACACCATGGACTATAGGTCCTGGAAGTATACACCACCCATCTCAGTGTCCAGTTTTACACAGGCAACTTTTTGGATGGCCTGCCCAAGGGGAAGAATGGAGCAGTCTACTCCAAGCACTCTGGTTTCTACCTGGATACCCAGAACTAGTCCAATGCTGTCCATCAGCCCCACTTCTCTCTTGTACTGGTAGGAATATGACCACACCACCTGGTTCAAATTTTCTGTGGCTTCAGAAAGTGTGGAGACATGAATTATGCCAGGACCAAGCTAAGAACACTTCTGTCAGAGATGAGGCAAAGATTTAGAGGCTTTACAAATAATCTAATGAATTTTAATCATATACAAATATAGTCTGTCATGATAATCAGTCTGGGTGTTGATTTCCAAAGAACTTTTCCAGTGATTGGCTCTCAGCCGTGTCTAGTGAGCAGCTCTACTCTCTATAGTTCAGAGGACAAGGGGACTCAATGCCAGTGTTATCATTTAAGCTCTATGTTGAGCACAGAAGTGCTACTCAGGACCCTCATATTCAGAGGCAGCAGTTGTTGGTGGCAACACTTCATCCTGTATCTTTCCTTTTTGCTTTTCACTCTCCCTTTACTTTATCTCATTGTCTCTCACTCCTTTTCTCCATTTTTGTCCTCCACTACCTCCAACTTCCTTGGAGTCCTGGTGTAGCACTGCGGATTAATATGCTGGACCTCAAGATTGGTTTGAACCACAAGGTTGATGGTTCAAGTTCACCAGTCACTCCTCAGAAATCCAATACAGTGTTTCTATGAGTCAGAACTGACTTGATGAAAGTTAACAAGAACAACCTCCAACTTCCTTAGCCATGTACAGCACTTTAGCAATGTCAAATGTCATATTAGCTTATTCAACATGCAGACAGGTAACCTCTCTGCTTCATGCACTAGATGATGTGATGGAGAGATGAGGGCTCAGAGGCTTAAAGAGATTAAATGACCCACTTAAAGGCACCGAGCTGGAAATTTTGGCCAAGGTTTGAGCTCGTGTTCCCTCCTTTCCTATTCCTCCACCTTGGTCAGCACTTAGGGTCCAAGAGAGATCTGACCCCTTCTCTTGTTGTTAGAGTTAACTTTTCTTCCCAGAGTCACTGCTAGGAGAAATAATAGGTTGAGTTTAACTGTTTCTTAGGCTTAGAAGTGGTGTAACTTAAAGTACAAGATTAAATTATAGAGACACTATCATTTAGATTATCTGTCTATGTGGCTAACTGAGAAAGCCTAGTCCTGGAAGAAAGGAAGCCATTGGAGGCAGGAGCTGTGCCAATTGGGACATATATATTACCTTATGAAATGCAGTGAGGATTACACATTGCAGTCGGAGAGTGTGTTGTTTAATATAAATGAGGCTGGGGCTCTCCCCTCTCCTGAAGAATGGAATCTTCAATGATGGGTTTGGGTTGGTGATTGGTTAGGAGATACATTTTATACTACAACATACCAGCAATCAGTTCAAATAAAACAAAAATCAGCAAAAAACAAAACAAAACAAAACAAAAACAATGATAAAGATCAAAGACTACAGCCTTCAGTATGGGTTGCACCCCAATATAAAGAAAACAAAACTTCTGACAACTAGACCAATAAGTAACATCATGATAAATGGAGAATAGATTAAAGGTTTGTTTTTAAAGGTTTTATTGTGAATTGAGTGATAGTCTACATGGCAGAACATTAGCTTTGCACTCAACCAATTGCATCTTGTTTCGTTGTAATGATTACAATCTGATTTGATGTACACAAAACCACGAAGGAATATATAATCATTTAAACAACCAAAGGTCACATTTTGCAAACCAGGATCCTGCCAGACAGCACACAGCCTTTCTTCTTCCATGAGTTTAGAGCCCTCAGATGTTTTATCTCTCCATGCCATCATCACCTCTGTCTCTGTCTCTGGTGTCACTGCTTCTCTGGTTGAGATCTCACATTTTGTTTATGTTCTTCTCTCTTGCTATTCCTAGGATCTTCTGTTGCTGGAATGTAAGATTAACTACTTCCCCATTTTTATTACACATCTTCTAACTTTACAGTTGTGACAATCGCAATTAGTCATGATAACAATTGTTGTTGTTTTTGTTAGGTGCTATCTAGTCAGTACCAACTCATAGCAACCCTATGCACAGCAGAACGAAACACTGCCAGATTCTGAGCTACCCTCACTATTGTTGCCACACTTGAGTCCATCAATGCTGCCACTTGGTCAATCCATTTCGTTGGGGGTCTCTTTCTTTTTCTCTGACCCTCCACCTTACCAAACATGATATCCTTCTCCAGCGACTGGTCCCTCCTGACAACATGTCTGAAGTATGAGAGATGAGGCCTGGCCATCCTGGCCTCCAAGAAGCACTCTGGCTGCACTACTTCCAAAATGGATCTATTGGTTCTTTTGGGAGCCCATGGCACTTTTAATATTCTCCTCCAGCATCACAACTCAAACGCATCAATTCTTCTACAGTTTTCCTTATTCACTGTCCAATTTCACATGTATATGAGGTTAC
>NW_006408520.1:10018061-10020141 GCF_000296735.1 Chrysochloris asiatica
TTTAATGTATTAAAATCTGTTCTTCAGATGATCTCTAAATTCAGATGGGATATACTCAAGGTCATATTTTGGCTCTCGTGAACTTGTTTTCATTTTTTTCAGCTTTAGTTTGAATTTGCATATGAGTAATTGATGGTCTGTTCCACAGTCTGCCCCTGGCCTTGTTTTCACTGATGATATGGAGCTTTTTCTTCATCTCTTTCTATAGATGTAGTCAATTTGATTTCTATATATTCCATCTGATGAGGTCCATGTGTATAGTCTCTCTTATGCTGTCTACAGAAGGTATTTGAAATGAACAAATCATTGATTTTGCAGAATTCTATCATGCAATCACCAGCATAATTTCTATCACCAAGGCTATATTTTCCAACTACCGATCCTTCCTCTTTGCTCCCAACCTTTGCATTCCAATCACTAGTAATGATCCATACATTCTTGATTGCATATTTGATCAATTTCAGATTAAAGAAGTTGGTACAATTCTTCTATTTCATCCTCACTGGCTTTAGTGGTTGGTGCATAAATTTGAATAATAGTGATATTTACATTCTATGTTCTGATTTTCAATGGATGTTTACCTCAGTTTCTCTTCATTTTGAGTTGTGCCCCATCAGCAAATGAAGGTCCCGTGGACTTTTCTCCCATGGGCTTTACTCCATTTGCGTCATCACAGTCAACTCTACTTTGAGGAGACAGCTCTTTCCCAGTAGCATTTTGAGTGCCTTCCAACATGAAGTGCTCATTTTCTTGAACTATATCCAACAGTGTTTCTCTGCTATTCATAAGGTTTTAAGTGACTAAATATTTAGAAGTAGTTCATCACTCCTTCTTTCTAGTCTGTTTTAGTGTGGAAGCTCATCTGAAACCTGTCCACCATGGGTGACCCCGCTGGTATTTAAAATACTGGTGGCATAGTTTTCAGAATCACAGCAACTCACAAGCCACCACAGTATGACAAACTGACAGAGGAGTGGTGGGTGATGACAATTACTCACTATTAAATCAATATAATCCTATCCCTATCTCCTTTTACCAGACCCATCTAGACAAGAGAGAAACTATTCAATGGTGATTCTAACTTCCGCTGCTTGCTCTGAAAATAAACTCTCTAATGAAAACTGGTAAGCCAGCCACTTTGTGCCTTTATAGCACCCCCATTTTAGGCAGCCAATGTCTGAGTTGCCTGTCGGTATGAACCCTGTGTATTGTGCATGATCCTTGATTTGATGACTCCTTCCATCTTGGTTGGTATTTAGTGCTACTACAACTACAGATTAAGGTCAAGTTCATCAAATTGTAGCAATTTAGACTTGTTTCCTGTATCACATATCTTTATCTTCCTCTAGTAGAGTTCTGATCATCAAGCCATCGAAGCTAGGTCAAAATCTTCAAGTTTGGGCATTCTTGTGTATCTCTCCACCCCACACTTCCTATCAACTGGACAGTTCACTCACAGCTCTAGTTTCCAGTGGCTAGGTCAGTGTCTGCAGGCTCAGAAGTTCCCAAGTCTACCCATACATTGGACCTACCAGCCCTTCCTCTTCTATCTCTCATCTCAAGACCAAAAGGAGTCTATGGAACATGGTCAAGCTCAGTCCATGTCTTCACTGATGGCTTGCCTTGATGGCTCCCAGATGAACATCTTGCTTGTTCTTATAATAGCCAAATATCTGCTTTTTTCCCCTCCTTTTCCTGCTGGTTTTTCTTTCAAGAAGTATCTTCTGTTCCTCTAACCACTCTGGATTTGTCTGCATGTCCTTTCAAGTGGGAATGTCCCACCTCAGAAGGTTATGTATGGGGTTCAGGATTCCATATAAGGCCTTATACTCTAGCCATCCACAAGAAGGCTTTTTCACTGGGCAAGTTCTGGAACCCTTTTTAGATATTCCAATCCATTATAAGCTGAAGACGGGCTAACAAGCTTTCTGCAATCATATTTCCTGATACTCCTTTGTATCCCACTCATGTGTCTATTTTACATTAGTAGGCAGAGAGAAAAAACAATCATAATACAATCTATCATATTAACATTATTTTTCCTCTTTTACACATTCCAATTATGCTTTGATCCCTGTGT
>NW_006408520.1:10021124-10022195 GCF_000296735.1 Chrysochloris asiatica
CAGTCCCACCAACAATTTAAGAGGGTCACAGTCTCTCTCCACACCCTCACCACATTTGTTGTCCTCTGCTTTTATGAACCTCACTGCCATTGTTGGTGTGAGGTGATAGCTCATTGTTGTTTTGATTTGCATCTCTCAGTCAGCAGTTCAAGGTCACCAGCTGCTTCTCGGAAACCCTATACAGGGTCGCTATGGGTCGGAACTGACTCGACGGCACTTCCAGCATTTGATTTCTGGATAGTGCAACTATGCAGTTGAATTTTAAATTTTATTTAATATTTTTCTATTTATACATTCACATGTGAATTGTTCTTGTATTGTATAGTGCAGCTCTAGCTATTCTTGTCTTTTGTAATATTTAATGATCTATTCATTCCTTTTATGTTCAAGTTATTTTGCTTCTCCAGGCCTTTGCCTTTGCACATGTTGTTTACTCTTCCTGGAGTGCTTTCTGTTCATTCCACTCACTTACAAAATTGTTCATTATTTATCTTCTTAGGGCTTAGCTCAAAAGTCCCCTCCTTTCTGATATTCTCAACTGAAGCAAGACACACCCAACTCCTTATGTTTTCTATTTCTTCCATTTGTTTTTTTCCTTCACAGCACTAAGCAAACTCCTGAGTAGAATAGGACTTTCTGCTTCTGCATAGATTTCAGAAACCCTATACAGGGTCGCTATGAGTTGGAACAGACTTGATGACACTTAACAACAACAATTTAGTAAGTTAAAGGTAACAGTTCATTTAATTGCATGTTTTCTTGTTTATAACATGTTTTCTCCATAAGAACAGACAGTTAAGGGGGTAGAAATATGTACATTCTATAAATCGTTGTGATTTTACAGACTAAATCAGCGTCTGTTACACAGTAGCAATTTAACAATATATTTGAACAACTGATCAGATGATGGTGACTGTAATTTTGTCACATAAAAAGGATTGTTGTTATTGTTAGCTGCCATCGAGTTGGTAGTGACTCATAGAGACCTCATGCACAACAGAATGAAACACTGCTTGGTCATGCACCAACCTCACAATCTTTGGCATGCCTAAGCCCATTGGTACTGCCACT
>NW_006408520.1:10022350-10023533 GCF_000296735.1 Chrysochloris asiatica
GTTCATGATACTTTAAAAAATTTCCTCTAGTACCATAATTCTAATGCATCATTTCTCATGTGGTTTTCCTTATTCATTGTCCAAATTTCACAGGCATATGAATTTATTGAAAATAGCATGAGTTGGGTCAGGTGCACCTTAGTCCTCAAACTGACATATTTGGTATCAGACATTTAAAAAGATCTTGAGTAGTAGATTTGCCTAAAAGAATATGTCGTTTGATTTCCTCATTGCTGCCTCCATGAGCGTTGGTGGTTGATCTGAGGAAAATGAAGCCTTTGAAAACCTCAATCTTTTATCCAGTTAAATGGATCTTGTTTATTGGTCCAGTGATGAAGATTTTAATTTTTGTTTACATTGAGGAGCAAGGCATAATGAAATCTGTGATCTTTGATATTCATCAGTAAGTATTTCAAGCCTTCTTCACTTTCAACAAGTAAGGTTGTACTATCTGCATGCCGCAGGTTGTTAATGAGTCTCCTTCCAATCCTGATGCCATGTTTTTATTCATATAATCAATTCATTAGATTATGTGCTCTGCATACAGATCCAATGAGTATGGTGAAAGAATAAAACACTGGCACACACTTAATAAAACACTCTTAATCTGTTTTTTAAAATGCCTCTTGGTCTATGTACAAGAGCATGAGCCCAATTCAGTGTTCCAGAATACTCATTCTCTGCAATGTTGTCCATAGCTTGTCACGATCCACACAATTGAAAGCGTTTGCATAGGTAATAAAGCACAGGTAAATACTTTTCTGGTATTCTCCACTTTCAGCCAAGATCCAACTGATCTCAGCAATGATATCCCTCATTCCACATCTTCTGAATCTGGCTTGAACCTTTAGAAATTCTCTGTCAGTGTATGTTTCAGCCATTATTACATTATCTTTAGTAAAATTTTATTTGCATGGGATATCAATGATGTTGTCCAATGATGTCTGTATTGTTTTAGGTTACTTCTTTTTGGAATGGTCACAGATATGGATCTCTTCCAGTTTGTTGGCCAGGTAGTTGTCTTTCTAATTTCTTGGTATAAACGAGTGAGTGCCTCCATTGCCGTGTCAGTTTGTTGAAAGATTTCAGTTTGTATTTCATCAGTTCCTGATGCATTTTCTTTGCCAATGCCTTGAATGCACTTTGGACTTCTTCATTCAGTATCATTGGCTCTTGATCATAT
>NW_006408520.1:10025583-10026421 GCF_000296735.1 Chrysochloris asiatica
TTTTTTTTTTTTCTTCTTCCTGTAGTCGAGTCCTAATTATAAAGCCATCAAGGCTAGGTCATCTGTTTCTTCTCTGATATCACCTTCCCTACAGTCTCAAGAAAAACAATTATTCATCTGCAATGAAAATTCTACCATCTATGTTCTTGGTTTGATACTTTTCCATTGTCTTGTAAAATATGTCCCATAACGTATCTACTAGTATTTGATTAATTTCTTTATTTTCACTGACTTTCATATGGTTCTGCAACTTCAAAGGTTAGAAGATAAAAGTGAAACAAAACCTCTGCCATCAAATCCTTTGTCCTTTAATTACTTATCTATATGACATTTACTATCACATAGTGCCTCTGCTAATTTACTCCTTTGTTGTATCTTTTGTTCTACCCTTCCATCATACTGCTTTACTAAAAGAGGTGCATCTATATTTATTTCTGTATATTTCCTAGATATTTGAATGGCCTATTGCTTGTCAGCTAGATAAAGGGTTAATATTTTAAGCGTTGTATATAAATTTGATTTAGGAGAGGATTAACCAAAAGGCACAGACTGATTGGTGGTGGTAAAAACATGTGACACAATTCAATATATATTTGTGAGTAAGCACAAGTAAACCCATGCTTACCTTTTTTATTGGATAATCTGACACTCTTCCTAATTCACATCCGAACTGGCTCTAGTTTCATCTTTCAAGAGATTTTACTACTACGCCATATATAGTTGAAATGTTGTTGTTAGGTACAGTGGAGTCAATTTAATACTTCTGTGACATAGTAGAACTGTTCTATAAGATTTCTGTGCTGTAATCTTTATGAGGTCTTCCTCTTTTTCTCCGATC
>NW_006408520.1:10040776-10042303 GCF_000296735.1 Chrysochloris asiatica
TGGACTTGAACTGTGGACCTTGTGTTTCAGAGGCCAGTGCATATTGTATGGAACCACCACACTCCCCAAGAAAGTAGGCATGTGCAGTTTCTGAATAAATGAGCAAATAAATGAGAATAGCATCATAACCACCCTCATTATGCTGTCATCATATTAGTAAGGTTGCTGTTGTTATGTGCCATTGAGTCGGTACCAACTCATAGCAACCCTATCTATGCACAACAAAATGAAACACTACCCTGTCCTGGACCAATCTCAAAATGACTGCTCGACTGAGCCCATTGCTGTTGCCACTGTGCCAATCTATCTAGCTAGGGCTGTTCCTCTTTTTCTTTGACCCTCCACTTTACCAAGCATGATGAAGTAGATGTCCTTCTCTAGTGCCTAGTCCCTTCTGATACTATATCCAAAGTATGGAAGACCAAGTCTGGCCATCCTGGCTACCAAGAATCCTTCCGGCTATATTTCTTCCAACACAGATTGCTTGGTTCTTTTGGCAGTCTTTGACAACTTCAATCTTTTCTCCTTCTATTTGAATATTGTTTATTGGCCCAGTGGTGAGGATTTTGTTTCCTTTACATTGAGGTGCAACCCATTCTGAAGGGTGTGGTCTTTGATGTTCATCAGCAAATATTTTAAGTCCTCTTCACTTATAGAAAGCAAGATTGTATCATCTGCATATCATAGTTTATTAATGAGTCTTCCTCAAATCCTGTTACCACGTTTTTATACATAAAATCTATTTTCTCAGATTATTTCTTCAGCATACAGATTGAATAAGTATGGTGAAAGAATACAACCCTGACTCAAATCTTTCAGAATTTTGAACCATTCAAGGCTCCCTTATTCTGTTCACACAATTGCCTCTTGGTCTATGTACAGGTTCTTCATGAGCACAGTTATGTCTTCCAGAATACTCAAACTTCAAAATGTTGTCCATAGCTTGTCATGATCCACACAATTGAAAGCCTTCACATAGTCAATAAAGCACACATAAACATTTTTTTTTTTGGTATTCTGTGCTTTCAGCCAAGATCCATCTGATCTCAGCAATGATATCCCTCATTCCACATCCTCTTCTGAATCTGGCTTGAACCGCTGGAAGTTCTTTGTCAATGTATGGTTGCAACCATTTTTACATTATCTTTAGTAAAACTTTACTCTCATGGGATATCAATGATATTATCTGGTGATTTTTGCATTCTGTTAGATCACCTCTCTTTGGAATGGGCACAAATATGAATGAATCTCTTCCAGTCAGTTGACCAGATAGTTGTCTTCCGAATTTCTAGGCATAGATAAGTGTGTGCCTCAAATGCCGCATTAGTTTTGTTGAAAGATTTCAAATTGTATTCCATCAATTCCTAGTGCCTTGCTTTTTATCAATGACTTCAATGCACCTTGGAATCCATCCTTCAAGTTCATTGGGTCTGAATCATATGCTACCTCTTGAAATGACTGAACATCAACCATTTCTTTTTGGTATAGTGACTCTGTGTATTCCTTTCATCTTCTTTTCATGCTTTC
>NW_006408520.1:10042913-10045480 GCF_000296735.1 Chrysochloris asiatica
TCTAAATTCAGGTGGGATATAGTCAAGGTAGTATTTTGGCTCTCATGGACTAGTTTTCATTTTCTTCATCTTCAGACTGAATCTGCTTATGAACAATAGGTGGTATGCTCCACAGTCTGCCCCTTGCCATGTTTTGGATGATGACATGAAGCATTTCCACTGTCTTTTTACACAGATGCTGTCAATTTTATTTCTCTGAATTCCATCTGGTGAGGTCCATATGTATAATCATCTCTATGTTGTTTACCATAGTGCTCCCTGGAGGCCAAGATGGCCAAATTTTGTCCCTTATACTTCAGACATATTGTCAGGAGTGACCAGTCACTGGAGAAAGTTATCATGTTTGGTAAGGTGCAGGGTCAGAGAAAAAGAGGAAGACCTCATATGAGATGGATTTGCCAAGTGACAGCATTGATAGACTCAAGCATGGCAACAGTAGTGAGACTGGCCCAGGATCGGACAATGTTTCATTCTGCTGTGCATAGGGTCACTATGAGTCGGTACCGACTCAATGGCACCTAACAGCAACAACTACAACAGCATGTTTTTTATAAAACCTATTTGCAATGAATAAGTCTTTGGTCTTGCAAAATCCTGTCATGTAATCTCCAGCATCATTTCTAACATCAAGGCCATGCTTTCCAACTACTGATCCTTCCTTTGTTTCCAATCTTTGCATTCCAATCACCAGTAATTATGAATACATCTTGAGTGCATGTTTGATCAATTTCAGACTGAAGAAGTTGGTAGAATTCTTTAATTTCATCATCACTACCTTTAGTAGTTGATGCATGAATTTGAATAATAGTGACATTCAGAATAGATTATGTAACAAGACATTTTATTTGCAAGCCAAGCTTCTACCCTAAAAGATGTTCTTTAAATTCCTTTATCTTCTTTAATTAGTTTAAGTCCAGAGAGCTTCTCTCAATGTGTACAGAAGATACCAATACTACCTAAGGTAGCAAGGCCAATGGATTTTTCTATTCTATGAAAAAATCACATGGTGATAGAGAGACAAAGACAGAAGGGAGTGGTTAAATGTACTGGTTCCTAATTTTCCCTCCAAGAACTTCAGCTCAGAGTTAATGTATGTGTGTGTGTGTATGTGTGTAGGTTTGGACATGGGAGAAGAGAGAAATGAAGTGGACAGAAAGATGAGGAAAAGCAATATTGGGGAGAGTGGGAAGCTCTTGGCCTAATTCCCCATTTGGGACTCTAGATAGTGCTCAGATTGAAGCTGATATAATACTAAGAAGTTTTTCGATATTCATGAGCTACCCTTGTTTTTATGTGTAAAGAAAGACCCAGAAGTATTAGAAAATCTACCTGAACTTTTTGCCAGAAGGGACATTTATGGACATGTGAAAAGAGTACACTATCTCCTGATCATATCCACCAGGAGACACCCAGTAAGCTTAATAACACAGCAACAAACAGGATACGATAGGTTGTCTTAAATGGAAGGAAAAGTTTATAGATTATAAGGTAACCTGAATGAAAATTAATACTTCACAACTTACCATGAAAATGAATAAGCAAACATGAAAACTAAGAAGAAATCAAGAAGAAAAAGTACAAAAACCCCACAATCTCAGCACAAGAAGTCATGCAGAACAAAGGTATGAACAACACTACCAAAAATTAACATAATGGCAGCAATTAATTCATACCTATCTATAATTACATTGAATACCAATGGATTAATGTATCAGTGAAGAGACAGAGAGTGGCAGAATGGAAGAAAGCATATGCTGCCCGCAAGAGACACACCTTACATAAAAGACAAAAACAGACGAACAGTTAAAGGATGGAAAAAAATATACCAATCTAACTGCAACAATAAACAAACATGAGTGGCAATATTAAACTCTGATAAACTTTAAAACAAAAACCAGCATAAGAGATAAAGTAGGGCACTATCTCATGATCAAAGGGTCAATTGAGCAAGACGACATAACCATAATAAATATCTATGTTCTCAATGAAAGAGCACCAAATATATAAAGCAAACCTTACAAGAATTGAAGAAAAGAAATAGATAAATCTACAATTATAGTGGGAGATTTTAATACGCCACTTTCAACAAGGGACAGAACAACCAGAAAGAAACTAGACAAAGTTACAGAGGAACTAAACAGCACAATCAACCAACTTGATCGCAGATGTATACAGAGCATTCAACCCAACAACAGCACAACATACATTCTTGTCCCGTGCACATGGAACATTCTACAGAACTGACCATGTGTTAGGTCACAAAGCAAGCCTCCATGCATTTGCAAACATCAAAAGACTACAAAGTGTCTTTTTAGACCACAATCCTATAAAACTAGAAATCAACAATAAGAAGACCAAGGAAATAAAGGTGAATACATAGAAACTGAATAACACCCTGCTGAAAAGCGACTGAGTAAAAGAAGAAATTAAATGTGAATTCACAAAGTTCTTAGAAACAAATGAGAATGTAAACACAAAATACCAAAATCTTTGGGACATGGCAAAAGCGGTACTGAGAAGACAATTTATTGCGATGAATGCACACATCCAAAAAGAAGAAAGAACCA
>NW_006408520.1:10047560-10049202 GCF_000296735.1 Chrysochloris asiatica
TCCCAAAATTATGAAGGTCATCAATAAAAAAATAAGGACAAATGTGAATGCTCTAATTCAGGGTATACACAGACTACCAAAAATTTTGAAAAGAACACAAACAAAACTAGACAAAACAGAAGATTGGGACATACTAAAAACTGAAGACTTATGTGCATCAAAAGACTTCACTAAAAGAGAAAAAAGGGAACCCACAGAATGGGAAAAAAATATTTTGCAATGACACATCAGACAAGGAACTCATTCTCTAAAATATATGGGAAACTACAACACCTCTACAAGAAAAAGACAACCCAGTTAAAAAATGAGCACAGGACATGAACAGACATGAACAGAACATGAACAGACACTTCACCAAGAAATGTTCATGATCACTAGCCATGAGAGAGATACAAATCAAAACAGCAATGAGATACCATCTCACACCAGCAATAACAGCAAAGATCAAAAAAGTAAAGGACAATAAATGCTGGAGAGGATGCAGAGAGTCTGGGACCCTTCTACATTGTTGGTGGGATTGCAAAATTGTCCAACCTCTCTGGAAAGCAATATGCCACTTCCTCAGAAAGCTGGAAATAGGAATACTTTATGATCCATCAATTCCTCTACTTGGTATTTACCCACAAGAAATACAAGACATAACACAAGTAGATATATGTACACCAATGTTCATAGCAGCACTATTTACAATAGCAAAAAGATGGAGATAGGCTAAGTGCCCATCAACTGAAGAATGGATAAACAAACTGTGTTACATACAAACAATGGAATACTCTTAATAGCCAGAAACATCACAAAAGAAAGCTAGTAAGTCCGTCTTCAGCCTATAACTGATTGGAATACCTTAAAGGGGACTAGAAAGAGGTTTCCTGTGGAGTTTTGCCTTGCATAAG
Organism: Chrysochloris asiatica; assembly: GCF_000296735.1. Classification (NCBI taxonomy): domain Eukaryota; kingdom Metazoa; phylum Chordata; class Mammalia; order Afrosoricida; family Chrysochloridae; genus Chrysochloris; species Chrysochloris asiatica. Next base: position 10,048,454 of record NW_006408520.1, read on the forward strand.
ACCGTAAGCAGAATCCAGAACCCTATCCATAATCATCTAAGGTGGGAACTTTCTGCTGAAAGAATGAGTAGACCAGCCTGGAGCAGCAAGAAGAACAGAAGATACTTCATGAAAGAAAGACCAGCAGAAAAATTCAGAAACAATAACTGCAGTCTGATTACTACAAGAACAAGCAAGTTGTTAGCCCAGGAGCCATCAAGTCAAGTCCTCAGCTTCCCTCAAAGCAAACTCCCTTCTAAGACTAAGACTAAGGATAATACATGAGCAGGAATGTGGTCTGGCTGGTGACCATTGGTCACCAATAAAAGGGAAGAGGGGAAAAACAGCAATCAAGTTGGGAGCCAAGTCAGACCATATTCAATAGACTCCTGTGAACCCGGGTGGAGACTTGAATGGCCAACAGTATGGCAAGACCTGAGGACTCCTGGGCCCAGAGGCAGTGACATGCCACAGAGGACTAGAATGGAGAGTGAAGCATCCAGCTGATATGAAATGAGGGGAGATACGCAAGAATACCCATACTTGCAGATAGTACCCACTTGACCTGTCTTCAATGACTGGATGATCAGAACTCGACTAGAAGAAGAAAGAAGAGGGGGAAAAAAAAGTAACCAGCTACAATTTGATGAACTTTACCTATACTTATGGATTATGAATGTGGTCGTGGTGGTTATGTGCAGTGGAGTCAGTTCCGACTCATAGCGTTCTTTACAGGGTTTCTAAGGCTGGAAATCTTTACAGGAGCAGAA